>NC_133655.1:240794470-241109928 GCF_009905375.1 Apium graveolens
GGTTGAGTTTGTCAAGTCAAAACCTTGGAGAAAGGAGAGTTATAGTTTCTGCAGAAAATCAGTTTAGTGCCCTGAGGTTTAGAGTGAGTTTTGACCATGTAATTGATGTGCACTTTGAGGCCCAAGCCGCCAGAAGTTAGTATTGGGAGTATATAAAAGGTTTTAGGTGTTGGTTGGAGGTTTGCATGCCGTTTGGTTAGGTGCACAAGTAGAATAACAAAATCTGTCCAGCAGGGGACAGTTTTGTTGCAATTTAGAAATAGGGAGATTTGACCATGTCATGTGTGGGCCCTCATTAGGCCCTGTTGGGCCTTAGTTAGAGGGAGTGTCATAGAAGTTTTTCCAACCATAGTTCATAGGATATGAGTTAGAACCATGTGTCACAAGTTAATTCAAGTCAGGGCGTTTTCTGCCCAGAAAAACAGGGGAACCATGGACTTTAAGCTTAGGCCCAAGAAGGCCCAAGCCAGGCCTTTGAGCCACATCAAGTTTGGGAGATGCCCTAAGGTCAGGAGAGTCTTGTGTAAAAGTTTTGAAGGAAAACCTATATTTAAGGGTGTCTAATGTACTCAAGAAACCATAGATGTCATTCTGAAATTTGCACCAGTGAGCACTTCCACTTATCACATAGTTTTAGAACACTTAGGAGTGAGATTTAGGTTGACCACCATAGTTGCAAGATAGTATAAGGTCATTAGAGCAAAAGGCCCAAGTGAGGGTCAATAGGTCTAGGATAGTTTAGTAAAGGCACACCGAGTTAGGAAGCCAAAATTTGAAGATTTTGTCTAGTTTAGCGACCAAGTGACTTAAGTTGTGAGTCGAGATCATCCAAGCCTAGTGTTGCATTATGGTGTATATGGTAATATTTGGTATTAAAATATGATATGTGAGTATATGTGGCTTTGTGTGCAAGTATATTTTGAAGGTAAATACAAATTAAGTGCATATAGGCCTAAGTGCCATTTGTGTTTAATTACGGGATGTGAATAGGTTAAGTTGGTGAGAATATATTATAACGAGGATTATTATTATTTATGTAGGATCTCGAGATGAGGGAAAACTTGCCATAAAGGTCGAGTGAAGCTTCCAGTTGCTCCTACCAGTCAGACCAGACCAGCCTTTCTCAAGGCAAGTGATTCAACTTGTCTTTCGTATTCACTGTAAATAGTTCATATATATCGATGCAACTATCCTGAGTCATTTTGATATATTTAAATCAAGCGTATCTTATGTTTATCTTTGAATCATATAAAAATGCCATGAACCCTCGAGTACGTATTGCAAGTAGTTCAAAAGTCTTATCATGATAGTATATTAAAGTAAGTTGAATGCCATGATAAAAGAAAGGGTAGTTATAACTCTTGGTTGATTCTCTTGATTAACATGCTAATGATTCCTAAGTATTGATATCTCATCCTGATACTTGAACCCCTATAGAACCTTACCTTGAACCCTGAAAGCCAGATATTTATCAAAGTGATTCCTCATTGATTGATACCCCTCTTTCTTATCTTAAAGCTTGACAATTCTGATATATCCCGAGTTAAAGATCAATTATTCATACCTTAACACCCTTAATATTCATGAAGCTTATCTTCTTGATGATCCAGCACTTGTGCCTTGAGGAGAAACCATTGCTTTAAGCCCAGTTTGGCATTACCCCTACATAATATCCAATAGCCTCACTAAATTTTCTGGTCCAAGTTTTATATATGAAAACATTTCTGTTACCCTAATGGAGCAAAGTTTAGTGGATCATGGCCCTGAGATTTAGTACCATAATTCCCGTGTTTCGAGTTGGTCTATAATCCCTTGATAAAAATGCTTACTGTTAAAAGAGATTTTATTATAATTCGGCATCAGTTTTTGAAATAAATAAAATGTGGGTTTTCAGTCCCAAAGGGGGATAAATGTTTTCTTTGAATAATGGATCTGGACGGAGACGCGAGTCCTTTCCACACTTATATTAGGCTTAAAAGTTGCCTAGGGATTCCCATTAATGTTTTAGAACCCAGCGAAGTTCGGGATTACTTCACGGCTGATCACCGGTTGTAATCCTTAGCGTCTAAAATGATTTTTGATTTAGATATGGTTTTGAAATTGTTTTGATACAAGCAAAATGATGCCATCACCCAAAGTTCTATCTCTCGTTATCATTGGTTATGTCTTTCCATTGTCATTCTTTAATGTATATCTCGAATTATGTTTTGTATCGTACTGTTTAGCACTTATTGAGCATTTGGCTCACTCCTTGCTTTACCCTGATATTACAGCTAGCAGCTATGGTTAGATTCAAGCAGACCGCCCGTAAGACCTGTGATGCTGATGCTTATGTTCGAGCTCAGGTAGAATAAGAGATAGTAGTTTTGTGTGAGGACTCAATATTTAAAATCAGCTGTAATAGATGGTAGTGTTGTGCTGTTCCAAACCCTAAATTGTAAGATCTTGGATTTGGTTATGTTTATTTATTTTTAAATAATGTAATACTTATATTTAATTTTGCTGGATTAGTTGGGGGTGTGACACATTCTCCCTTTCCCCAAGTAGAAACTTGTTGATACGGCTCCACTAAGAAGTCGTATCTAGTTGGAAAGGAAAACTCACCGATATTTCCCAGGCGATGCCTGTTAATAAATTAACTTGTTCCAAGAATTTTACTTCCCGAGTGTTGGGTAAGTAATCAAAAACTCTTTTATTAAAACAATAACCTTGTTGCGAATATAAAATGCACCACAGAGCCGGATCCCTCAGGTTTTGAGCGAGTATTTAAATCCCCTTCGAAAGGAAGATCTTAAATATATATAAAATGAGTTTTGGGATCCGCCCTAACCTTTAAAATCATTTTGAAGACTCGAAAACATTTTTAAGAATGTTTGGAGTAATGCTGATTTAATAAAATAGATCAGTCCCAATATATTAGAAAATATCTGAATATTATTGTTTAAATAATATTCCCATAAAGGATGATCTTTTTACATATAATAGAAGTAGAAGTTTTAAAACTTATACTTGAAATGAATATTAAATAACCAAAGATATACTTATACGAAAGTACTATCTTTATTTGAATAATCAAAAGTAAGTTTCATTATCTACACATTATTCTTTAATAAAATAAAGAATATTAATTAGTAAATAATCGGAGTCATAAGTCCTCGAATGAATATTCAAATAATATTCATTAAATAGAATAAACAGATTCATAAGTACTCGAATGAATATTTAAATAATATTCATTAAATAAAATAAATAGAGTCATAAGTCCTCGAATGAATATTTAAATAATATTCATTAAATAAAATAAAGTTATCGACTAAACCTTATTCGATTAATAGTTTTGAAAACTATATCTTATATATATATATATATATATATATTAAAATATATATATATATATATGTTATACTCGGGAACATCGACTCCCTGTTTTTAGAAAATGTTCACCTTTGGGTCCCTTATACTAAGGGTATACGCAACTACTGCTTATCTCTAGCATAGGTATTATGCAACTATAAGCATTGAAATCAACAGATAGATAACCAGATTACGAAACAGACATGCATATATATACCATATCACCATGCTTCAATATATCGCAAAATTTTCTAATTAACCAACATGCATCTATCACAAGATAATACATATACATATATACATCACAACAACAGTATAACGGGTAGAAAACTTGTCTGAGCGAATGGGGATGATAAATGGCTTGGGACGAGTCTGGTAACCCATAAACAACATATAAGTTGGAATTAAACCAAAGTCGCTTAAGAATCTATACTTTAACCAATTAGACTGTAACGCTAGCTTTGCGCTTAATAATTCTCTTAAGTTGCTCGAGTACCCTCAGCTCCACCATTTTTAATAAATTAAAAATTAAGAGTTTTAAGGCGATTCTTTCGCGAGTACCTTACCAACTGCCTAATCCACTTTACATAAATGTTTCATATTCCAATTAGTCATTTAAGGTCTTTAACCAATGTTTCAAAGTAAGGCGAGGGGTAATGGTTCGGTCGCGAAGCGCCGTTACTTAAAACGGTCGTTTCTCCTAAACCGTACATCGGATTCAAGAGAACCACATATCAAAACGAAGCTCGTAACATGAACTATCTAATCATGGCAATGGTCAAAACCTAACAGTGAGTTCACGGGTCCTGATGTTAAGAATAAAAACAGTCTAAAGTAAATCGGGCATTACGACGGCTATGTTTACGCGATTACCAAATTTGTACAAGTCCAAATCAATCCACAATCAACCCACAATCATTGTTACAACCAAACTTCATCCATATACTACTACAACAGCCCCAACATCTCAAGGTTTCCACTTTATACTACTTCTCAATCATGAACTAAAAGCTTACTTAAGTTCATTAACTAATTACCAAGATTTACCATTCCAAAAACATCACAAAACCAACCAATCTCTAAATACACAATAACCATGCCTCTCATGAACCATAACAAACAAAACAAACCTAATACTCAAATTAAAGTTAGGGTTTGGAGGGGTTATACCTTCCTTGGAGTGATTAGAGTAGCTAGGAAGCCTTAAGAACCCTTGGTCTAACCTCCTACAAGCTTGATCTTTTAAAGAAATCAAGAACACAAAAATTAATTTCAAGAAAGTACTATTCACCATCTTCTTGAATGATTTATAGGAAATGCTAGGAAAGGATTTTGAAGCTAAGATTCCTAGGAAGTATGTAACTTAACTAGGAGAAGCTAGGATAATTACCTTGTAAATTAGCAAGTGGAGGAGCTTGGACTTCCCATTTCTTAAGAAAGAAGCCGAGAGCTTCTTGAAGAAAATGGGAGTCAAATTGTCTTTTTGTTATTTGTTTTGCCTTGCCTTGGTTGGTTGCTTTTGTTTTGATTAATTACTTTTTAACCATGGTGAAATTTGTGTGGTTTATAATCAACCAACACTTCCTTCTCTTTTGGTCATGCTTATGTCATCTTCCTATGTCATCCTCCCACACTTGTCCTCTTCTTGTTGGTGTGACGACATCATCATCATTAACCTCTTAGATTAACTCCTAAATTACTTGGCTAATGACCGATGATCTGTTATACGGTTTGCTTAACTTTCGTTCTTGTTTATCGTTTGAGGGATCATACCCGGGATCTTATTACTTGGATTCCCTTAACCTTTCTCAATTCATTATATTCCTTTTATGATCCTCTCTTATAATCCTTGAATTTAAATCCTTTTTATCCTGTTACCTTATACTCAATTCTTTCGGTATCTGGTGGATTTTCAGGAAAAATCAAAGTGTTCGGATTTGGATTCTGACGATCTTTACATACACTTACATACCACATAGAGTACTAATAATATCTCAGAAGATCAATAAAAGAACCCCTACAGAGTGTGGTATGAAAATTTTTCTTATTCAGCATAATCAGCAAAATCACTATTCATAAGGGTTTCAAAAATTCCAAAAATTGGGGTTATTACAATTTCAAGCAATGAAACTCTCAAGGAAATGTAGGAGATGCTGGATCAATCTAATGAAAATGAATTTGAGTTCTACATACAACTCCAATACCGGATAGAAGAGAATAATGAAAAACTGGGAAAGAAGACTAGACACTCAAGGAGAAAAGATTAATTTTCTCAAACTAGAGGAGCACCTTGAACAAAGCTTGTACGACTTGTGTGAACTTTCTTTTATCATCACTCAATAAAATTTGTAGCACTTATCATTTTATCTGCTATTAAATGATCTTTTTGTATAAGGTGTTTTATTATCATCAAGTCCTCCTAAATTTATGCCTATAATGCTAGACGACATAAATTGGGGGAAATTGTTAGGAATAAGTTATAGGCTTGATGATATTTTTCCAAAACACCTTAGTAGATTTAAATAAGTGTATTTGTAGCTTTCAATAGATAATCTTACTATGTCATCCATTGAAAGAATAACTTATGTTTAGATTAGTTTTTGTAGCACATTCATGTGTACTGTAATGTCTTAGAGAATTAGAAGTTGTAGGATATTTTAAGTCATGTTGTCTACAAGAATGATATGCAAAATAGTTTGGCTAATTGTATACATTAGATGCCTTATAATTTTGCATAAGTGAAATTGAGTCAACTGATATGGAAATACTTTCAACGGATGTTTCTATAAGGTTTCGACGGATGACCCAAGTCTCATTCAACGGATGATCCAATAGAGTCTCGACGGATGATCCAACAGAGTCTCGACGGATAAAAAAATTCAAATAGAAGTTGATAGTGACTTGACAGTCACATGGGTTAATTGTATACAAAAGGAATGTGGCAGCCTATTAGCAGGATTTTGAGAACAAAGAAGCATTTCCATTTCCATGATTACTTGAAGAAATACAAAGGTGCTGGACAGAGAAATAAAGAAAACATGTGATTAGACTTAAACATTTTTGTTTTATTAGTTTGTCTTTCTCACATGCAACTTGGTGATATATAAACCAAGAGTAGCAAGTAGAAAAATATCCATTGAAAGAACTGAGAAATAGATAAGGCAGAATTTGTTAAGAATTTCTTAGTTCTTACTTTGTAAATTCACTTGTAAGCAGTTATGTACATTCTTGCATCACAGAGTTCTCAATCAATATATATATCTCTGGTAGAAAGTTCAATCCATCAGAAAGTTTTTAAATCCTTGTGTTTAATAACTTTGTGTTTTGAATACATTCATATTTCATTCCGCACACTTGCATATTCAAACACTGATATATTTTGATTAAGTAATTTCTTAAATTTCAAAAAGAAACCTAGAATTATATTCAACCCCCCTTCTGTAATTATATTGTTAAATTATTTGGGAATAACAAGAAGGATGAGCATAAATCTTCTGGCTCAAATCCAAGTCAATCTAACAAGGTAACTGGAAGTAAGGTTGATGACAAGAAGATGGATGAGAAGAAGAAGGATGATAGAAAGAAGGGAGATAAAAGAAGGAGGAAGAAAAAATGGAGGAGAATAAGGTACCAAGAAAAATGTCCAACAAATTCAAATATCACAAACTCAAACCTCCAAACCTAGCCAAACATCATCTCAACCAATCCTACCTCAAAAGCCAAAATTCTTGTATAAAAAACTGCAAACACCTTACTCAAAATATCAATCAGATCCAGCCATGTCAAACTAAAGAAAATCACAAACCTACCTTCATTCAAACCTCCAACCAAAACTCACTTCAAGACTATTGGAAGAAAACCATGGTAAATGCATGTTGATGCTGGTGTCATCTGGAACTGTTTCAATCAGAATGATTTTCTACCTCTAAACATGAGCATGACAGATGATGACCATTTTCAACAATTATTTGAAGAAATTGTCAAAGTCTGTGTTGTCTCTTTAGCAGAAGTCAGAATGTACTATTTGGATGACTCCTTCATTTTGCTTAACATGGGAAGTAATTGATACATTTTTAACCACATAATTGAAGAAGGTAATTAGCTTGATGAAGGACAAGGATACAAGTACTGGGATGTGGAAGGCTGTGATGTCTGAGAGGTTGAGAGAAAGAAATGAAAGACATGCAAGATTAAAGGCTGAAAAGGAAGAAAGTGATAAGAAGTATTCCAAGGAGATAGAGATGTTTGAATAGAGGTCAAATGAACTCAAGGTAAGGGGGTTGAGTAGAATATCAAAAGATGGACATTTCCTGAACATTCAAATTGGCAGATTCTCAAGATTCAGAATTGGTTACCTTAACGGTTACTCATTGGATGAATGGCTCAAGCTCGTAGAAGCCTTAAGAAGGGTATAAATAATATAGAAACTTCAAATGCTAGGAAATCTCAAAGACCTCATTAAGAAATAAACATGCTATGAAAAATTCACTTGATGGTTGTAATTGTTGAACTTATGTAATTATCAAATGTGTACAAATTTGTATTTGTCAATTTGTCAATTTGTCAGTTTTTATGTAATTGATTTTAGCTTAGGGTTAGTCTTGTTATAAGGCATGAATTTGTGTTAAGCAATCTCCTCACAAATTGGCGGAGATTGTTGTGCAAGACATGCCTATATGATAACAAGACTGAGTCACATTGACAACCCTGAGATTTGGTTGTTTGATAATCAATTTTGTATTATGTATTATATTTCTTGAGTCTGTAAAAAGGTTAAAAGATTAGACTGGGGGATTTTTCTATTAGCAGATTCAAGCTAAGGAATAAAATCTGGAAGAAGATCGAGCCATGATTATGCCTCAGATAAAAGTGTAGAAGTTTGGAGTTGAATAAAAATGTTCTAGGAAAAATGTTCTAAGTCAAGAAATCCACAAGTCACAGATCAAGCAATATCGAGAAGTCCAGAATGACTTATCGAGAAGTCCAAAATGGCTTATAGAGAAGTCTCAGAGATATCGATAAGTCAAATGAAGATGTAGAAAACTGGAGATATCGACAAGTCATTTCAGCATGTAGAGAATTCAGAGATATCGATAAGTTAAATGAAGATGTGAAGGATTAGAGATATCAACAAGTCAATTTCTTAATAGAGATCTCAGAGATATTGACAAGTCAAAATATGTATATAGAGGTCTCAGAGATATCGACAAGTCACTTCTATATGTAGAGATCTCAGACATATCGACAAGTCATTTCACATGCAAAGATCAAGAGACCTCGACAAGTCAAATATACCTATAGAGAACTCTGAGATCTCGATAAGTCATTATACTTATCGATATGTCATTTCCCAATAGAACAAACTGGAGATCTCGATATGCCTCTCAAATACAGAATGCAGACAAGTTTAAGATTCAAGATTATCAGTCAACAAATGATCTATTCACTAGATTGAAAAGTATACAAAGTAGCTGGAGAGGATACAAGATCAAGGGCCAAGATTAACTGGACAAAGGATGGTCACAGACCTGCAAGATTCCGCACAGATTTGCTAAGCTAGAAATGGAAATAGAAAAAGGTTGTTGTAGAAAGTAGTTTACTACATTTTAGTGCAAGTCTTGTAAACCCATGCTGCTAGTGTATAAAGCATGCACTGGTCCTTAGTTTAGATGTAACAAACAGATTCATATGTTCTTGTATTCTCTCAAGGAAGAAGCTGAGTTCTTATATTGTTAAGAACACAGAATTTGTAGCAAGAAAAACTTAATTAATACAAATTAAGTGAGTTTTGAAATACTGTGCTTGTTGATTTATTTCTCTAACACAATATCTCTGTAAATATAAACTGCTTTGTTCACACAATATCTAAACTAGTTTTAAAAAGGCTAACAATCCAAAAAAACACATTCACCCCCCCTCTATGTTGTACTCAATATCTAACAAGCATCAAGCTAACAAAAAAGTTTAGGTTGAGCCATAAAGTTTTGGTCTAAATATTTAACATGAGATATTTGATGGTTAGGGACATCTAAAAATTCAGGCAATCTCATTTATATTATCAAAATTTAATTATCGTAAAATAATCAGAAAATAACTTCTTCTTTTTTTATCGTAGGGAACCCGCAACCACTACCCTTCGGGTGCACATTTTCTAAACCCCACGGGCTCTTTTCGAGTAAGCTTTTTAAAATTTCATAGCTTTATCGCCTTAAATCATTATTTTTGCATATCAGGCATCTGGTATAATATTGTTATTCTGCAAAGTCTCTCAATTCACTTATCCAAAATTATTATAATTATCTGCATGTCAATTTTAAATTTGGACCATATTTTATGTAAAATTTTAATCACATCGATGAGTTAATTTTTCATATTTTTTTTACCACTAAGCCATGTCGAGATCCAAGATTCCGTCGGTGGAATATGGCCATTTTCAGAAGACAAAGGCTTATTAGATGCAAACTTGAATAATGTATAATACTTTAGTTCAGGACACAATAATATTGTTCTTTCCATGGTTAAACCGAAAAAAATGTGTAGTACGGGCTAATGTAACATGTAGACATTATTCTGCTATATTAGCATCTACAATCTAGCTAATCTTCTAGCAATTAAACTACCAGTTGAATTAACCATTTGATTGTCCATGTGCAACATTAACTTGTTGTTGCAAGTTGGACTGAAGTAACATCATGGAGTAGTAATGCAGGTGATGTTTGTGGTGGTGGTGGACAGACAAGTTTAGTGTTGTCTATGACGATGATTGAACATCTACAAAGAGGGCATGTGGTGTTGGAGATGAGCCAATTACGAATGCAATCACCGTGAAAGATGTGTTTGCATGATGGCACTTTTATCAATTCCTCTTTTATCTCAAATTCCCCCAAGCATACACAACATCTGCATCCAATTTTATTTTTATTAAAAAAGATCTTTATTTAAATATATATTTTTATTTGAAAGTACACTTACGATGAATTCTTTGCCTTTAATTGTTCATCAAATACTATTGTAGGAAGCTTGTTTATATGATCTTCTTTCAATCCAACTTCGTGTACCTGTAATTAAGGTATTCATGAGATAGATATGTTTTAGTCTTCAATATTCTTAAGTATCTTAAATGAGTCAAACTCAAATTCCGTAGATACAGACAGATACACATAGAATCATTATTTCAAAGCATTTGGATTTATTATCAATTTTAAAATGTCAATCAATTGGAATGAAAATTCTACTAATTTTTAGAGGTTAGTTGAGATTGGAAAAAATATTTTTCAAAGAACTGCAAAAATTTAACAATAAGATCGGCCACTATAAACAAATATTTGACAAAAACGAGGACTAACCGATATGAGTAAGGAGAAGGATGGTATTTCTGCAAGAGTTGGCGGTAGTGGTGGAGGATATAGAAAGGCAGAAGTCTGCTTCTTAATGAAAAAGTATAAGAACACAAAGAACATTATACAAAATACGACTGGGATTGAGATAATAAATGCCTCATATTGATTTACTTCTTTTGCTTGAGAATAAATGTCGTCAGCAGTACGAGGAGATTGAGCGAAGGCCATTTAGCCCCAAATCTCGTTATAATTTTCAAACTAGCTTTAAATTTAAAAGTACGTTCAAAGAAAAACCTATGAAAAAACAAAAAAATTGTTGCTTTTAATTTACATTTCTAAAAGACCACATATGGGTTCTCCAAGAAGTTTCTTATAACTATAATTTTTGGGTGAATGTTTAACTACCTATTTAAACTATGGGCATGAGAATTTATGTTTATAGATTGACATAGATTATATTAAATATATAAATCCGTGGGCGGATCGAATATCTTCTTTCCACAAAAGCAAGATATGTTAAAATAAATTATGAATATACAACAATCAAAATAAACCAATAAATAAGAAATATATTATCTTAAGAAATTTATTCTTTTTAGTTCTAAACATTATTTTCTATATGAGTTTTTTGTTTTAAAATTAAACATTACTTTGAGTTTTGTACAATTTATTTTTAACAAGATATGTTTATCTATTTTTTAGTTTATAACTAAAAAAAAGAAATTATATTTTCATTCTTGAGATATAAAAATAATATATATACACGTGTACTACTCTACTAAAACCGAATCTAAGATAAATCGTTGGTTGATTGCATGGCTCAATAGACTTACTTGGCCCACTTTGTAAAATGAACTTAATAACATTTTCTAGAAACATGCCAAGTAACAAAATACAAATTAATATCATAAATAAACAATATGAAATCATAATAACTCGTTAGTTCTGTAAAAAAGTGTATATTTAAATCCAATAATTATTTTATTTATATTTAATTAAGATATTATTATTATTCACAATAAAATCATCTTGGAACCATAATATTATCAATGCTATATTTCTAATAATATAAACATATATTAAAATATAAATAAAATTATTAAATAATAAAATAATCATGTGCATCTCGCGCATTATTTGCTAGTTATATTATTATAAGTAAAACACTCTTAGATTCGTAGATTGGTACACAAAGGGTAAATTTTAATATAGACTTTGAAATATTTTTTTAGATTTTTAAAATTCTAAGATATTTAATTTTGGTTCTAAAAAATCTTTTAAAATATTCTGGTATTTAATAAGGATTGTAAAAAGTCTTTTAAAAATTAGAGGTATTCAATTTAGATTTTGAAAAGTCCGTTAAAATCCGGTGTTAGTCAATTTAGGGGGGTTGCATTCAATTGGGATTTTAAAATTTTTTTATGGATTCTCAAAATCATGGGGTATTCAATTTGGATTTTAAATAATCCTTTAAAATTTTGAAAAAGTCATTTAAAATCTGAGTGTATTCAATTTAGATTTTAAAAAGTCAATCAAAATTTGGTGGTATTCGATTTGGATTTTAAAAAATCCATTAAAATCTAATGGTAATCAAAAATCCATGATTTTTTATTTAAAAAGTGGTGGATTTTGATGGACTTCTAGTATAATTTTAATATTTTGAAATCTCTCCAAAATGCATGAGATTTTGATGTATTTCCGAAAAACTCGACAAATTCTTCAATACTCTACAAATTTTTTGTATCAACTCCATCAAAATTCGCGAACAATTAAAATCAACAAAAATATTTTAAAATTCATAGATTATTAACAATTATTTAAAATCTGAAATGAATACACCCCCCTTATTTTCAAAAACTACATTAAAATCTGATGGTATTCAAAAGTTCATGATTTTTTTTATATTTGATAAAATTGTAGATTTTGATGGATTTGATACTGCATTTTATGTCTTTTGAAATCTTAGCAAAATCCATGAGATTTTGAATGATTTGTCGAAATATCCATTTAAATCAATAGGATTTTGCGAGATTTATCAACAACTCCGATAAAATCTGCGTACAATTAAAATGAGCGTGTGGGGAATATGTTGTGAACTTGATGATTTCATTAACAAAACACCTAGTAGATTCAACTTAGTGAAAAATGTAACACTCGACGGATAATCAAATATAGTCCCGACGGATGACTCAATATAGTCCCGACGGATGATGATTTGACATCCATCGAGTGAGTAGCTTATGTAACAATAAGTCATGTAGCACATTTCTGTAAACACCTTTGTATAGATTTTGTAGTAGCATATAAGTCTTGTTGACTTTAATTAGATATGCAGAATAGGCTGATTAATTGTAAATATAAGATGTCTTGTAATTCTGCATAAGTGAAATGAAGTCAAGTGTCAAATAGCTACCCGACGGATGATCAACAAAGCCACCGACGGATGATCAACAAAGCTCCCGCCGGATGATCAACAAGGCAACCCGACGGATGATAATCATGTACCCGACGGATGATCAATTCAAACATCTGTTGACAGTGACAACACAGTCACATGCGTCGAGTGTTTGCAAAAGGAATGTGGCAGCCTATTCAACTGGGTTTTTTAGAACAAAAAAGTATTACCATTTTTATGCTATTATGGAGATATTCAAAGATGCTGGAATAAAGTAGTGAAGCAACATAGTATTAGACTTGATAGGTTTTGTTTTATTATCTTGTCTTATTACTATGTAATCTTGGTGATATATAAACCAAGAGTTGTAAATTAAACAACAACAAGATTAAGCATATGCATTCTCATAGAAACAATTGTAAGTTGTATCCTGTAGCATTTCTCTGTAAGTTTAGTTGTTCATATTTGTAAGCAGTTGTGAGCTATTCAAGCTTCACAGGGTTCTCTTGATATATATATATATATATATATATATATATATATGTATATATATATATCTGGTGGATACATTCAAATCCACTAGAATGTTTTTAAAGACTTGTGTTTTTTGTGTATTGATTTATCTAACTCTTCATTCCGCATTTTGCAAATCAAACACTTATATATTATTAAGTTAGAACCATTTTATTTTAATCTTAAAAAGTAGCTAGATTGACATGATCCCTTAAAATTAATTCAGGTGTACATTTTTTCTTTGGTACTATCTCCCCATTTTTGGCATCTAAACTTTTTAAAAGAGAGAAAATAACATCCAGCTTTTAATTTGTAGCATTCTGACCAGCTTCAAGAGCTGTCAGTTTTTCTGTCATATGTTCATGTTTCGCTTCCACGCTAAACATCCTTTTGACCAGGCTATTGTGCTTGTTTATACCTTTAATAGTCACAAAAAAGTCAGCAAGTTCTTCTCTAAGATCAATATTGACTTGTTTGAGTGTTGAGACAGAAGAATGCAGTCCTTTGACTAGTACTGTAGTGGCCTTTATAGAAGTCTTCATATCAGGATTGGAGACCAAATGAATAGCATGATCAGCTAATGACAGTGCATCTTCTAAATAAATAGTTCCACTTGGTAATCTCCTTGAGTGATTCCATTTAGGAGTTCTGTGAGCATCAAGAGCAGGTGCATGACCAGATGATGACCCAAAATTAGATAATTTAGAGACTTCTATTGCAGCTTTAAGTGCAACATCATCAGGATTATCATCGGAATCATCAGAATTATCAGAAAATTTGTCAGGAACATCAGGAACAGAGTCAGGAACTTTGCCTTAGAGCATTAAATCATGATTTGACTTGGAAGGTCCAGTTTTCTGTGATGAACCTGAAATAAGGGAACCAAGAACACCTAAATCTCTCTTTTCTTTTAAAGTGATCACATCACTTCTCACACATATATTACTTTCAATAGTAGTATCTAGCTCATTGTTATCACTCTTATCTACCTCTCCTTTTGCCAGTACAGGAGACTGCCTCTCAATATTTCTATTTTTTCTTGATCTTTTCTCTCAAACTCACTAGAAAGGCTCAACTCACTAGCAATAGAAGAAATAATAGGGGCAAATAAAAGTGGTATATAGTCATATAAATAGAGGTATCCCTAATAACAGGTCTATTTATAATCATGCTAGCAGAGAAAGTAGATTGAGAAAGAATTGTACCTTGGGTGTTGGAGTCCATTGCTATTGCAGTAATTGGAGGTACCAAGATGGCTCCAGTGTTATCCTTAGCAGTACCCAGTACTTCAGAAATTTTAGAATCAGAAACAGCTGCATCAAGAATTGATCTTGTGTCAAGAACTGACTGCTTGTTAGGAATTGATCCCGTGTCAGGATTTGATGCTAAATCTGCAACAGTACTTTTAACTGTTGGTTCTTGTGGGACTAGAGGTGTAGAAGCTTCTTCAATCCTTTGAACTGAAGGTTCTTGTGTGCTTCCCTAAAAGATGGGATCATTGATGACAGCATCCAGTTTAGCAATATGCTCCTGATGAGCTTCCCTTTATTATACTGTTCTTAAATATCAGCATCCACGGAAATATGACTCTGTTGAGCAGTGTCAGTTATAGTCTGTTGATTTTCAGTGCTTGCACCCACACTTTGAGCAGGTGGTTCTTGTGTATTTGGGGCATTAACAGTTGTATCTTCACATTGAGAAGATGGTTCTTGTGTACTGTACTCCTTTTGTGGAGACTGCAGCTTGGACTGTTTTCTGATATAAACTTCTGTGTCCTCGGCTTTCATCTTGATAGGTGTACCTAGACCAACTTCTTTAGCTAATTCTCTCACCCTTTTATAAGAAACTTTAATAAATTTTGTTGGTGGGGAATCATGAATTTTCTGATCAGGAACTGTGATGACTTTATTAGGAATGGATTTAGCCTTGTCAGGAACTGATGAAGTGCTTTCGGGATCTGCAATTTCCTGATCAAGAGCAACTTTTGCTAGAAATTCCAGTTTATCTTTTTGTTGTTTAGCTTGATCCTTGTCAACTGCTTTGACTAGTCTTCTTTTCTTTGGCACGGGACTAGCAGCTATAATATCATATATTTCTTCCTCTGTAGTAGCACCAGTAACCTCCACTGATTTAACAGGCAATTTAAAGACAATTGGTCCATCGTTGTCAGTATCCGATGGCTCATCAACTAACTTAACACGAGTTGTAGTCCTTCTTTTCTTGCCAGCTATACCCTTTTTAGTGCTTGTTGGTGGTGGTACACTCTTCTTCCTTGCTCCACCTTGTTTCTCCAATGATTTAGGTGAAGGTGAACCAACTTTTGGACCTGAACACATCAGTCTTAGCTATTGGTTTTAATTTTACAATTGATTCCTTTTGAGAAGAATCAGAGGTGATATGGTGTTTAGATTTGGTAGGTGGAGATGTAACAATTGGGTCAGGAATAGGGTGGGATGTAACATGTTCCGAATTGTATGAAATTGAATATCTGTGAGGCATTTTGTTAGACAAAAATACCCACATTTCCCTTGGTAAATTTGTACTCCTTCTGAAACTGTCTTTCCTTTTTGCTAAATCAATCTGTGACTTAGAATTGATTTGAAAAATCATTAGCAAATTATCTTTCTTAAAACTCACATCAGGTAAGAGATAAGTGAAAATAAATTATAAGAATCTAGTATAACCAACACCACCATCTTTATCACTGAGCCTAGCTATCAGGATTTACATGATAGTGTTACCATAATCAAAAGCATGACCATCTAACAATGAATATCATATCTGCAATGAAGCTAATGAAAGAGAATCAAAATTAGATACCTTATTCAGAATTCTCTCCTTATGTAATCAAAATATAAGTTCCATTCCTTTCTGAGCTTGGTTCTGAACATCTCCCTGGCCTTAGTGAATTTAGTGTTATGGCTTATCTCTCTTACCCATTCAAAGAGAGTAGCATTGGGAGTAACAACAGGTGTCCTTCCATTCAATGCAGGCAATTTGAAAGCTTTCTCAACTACAGTGGCATTGATCTTATATTCATTTCCATCATGGGTGAACAGAATTACCCCTTTCTCAGCATCCACAGTCGAATTCTCCCAAATCTGCATAACCTGCTTAAACCAGACTCTAGACGGAGTAGTAAGAGCATACCCAATATCACTTTGATCTAAAAAGTATTGAATCATTTTAAAATTATCAGGAATATTGGTTCCATGCAAAGGGGCTTTAAATTTATAGCAGGGAAGGTCTTGTGTTGAAACACATACTTAGTGGCAGTAAAAATAGAGACAGAATCAGTGGTGGCCATTTCGAAAAATTAGGGTTTTGTGAAAACGCTTGAGTTCGAAAAATTTTTGAGAGAGAGAGAGAGATGAAGATGAGCAGTTTGTGTATATTGTGTGTATAATATGAAAGTGAATAGTTTATCAGGTATTGATGGTATCAGTAAAATACAGTAAAATAATAATATACATGGCATGTTTTAATTGGATGGAATTATTAGTAAAACAGATAATGTGCAATTGTAGTTAATGAAAAATGACTTTTAAGGAGCATAGATGTGTTACTGCGCCTAACAAATAGCATATGCCACATTAATCCAAATTACAAACGGCTCTATAATTATGCACAAAAATAATTCTCAAACTTACTTAATTAAATCAAGTAGTAATCAACAAAAATAATTTAACAAAGTTATAAAATACTCACAGAAGTATTTAACATTATCATAATTTGATACGTCAGGAATTGACATACCTTGTCAGGATTTGACATGTCAGGAAATGACATGGCTCGTCAGGAATTGACTAAGTGTGTCAGGATTTGATGTGTTAGGATTTGACTGATTCAGTTAGGATCTGGAAAATCATTTCTTCTCATAGCTGACCATTCCAAGCTCATGTAGTAACTTTCCAAAGCTTGCTTCTGGTATTGGCTCGGTGAAGATATCAGCTACTTGTTGATCATTGGAACAAAGTGAAGCTCAATTGTTTCTTCCATGACATGCTCCCTGATAAAATGATATCTGATACTGATATGTTTTGTGAGTGAGTGTTGCACTGAATTACCTGTCATAGCAATTGTACTTTGATTGTCACAGTAGATAGGAATTTTTGAGTAAGACAATCCATAGTCCAATAGCTGATTTCTCATCCAAAGAATCTGAGTACAGCAACTGCCAGCTGCAATATATCCAGCTTCAGCTGTAGATATAGATATTGATTTCTGTTTCTTGCTTTGCCAAGTAACCAATCTACCACCCAAATACTGTCAGCCATCTGAGGCACTCTTCCTATCAATTTTGCATCCTGCAAAATCTGCATCAGAATAGCAAACTAGACTGAAATATGATTCTTTTATATACCACAAACCAAGATATTGAGTCCCCTTTAAATATCTCAGAATTCTTTTCGCAGCAATCAAATAAGGTTCTCTAGGTTTGGCCTGAAATCTTGCACACAAACATGTTGTGTTAGATATAATTGATGATATCAGGATATAAACTATCAGGAGTTATTATCAGTATTTGATATCAGGATTTACTAAAGGTGATGTCATCAATACTTGTCTATCATTACTTGATGATCAGTACTTGTCGATCAGGATTTAGTCACTTCAGTAGATATCCAAGAAGGAAAGGGATTGCAGAATTCAAGGCGATGAAGAATTTTATTTCAGAAGCATTCATACATGGATATGTATTAGGTTTCCTTATTGTAATAGAATGGGATTCCTTATTTATTGTGTAACTGTGCACTATATAAGCACATATTAGGTTTACATTGTATGTGTTACAATTTGTTATATCTTTCATATAACCTAGCATCTCTCAAGGATAATTGTTCATCCTTTGAGAGAGTACTTTTGTAATCAGTTTTTATCTGTTAAGATAAAAACTATTTATTTTATTAAGTTTTATCGAATTATTTGCATAAACTGTATTCACCGCCCCGCCCCCTCTATAGTTGTATAACAGACCTAACAATTGGTATCGGAGCTTGCTATTGATATATAAATTGTTCAAGATCTGAAAATCAATATTTAATGGCAGACAAAGAACAACAACAGAATCCACCACCATCAACCACAACCACATCACAGATTAACAACAATATGAGTAGGTATGAGGCTATCAAGGTTTTAATCCTAAAGATACATGAATATCCAATCTGGAAGGTGAAAATGGCCATGTGTCTGGAAGCTACAGATCCTGAATATCTAAGCAGGATTTATGATGGTCCTCACAGGCTAACGAAGTTGACAGTAGCAGTTGCTAGACAAGATGAAAAGATGGTTGATAAATATAAGAAAGACTATTCTCCTGAGGATCTTTCATCTCTTATGAAAGATGCAAAAGTGAGACATATCTTGCACAACAATCTTGATAATATTATGTCCAATAGGGTTATTGGATGTAAAACTGCAAAGGAAATTTGGTATGCTTTTTGAGTAAAGTTTTAAGGTACTACTACTATCATGAAAAATAGGAGGACAGTATTTACTCAGGAATATGAGCACTTTGACTCAAGGGACAATGAGTTCTTAACTGAGATCTATGATAGATTTCAAAAGTTGTTGAATGACTTACCTCTTGTTAACAAGGAATATGACATAGAGGACTCAAACTTGAAGTTTCTACTTGAACTCCCTGAAAAGTGGGACTTTAAGGTCACATCAATAAGGGATAATTATGAACTTGGGGAAATATCTCTAGATTAGATCTATGGCATGTTAAAGACTTATGAACTAGAGATGAAGCAAAAAAGCAAGATAAGAGGATCAAAGTCAAGACCAATTGCACTTAGAGTTGAAGAGAAGCCAAAGGAGAAAGCTAGGAGAAAATTGTCACTCCAAAGGAAAATCTATGATTTCAAAGTCTGATACTGAGTCATCAAACTCTGATGATAATTCAAATTCTGATAGTGAATCAGATACTGATAGTGATCATAACAACAATGAATACATGGAACAAATGGCTACTCTATTGCTTAAAAGCTTCAAGAAGATGGTCTACAATAACTTCAAGAAAGGGAAAAGATTTTCCAGAAAGGGCTCCAGTTCCTCAAACTCTGATAAGAGGAATGACAGAAGAAATACTGATTGGAAGGAATCAAATTCTGGAAAATTTCACAAGTCAAAGGAAAGATGTTATGACTGTGATGGAATTGGACACTTTGCATCTGAATGCAGAAAACCAAAGAATGAGAAGAAAGAATCATTTATCACAAAGAAGAAAAAATGGTATGATTCATCAGATTCAGATGATGGTGTTAACTATGCTATCTTTATGAATGCTAAAATTGAGGATAACACTGCTGAATTAAAGGTACCTCAAACCACACTTGCTTTGATACTGATGATATCTATGAATCAAGATTGTTTCTTGAATCTCTGCATGTTAGTTATAGGGATCAAACTTTAGAGAATTATAGAATTAAGAGTGAAAACTCTGAGTTAAAGAAAATGAATGATCACCTAGAAATTGAGTTGCTTTCCATGCTAGAAATTCAAAAAGAAAGAGATATTGTTGTTTATGTATAAGAAAAGCTATTTGAAAAGAATGCTTATCTAGAAAAGCAGTAAACTAAAGAAAGATAGGTTAATAAGCTTTGGACTAACTCAGGAAAAACAACTCAGGAAATTTTGGAAAAATAGATGTTGGGGATCAGGATTAGGATATGCTAATAGATCTAATTCTGATAAGAAAATTGGAAAAGAAACTGAGAGAACTAAACAAGTAAATACTGATATAAAGGTTAGACTGAACAAGGTTCAGATGAAGCCTTTTAAAGTTCAATTCAAGTGTTGATGTTGTTAAGTCAGTTTTTTAGGTAGGTTCAACCTCAGCACCTAAATCAAACTTAAATACTGATAAGAGTGAACAAGTTCACACAAGATGAATAAATATTGGTTTAATGTCTCAGAAACACCTTAAGCAAAAGCTGAAGGAATTACACATGAAAGACAAGGAGAAAAAGCCTAAGAAAAACATGAATGGTAAAGTAGGTGTTAATGAGAATGGTAATTATGTAACTGCTCCCAATACACCTAGAAAGACATGCTTGAACTGTGGTAGTACTAATCATCTAGCTAATTCTTGCAGGAAGAATAAGGAGATAAATAATGTTCCTCCCAAATCAGAGTTTGGGAATAGAACAGTTAGATATAAACCACAGAATCCTTATCTTCATTGTGGTATTGTGTGGCACTCTATTTATACATGTAAAGTGTTAGATATATTTGTAATGTCATGTCTAATAATGATTTGTGTTTAATTTTCAGATCTTGACTAACATAACAAATCAGGACTTAACTGGAAATCAGTACTTATATTGAAGTCAGAACTTAAGATATCAGAACTTAAGTTATCAGAACTTAAGATATCAGAAGATATTCATCAGGAGATAATATCAGGACTTAAGAAGACTTTCAGATAAGGAAGGCGGCTGATTGAAGGGAAAGAAGATCAAGACTAAAACAAGAAGAGATATGCATGGAGAAGAATTCTACGGAGAATAGAAGACTTGGAGGAAAAGATAACTAATTGATATATTTTAGGATACAGAATTATATTCGATATCAATTAGAGATTATCTTGTAACTGTGTGGTATATAAACACAGCATAGGGTTTACACTAGAAGTGTTATCATTATTGAGAATATTATTCATTGTAACCCTAGCAGCTCTCGTGATATTTGTTCATCACTGAGAGAGAACGGTTCCATTGTAATACTGTTTTATTAATAAGATTATTCTTTGTTACATACTTGTGTTCTTAATTCGATTTGATTATATTATACACTGTATTTAACCCCCTTCTATAGTGTGTGTGACCTAATAAGTGGTATCAGAGCATATCTGTTAACACACATACAGTAAAGATCCAAAACAATCATGTCTGAAGAAGAACAAACTCCAACCAAGCCCACCAAAACTGAAGAAACTCCAAAGACTCAAATCCACAGTCGATATGAGGCTATAAGGGTTCCCATGCTGAGACCTTCTGAGTATCCCATATGGAAAGTGAAGATGGCTATGTTTCTGGAAGCTACAGATCCAGAATACCTTGACAAAATTTATGAAGGACCACATAAGCCAACCAAGCTCTCTGTTGTAGTTGCAGATCAGCCAGCAAAAACCATACCAAAGGAGAAAAGTGAGTATACAGCAGAAGATATCTCATCTATTGCCAAGGATGCAAAGGTAAGGCATTTGCTGCATAGTGCCATTGATAATGTCATGTCAAACAGGGTAATTAATTGTAAGATTGCAAAGGAGATATGGGATGCTTTAGAAATAAGGTGTAAGGGAACTGATGCAATCAAGAAGAACAGGAAGACTATACTCACTCAAGAGTATGAGTACTTTGACTCAAAAGCTGATGAGTCATTAACTGGATTATATGACAGGTTTGTCAAACTCTTGAATGATTTGTCACTGGTGGACAAGGAATATGATCTTGAAGATTCAAATCTAAAATTCCTGTTAGCTCTTCCTGAAAGTTGGGATTTGAAATCTACTACTATAAGAGACAACTATGCTCTTGATGAAACTACTCTTGATGAAATTTATGGTATGCTCAAGACTCACGAACTTGAGATGGATCAAAGAAGCAAGAGGCATGGGAGAAAGTCAAGGACAGTTGCTCTTAAGACTGAGGAGGAATTCCCCAAAGTGGTTGTCTCAAAGAAAGGCAAAGGAAAGGCTCTCATCAAAAAGTCTGATTCAGATTCATCAAATTCTGATAATGATGAGGATTCAGAAACTGAAAGTCTATCTGAGATGGATGTTGATGAAGAGATGATGAAATTGTGTGCTCTTATGGTGAAGGGTATCACAAAGATAGCCTACTAGGAAAATCAGAAAGGGAAAGAAGGTTTCCAGGAAAAGTGGAAGTTCTGATAAGAAGAGTTTCAGAAAATCTGAAGGCAAAGAAGGAAAGTCTGACAGAGGAGACTACTCAAATGTTAAATGCTACAATTATGATGAAAGAGGCCACATATCTCCTGACTGCAAGAAAGGAAAGACAGACAAAGGCAAGGCCCTTGTCACAAAGAAGAAAAGCTGGACATACACTTCGATTCTGAAGATGAGGTGGACTATGCCTTGATGGCAAATGCTAATAGCAGTTCTGATGCTGCTGAGTTAAAGGTACCTCAAACAACTTATGCTTTTTATACTGATGATATTACTGAGTTGAGATCTTATCTTAAAACCATATTCATTAGCTATAGAGATCAGGCTTTAACATGTGATAGGTTAACTTCTGAAAATCTGGCTTTTAAGAAAAGGAATGACTATTTAGAAAAAGAGTTAGTTATGTTCCATCAAACTCAGAAAGAAAGAGATGATGTTTTTTATGTTAGAGATGAAGTGTTAAAATTGAATCAATCTCTAAAAACTGAGTTAGAAAAGAAAAGAGAGATTATCAGGACTTGGACTAAATCTGGCAGAACAACTCAGAATTTGCTAAGTAGTGGAAACTGGAAAGAGGGCTTAGGTTATGGAGATGATAAAAGTGAAATAGGAACTGAATAAATTAAGCCAATTATTGTTAAACAGACAATTAAGCCAAAGGTAAATCCTGTTAAGTTTGTAGCTAAAACTGTAAAGTCTGATTCTGAAAAGATGAAAGATATTGATACAGAAGTTAAGGCAGAGTCAACTTCTGACAAATTAAAATAGGATAAACCAGCTGAAGTTAACGTAGGCTCAATGACAAAAAAGCAGCTTAAGTATAAGCTGAAAGAGATTAAGAATGTAAACAAGGTAAAGCCACCTAGGAAAAATAGGAATGGAAAGGAAGGTGTGAATAAAAGCAATAATTATAAGTTTGTTCCTAATGCTCCTACAAAGAAATGCAATAAATGTGGAAACACTAACCATCTTGCTTCTTTTTGCAGGAAGAATAAGGATATAAACTTTTTACCTCCTAAATTAGGAGTTAAGAGTCAGACTGTTAGGTTTAAACCACAAAATCCTTGTTTTCATTGTGGTAGTTTATGGCATTCCATTTATACTTGTAAGGAATATCATAGTTTGTACTATGATTATTATCAAATAAAACCTTCTTTAAAGAAAGTTAGCATTATTCCTTCTACTGTAAGTTCTGATGCAAAGTCTGATACTGTAAAATCTGATATGAAAAATGTTAGCATAAACTCTGAAGTTAAATCCGTTGCAAATGCTAACAAACTTAATAAGGCCAAAGGATCCAAGCCAGTCTAGGTCCTTAAAACTAATCATTAGTGGTTTTTGTGATTGCAGGGCAACAGGAAAAATATCCTAGTTCTGGACAGTGGATGTTCAGGACATATGACTGGAAATAAAGCCTTGCTATCAGACTTTGTGGAAAAAGCTGGCCCAGGAGTTTCTTATGGAGATGGAAACATGGGAAAAACTCTGGGATATGGCAATATCAATCTTGGGAATGTCATCATTGAAAAAGTAGCTCTAGTCTCAGGACTTAAACACAATCTGTTGAGTGTTAGTCAAATCTGTGATAGAGGTTATCATGTGGATTTCTTTGAAGAATACTGTGAAGTTGTAAGCAAATTTATAGGTAAAGTTGTTCTGAAGGGATACAGGCACGGTAACATTTATGAAGCCAAGATTTCAACAAGTTCTGATGGTTCTGCAATCTGTCTGTTAAGCAGAGCATCAATTGAAGAAAGCTGGGATTGGCACAAGAAACTCTCTCATTTAAATTTTAACAATATAAATGAACTAGTCAAGAAAGATCTTGTGAGAGGACTGCCAAAATCAATATTTGCTCCTGATGGCCTTTGTGATTCATGTCAATAGGCAAAACAAAGAAAATCTGCATTCAAGAGCAAGACTGAATCTTCAATTCTTGAGCCTTATCACCTACTACATGCTGATCTATTTGGTCCAGTGAATGTCATGTCTATTGCAAAGAAGAAATATGCTATGGTCATAGTAGATGAGTTTACCAGATACACATGGGTGTATTTCTTGCACACAAAAAGTGAAACTGCATCTATCTTGATTGATCATGTCAAACAACTGGATAAATTGGACAAAGACTCTGTGAAAATCATAATAAGTGATAATGGCACTGAGTTCAAGAATTTGATAATGGAAGAGTTCTGCAAAGACCATGGAATAAAGCAAGAATTCTCTGCTCCTGGAACTCCACATCAAAATGGAGTTTTTGAAAGAAAGAATAGAACTCTTATTGAAACTGCAAGAACTATGCTTGATGAAGCAAAGTTACCAACCTACTTTTGGGCTGAAGCTGTGCAGACTGCTTATTTTACTCAGAATGCAACACTTATCAACAAGCATGGAAATACACCATATGAGATGGTGAAGAAAAAGAAGTCAAATCTGAAGTACTTTCATGTATTTGGATGCAAGTATTTTGTTCTTAAGACTCATCCTGAACAGCTATCCAAATTTGATCTAAAATCTGATGAAGGAATTTTTGTTGGATATCCACTTTCCATAAAAGCCTTCAGAGTCTACAATTTAAGAACAAGGGTTGTCATGGAATCTATCAATGTCTCTTTTGATGATAAGAAGATTACTGGACTTGAAGATTTCAATGATCATGATCAGCTGAGATTTGAGAATGAAGTTTTAAATTCTGATTTTGTAAATTCTGATAGTCTAAATCTTGATACTACAAACTCTGATGGGTTAAACTCTGATGTTATTGAAACTGTGGTGACTACGCCAAAGGAAAATGCACCTGTTCAGGTGGAAAATATTGAAGATCCAACTTGTTAGGTCCCAATGTGTTTGTAGAAGGGGGGTTGAATACAAACAGTACCCAATAATCGAATAAATGCGGAATAAAAAATGTGAAACAAAATTCAAGTTAAATAA
Organism: Apium graveolens; assembly: GCF_009905375.1. Lineage (NCBI taxonomy): Eukaryota > Viridiplantae > Streptophyta > Magnoliopsida > Apiales > Apiaceae > Apium > Apium graveolens. The sequence continues at coordinate 240,819,924 of NC_133655.1, forward strand.
AAATATTATTAAACTTGAAAGGTGTTACAACAACTGTATCGATTACAAGGTATTAATCTCAAATCAATTATCACAAATCTAGAATAAATTCGACATGAACTTTTTCTATTTTTGCAATAATTAGAATCAAATGCTAAACGCGATTTGAGATTAAGTTCTAGGGATTTTGATCCGCTAGATTGTTACACAAGAACAAGATAAAGATTTCTAGTTGATCGGATTTAACTTTACAATCTAGAAATTGATCTTGAAGTTTGCAGAGAAGAATGTAATATTGTTCTGCTTCTTTTTCTTTTGTTCTCGGGTTCTGTATGTTGGATTATTGAGTTGAATGACTCCTGCTTCTATTTATCAACAGCCGAATTAATTGAATTGGAATGACAATCCTTTAAGCTTGTATGACAATCGGTGAGACTATCCTTTTGAGCTAGCAAGACAATCGTTTGAACCAGCATGACTATCGGTAGGACAATCTTTTGAACTGGCATGACAATCTCCTTCCTAGTGTAACTTTCGGTATGACAATTGAAATGACTTGGCATGACAATCGGTATGACAATCCAGATTGTCATGCTAGTTCATTTTCAATTGTCTTGCTGATTTAAGATTGAATTTAATCCAATTAAACTTCTGAAAATTCCTAAAATTAATTTTGAATTAATTAATCAATTAATTTAATTAATCAATAAATTAATCTTTGCAGATATAATTTATTTACTTAATTAAATTATATGACTTAATTAATTAATAGAGAATTAATACTAACCCTGAGCAGTATCCATTCTTCTGAATATCTTCTGAAAATCACTGAGAATTATGAATCAATTCCGCCATTTCAACGTTGACACTCGATGTACTGTCTGGTTCATGAGTGACTAACTTCCGTGACGTTTCTTCATGTCTTGACTTTGACGCTTTGATTTTCTTCAGATTAAATCCTTGTAATTAATGATACTCTGACGAGATCTCTGTCACTTGATTAAATCCACGATCTTGATTTATATCACTGAGGCATGATCAACTTCTTGAACTTCTTCCAGTGAATTAACTCCTCAAGTCTGTAGATGAACCTTGTTTCTGAATCCTTTGACAGATATTACTTTGCGAGATCTCTCTGACGGTCGATCCACTATTTACTTATTACATTCTTATTTGAGTTGAGTTGAATCCTCGAATATACAAATAGGCTATGACATATGACTTACAATCTCCCCCTATTTGTTTGTTAGACAATAACACACAAATACCTAGAGGATAACTCAACTAACAAATAAGAAAAAGATATAAAAAGAAATACAAAGTAAATAGTAGAAAAGTTCTGGACTAGATTTAACATTTTCCAGATTCCAAGTAGATGTTCCTCTAGACTGAACATATCTTCAAGTAGTTCCATCTTCATTTGTACAACCACATTTCCTGTTGAGAAGCACATATCTCTCTTGCTTCTCCCTCTATGAGAATCAACTGATTAAAGAAGATCACCTTCATTTACCACCTCTCCCGTACAATAGGATCCGCAGATAAAAACCAATGGTACTCCCCTTTTGAAAACAGTTTCTTCCCTTACTAGAATATCACCTTGTGTTTACCACCTCTCCCGTACAATAGGATCCGTAGTTACAAACAACAATGGTGTGGTGTAGTGTACAAGTAGGATCTTTTTCTTACTCCCTGCTATTTCTCCCCCTTAGTTGAGGAATCCTCCAAACTATTACTTAAGCTTTTATCTCCCCCTTAAAGAAGGAATGTATGCCGTCGTCTGAAGGAGTTCTCATATTCACTTGGTTGGAAAAGAAATAACAAGTAGTTTCTCTTTCTTCCTCACTGTGAGTGTGTGATTCTGTTTAGTGTACCTCACATGTGTTTCACTCTTCTCTCCACTCGTGTTTACACTCTTTCTCACAAGTGTATCACTCCTCTCATAGCTCCATACTCCAGCTGTACCTGCAAGGAAAATCACCTTAGCCATCCTTAAGGAGGTCACAGGTGGTGCAATGGGAGTTCGCAAATCCCCATCCTTGTTAAACTCGTCAGATGAATCCGAGTCATAATCTACAAGTTGCTAGTTTCCCTTTTAGGATTCCAGATTTGAATTCTGGGAAGGTAAACAATGATCCAAAGAATTTAGCATAAAGATCAAAGTTCCCTTCTAATGTCTGTGAAGACACTTCCTTGTGACTCATCAGGTAATATCTGAATCATTGTCAACAAGTTGCCGATCTGCACCTATGTCAGATCCACTATCCGCAGATGCATCCAGGGGATTTAAGCCTGGGGAGGTAGACACTAACCACTGACATATGGCTTATGGATCAGTATCCTCTCCTAACACCTGTAAAGGCAATTGGTCCACTAACGAACCTTGAACAATCGAATCTGACCTTAAAATGGTCGAAACTCTTGTTTCCGTCAACTCATCCTTTGTGTGTGTAACATCTCCTTGTGCATCAAGAATTGATTATGTTTGAAGTGGTGACACTACATCGGATGCCTTGGCCGACAGGCAAAATTCAATAGACGCACCCTATTGAGAGAATGAATCTAGTAACTGTTTTTGTGCCTTTTCAGCCATTACATCTTTTTGAGAAGATGTATGGGGGCTAGCAGTTGTCTCGGTTTAAATACTACTCATCTATGTAGGAGACAGAGCTACTGGGTTGACTACAGAACCTTCCTTATGTGGTGCACTAAGGCACTATCTCCCTCACGCTCATTCATACTACATTTAGTGGTAAGAGAGTGTTGGTTGGTTCTGTTTTTGTGTTTGTCTTTACAGTCTGGGATAGACGTTGTGGGTTTTCAACCTCATGACTGTCAATGAAAGAAAGTCATTTGAGACTGAACCTGTAACACAGAATATATGGTAATAGAGAGAAAATGATTTACAATAGTGATTTCAAAAGATTTTACATGAAATAAGAAATCACTAATGTAGAAAGAAGTTTGATTTTGTTTTTCAATATGAATGAGTTTTTGATAAAACATTGATCACTTAGGGTAAAGTCTAAGTAATTCTCATTCATGTCAAAAGCTTACAAATATCTGCAACATAATGTTAACAACATATCATTGACCGATACTTGTCAAGTACTTTAGATACTAATTGTTATGTTGCATAACCAATATACCACTGCACATATAAAACAATATATTTGTGCCTAGTGATAAGATAGTTATTAATATGACGACTCTACTTATTCATATAAAATTATAACTTCTGTTAGAGTGCCATATCATGTCCTTGACGATTGCTTGAGTAGTACACTAGTTCATACCAACCTGAAGTGAGATTGTGAAGAAGAGATTGCATAGTCCAATAGATCTGCAGCTGCAAAGTCCATGAACTGTGGTGCATTGACTTCCTCTTTTGACTCACCAACCAGGAGTACACTTGTACACATCTTACTAGAGTCCAATTCCAAGTGTAATGTGCAGCAGGTGCCTGATATGTCGTAATATTCTCAAGTCTCGTCACTGGTGCTATATATTAGATGCTGCTTCCTGATAATAACCTAGCACACTATACAAAATTTTCAATGATAACATTCTCAGCTTGCAAACAGCCATATCCCTCAGATAAACCTTTGCTGTTATCTCCAAAGGTAATCAGGGGGCCAGCTTTCTCAATCCACATTTGATAGCAGGGCTCTATCTCCGGTCATATGTCTTGACGATCCACTGTCAAGAATCCACACTACCGGTTGTACCTATTTAATGCCCTGCAACACAAATGGATTAACCCTTCTTCGGAACCCAAACTTGGTTGGGCCCGGCATACTTGTAGAACTGTCCTTTGTCAGGCAAAACAACATTTTTAATCTTAATTGTCTCAACTTTCTCAATGACTGAACATTTGACTTTGTAAACAGCTTTAACACATTTCTGTTTAAGCCTAGGCACAAATGTCTCCTTTCTATCCTTAGAAGGACTAGCAGTCTTAGACCTATCATGCTTCTTGTTATTCACATGCTGACGAGGAGTAGTCTTATCATTAGACACATGCTTACCATTAAAATAAGCATACATCATATTAAAAGCACAAGACATACAATTAGCAACACCACATGCTTTATGAGAGTGATTAACAGCAGGTAATTTATGCATGGTAGACATGGCATTATTGTTATCCAACTCATGTGTGTCTGAGTTAGTCTCAGTTGCTTTCACAACTTTGACTGGAACTTTCGACTCACTTGACTTGGAAACAATCTTCTCATAAGCATGATCCTCAGCACGTATTTCTTCTTGAATAACAGAAGAGGTCGCATCAAATGGTTCAGCAATTGATGGTTTATAGAGGGGTTCATCAACACCCTTAAGCACATGTGGTACTTCCCTCCCTTTAGCACATACACGAGGAGGGGAGTTTATGCCTAATTCTCCAATAGCAGCATTGTAATCATAACCTATTCCAGATGTTTGATTAACAGCTTGCTTACTGTAGAACTCTTTAGCCTTCGAACAAGAATTGAAGTAGGCTCTAACCTTAGTCTCAAGACCGGTGATCTTGTCTTTGAGAATAGTTTCGAGTTTTCTATAACAGTCAACTCTATTCTCTAGAAAAGATACCTGTTCTTTTAATTTGTCTTGATTAATGTGCACAAGTCTTAATTCATTGACCTCTTTCTCAAGGTCTGTGATCTGTAAACTTAACAGTTCATTATCACGACGTGCACAATCTAAGTTACCTCTTAGATGATAAACCATTTCAGCATCAGAAAGTTTTACCTCTATTCTTGACGATGAAGCTTTTCCATCAATAGCCATAAGAGCAAGATTTCCTTCATCTTCATCTTCACTATCAGTATCATCCCAGCTTCTTCCCTTTGCCAGATAAGCCCTTTCAGAGTTCTTTCTTACTTGCTTTGGCTTCCTACATTCTGTGGCAAAGTGTCCCAACTCATTGCAGTTATAGCATCTAATGGTGCTCCGATCAACCATCCCTGTTTTGTATCCACCACTGCTGGTGTTAGAGGATGAAGATCCACCTTTCTGGAATTTGTTGTAGTTGGACTTGTACTTAAACTTGGGATTCTTCTTGAATCTGACATGAGAGAATCTCTTGACAATTTGGGCCATTGATTCATCTTCCAATTGCTCCAGTTCTTCTAAGGAATAAAAATCATCACTTGATTGATTTGTAGTAGGAGGATCATATTCTGCTACTAACTCATTTTCCTCACCCTTAGAAAACTGTACCATTCTTTCTAACTGTTGAGATTGTTGTTGTTGTTGACCTTCAGCTACAAGTGCAGTAGATGTGCTGACCATTCTATTCCTCCCGTAGACTTCCTTCTGTTGAATCTGCTCCAACTCATAAGTTTTTAACACTCCATAGAGCCTGTCCAAAGAAATCTCACTCAGATCTCTAGCTTCTCTAATGGCAGTGATTCTATGTTCAAGATGAGCTGGCAGTGTTAAAAGGAACTTTTTGTTGACCTCCCTGATTGAATAATACTTTCCATTGATGTTCAGGTTGTTGATCAACACATTGTACCTCTCAAACACTTCAGTAATTCCTTCTCCTGGATTTGATTTGAAATGTTCATATTCAGAGGTTAGGATTTCCAACTTGTTCTCCCTAACTTCCTCTGTGCCTTCATTAATTACCTCAATAGTTTCCCACATATGTTTAGAATTTTTACAGTTCATCACATGTCTGTTCATCAAGGGATCAAGGGAATCAATTAATATTAATTGAAGGCTGGCATCCAATGAGGCTTCTTCCTTCTCAGCAGGAGTAAAATCTTCAGGATCTTTAGGATAGGTTCTGGCTTTGGTGATCACAACATCATCTTCTATCACCTCTGGTTCAATAACCATCGGAGTTTTTATCCCCTTCTTTAACAAGTTTGAATATTTGGGATTTGCCACTTGTAAAAATAAGAGCATCTTCTTCTTCCACATAATGTAATTCTCTTTATCAAATTGTGGAATTTTAACGGTTCCAACTTTTTGTGAAGTCATTATGAATTTTTGAATGAATAAAAATTCAAGGAGTTGAAAAATCACAAAAGTCTAGGATCTTGATTTGTTCGTTAATCAGAAGGCTCTGATACCAATTGTTAGGTCCCAATGTGTTTGTAGAAGGGGGGGTTGAATACAAACAGTACCCAATAATCGAATAAATGCGGAATAAAAAATGTGAAACAAAATTCAAGTTAAATAAAAATATTATTAAACTTGAAAGGTGTTACAACAACTGTATCGATTACAAGGTATTAATCTCAAATCAATTATCACAAATCTAGAATAAATTCGACATGAACTTTTTCTATTTTTGCAATAATTAGAATCAAATGCTAAACGCGATTTGAGATTAAGTTCTAGGGATTTTGATCCGCTAGATTGTTACACAAGAACAAGATAAAGATTTCTAGTTGATCGGATTTAACTTTACAATCTAGAAATTGATCTTGAAGTTTGCAGAGAAGAATGTAATATTGTTCTGCTTCTTTTTCTTTTGTTCTCGGGTTCTGTATGTTGGATTATTGAGTTGAATGACTTCTGCTTCTATTTATCAACAGCCGAATTAATTGAATTGGAATGACAATCCTTTAAGCTTGTATGACAATCGGTGAGACTATCCTTTTGAGCTAGCAAGACAATCGTTTGAACCAGCATGACTATCGGTAGGACAATCTTTTGAACTGGCATGACAATCTCCTTCCTAGTGTAACTTTCGGTATGACAATTGAAATGACTTGGCATGACAATCGGTATGACAATCCAGATTGTCATGCTAGTTCATTTTCAATTGTCTTGCTGATTTAAGATTGAATTTAATCCAATTAAACTTCTGAAAATTCCTAAAATTAATTTTGAATTAATTAATCAATTAATTTAATTAATCAATAAATTAATCTTTGCAGATATAATTTATTTACTTAATTAAATTATATGACTTAATTAATTAATAGAGAATTAATACTAACCCTGAGCAGCATCCATTCTTCTGAATATCTTCTGAAAATCACTGAGAATTATGAATCAATTCCGCCATTTCAACGTTGACACTCGATGTACTGTCTGGTTCATGAGTGACTAACTTCCGTGACGTTTCTTCATGTCTTGACTTTGACGTTTTGATTTTCTTCAGATTAAATCCTTGTAATTAATGATACTCTGACGAGATCTCTGTCACTTGATTAAATCCACGATCTTGATTTATATCACTGAGGCATGATCAACTTCTTGAACTTCTTCCAGTGAATTAACTCCTCAAGTCTGTAGATGAACCTTGTTTCTGAATCCTTTGACAGATATTACTTTGCGAGATCTCTCTGACGGTCGATCCACTATTTACTTATTACATTCTTATTTGAGTTGAGTTGAATCCTCGAATATACAAATAGGCTATGACATATGACTTACACAACTGTTGGATTTTTAAACGCAGCAGGGCGTGGAAAAACACTTTTACACACACAAAATCCAAATAAAAGCATATAAATCGTGAATAAAAATTCGAGAGATCGAATCTAACCTTTTAAATATTAATCGGAGACAACGATCAGAGATCCTTAGCAGTTGCTCCTCAAGTGTGAAGCACTCCACCGGTATCCACCAAGAAAACGACTTTTAGGAGGAGGATGAGGTGGAGAGAATTTTGGTTTTCTAAAACTTTTCGGTTTCTGGGGTTAGAATAAAATAGGGTCTATAATAGTGTATTTATAGGCAAAATTTTCAGCTGAAATTTTCCCATAAATATTATTATTATTATCCCATTTATTATTCTCATTAATAATTAAAACACCTTTTAATTATTAATCCTTTTTCTAAACACTTTAGAAATAATTCTCTCTCTTGATTTAATTTCCAAAAATTAAATCCTTTAATTAATAATATTAAGAACTTTTCTTAAATAATTTATAATCAATTAAATCTCATTTAATCAATTATTAAATTTGCCAATTAATTATTTATTTCACAAATAAATAATTATTAGCCATTATTAATTAATTACTCCACCATTAAATCATTCTCTTTTTATGGTGTGACCCTGTAGGTTCAATATTAAGCCGGTAGTAGAAATAAATAATAATAAAACTATTTTATCATTATTTCTATAAATTCTCTAATTTATTAAATATGATTAATTAATTAATCATATTTATTCTACATCGTGAGTGATGCTTCTCAACATATCGCGACTATCCGGATAATATGAATTCACTGCTTAGAATACCAAGAACCTGTCAGTGTATAGTTACCGTACAATAAACTCCTTCTACCCAACAATGTCCCGATTAAATACAAGGCATGGATCTCGTGTCAAGCCTATCTAATTCAATCACTTGCTTACCATTTACTATGCGTAGTTCTATGTAAATTTGAAACTCCTTTCTAATTTCATTCACTCTGGCCAGAGATTCCTGAACTAGCATAAGTGGATCAGCCTTGAGCATTCGCTTCCTTCACTGGAAGGGGTAGATCCTTTATTGATCATACACTATCTTCGTGTACAAATTCCTATACCCAGAAGAGCCCTAATAATTGTCCCTGGAGACTAAGAACTAAACCAAAGCATAGTTCAGTATACACAAGATGACTATGATGACCTCAAGTCTAAGGATACTTGTACAATTATCACTATATGAACAACTGCTGACACGTGAGTGAACTCCATCAGTTGTTCAGCTGTGCGAGTCATGTTCAGTGAACTTATTCTATAATAAGCACCTACATACTAGCTATAGTGTCACTACACAAATGTCTATGAGAACAGACATCCTACATAATGAAGCAAGCATAGTATGTACCGATCTTTGCGAATTATTAATTACCAGTTAGTAATCCTATGACCAGGAACTATTTAAGTTTAGAGTTATCATCTTTTTAGGTCTCACTATTATGATCTCATCATAATCCATAAAAAGCTTTACTCTAAATTATGGTATATCTTATTTAAACACTTAAATAGATAAAGCCCGTAATAAAAACAAAACAAGTCTTTATTAATATCAATGAAATCAAAACAGATTACATAAAAGTTATTCCTAAATCCTAATTCATGATTGGACTTAGGACATATTCCTTTCAATCTCCCACTTGTACTAAAGCCAATCACTCTGGTATCTAATACCCATCTAGTCTTTATGACGATCAAAGTGACTTTCAGAAAGTAGCTTTGTGAGTGGGTCTGCTATGTTGTTATGTGTGTCAACTCTAATTTAATACAATACAAGAAATGTTACCGCGCTCCCACTAACCCTTTTGTAGACGCATGGTTCATCCACGTTTTTGATAAAATCAAACTCTTTGATTGTCTCATCAAAACGGATCTTCCATCTACGAGAAGCTTGCTTTAAACCAAATATGGTTCGCAGTAGCTTACACACTAGGTTTTCATTTCTCTTGGAAAGAAAACCATCTGGCTATTTGCCAGATCTCATAGTCGTATTAAGCAGCATTCGCAAGCAAAATCTGAACTGATTATAACAGGGCTACAGGTAAAAGGCTTCATCAAAGTCAATCCATTGCCTTTGTTTGAATTCTTTTGCCACAAGCCTGGCCTTATAGGTCTCCACCTGGCCATCTGCTATAATCTATCTTTTGTATACCGTATACATAGATTTCATTCTGGATTTCATGGCACTATGCCATTTCTCTGAGTCAACACTACTCATAGCCTCATTATAGGTCACAGGGTCGTCATCATCAAATGATTGACAACTCATTGTCATTCTCAATGACAAGGCCATATTACCTCTCAGGTTGGCGAGACACTCTCCCTGATCTATGAATGGGCTGTTCCACAAAAGGTTGTTCAGTCAGAACAGGTGTTTCCACTTGATCCGTAGTAGTTTGTACTTTTTGAAGTTCATCAAGTTCAATTATGCTCCCACTGTTTCCTTCAAGGATAAACTCCTTTTCCAAGAAGGTAGCATGTCTGGAGACAAACACCCGATGATCGGTGTAAAAGTAATACCCTAAAGTCTCTTTAGGATATCCCACAAAACTATATTTTACGGATCGATATTCCAGCTTATCTGGGTCAACTTAACATAAGCTAGACATCCCCAAATCTTAAGGTGTTTAAGACTCGGTTTCCTTTCTTTCCATATCTCATACGAAGTTTGAGGAACAGATTTTGGAAGGCACCATATTCAGTAAATATGTTGAGGTTTCCAATGCATAACCCCATAGGAATACTGGAAGATTTGCATAGCTCATCATGGACCGAACTATGTCTAACAAAGTTCGATTTCTCCTTTCAGATACCAATCTGGAGGAGTCCACTGGGAGACTATACCATTTACTTTGAGATAATCTAGAAAAACTCCATTAAAGTATTCACCACCTCGATCTGATCGAAGAGTTATAATACTATGTTTGGTTGTTTCTCCACTTCATAATTATATTCTTTGAACTTTTCAAAGGCCTCAGACTTGTGTTTCATCAAACACATATCCGAATCCAGATCTATCATCTATGAAAGCAATGAGTATGAAAATCCATCCATGGCTTGCATAGACATTGGTCCACATACATCTGTGTGTACCATTCCTAGCAAATCTGCAGCCCTCTCTCCATGTCCACTAAATGGAGACTGTAGTGCCACTATGAAGTGAGATTTTCATCATCCCTTTTCTTTTATTAGTTTGTTCAATCTGAAGTAAATTATGTCTCATATATACATACCATTATTTAAAGTACCACGTCCATAAAGAATATTATCTCTAAGAATAGAACATTCATTATTCTCAATAATAAATGAAAATCCAGCCAAGTCTAACATGGGAATAATATTCCTCACAATCGAGGGAACAAAATAACAATTATTTCAAATAATAGTCTTGCCCGTAGGCATATGTAAATGAAATGATTCTACATCTTCAGCAGCAACTCTTGCTCCATTTCCATCAGTAGAATCACCTCCTCTTCCTCAAGAGTCCTACTTCTCCTTGGTCCCTGCAATAAATTGCAGATATGAGAACCATAGGCGGTATCTAATACCCAAGTAGAAATGATATATTCACTTCTATCATGAACATACCTGAATCAGAAGCGGTAGTCTCACTACCCTTCTTCTTCAATTCTGCAAGGTAAACCTTGCAGTTCCTCTTCCAGTGCCCCACCTTGTTACAGTGAAAGCAAACAACTTTGCTCTTGGGGTCTTCAGCTTTTGGTGGAACCGGCATTTTCTCACCTACTTTCTTCTTCTTGGAAGAGTTCCTCTTCCTTTTCTTAGGATTGGATCCTTCACCAATTAGAAGAACAGAACTCTTCTTAGGGGAAAAATTCAATTCCGCAGACTTCAACATGTTGTGGAGTTCAGGCAGGCTGACATCCAACTTATTCATGTGAAAGTTCACAACAAACTACGAGAACGAAATCGGAAGCGATTGCAAGACCAAGTCTTGGCTCAGCTCCCCATCCATGGCAAAACCAAGTTGTCCAAGACGTTCAATCAAATTGATCATCTTAAGTACATGGTCATTCACAGATGATCCCTCAGACATCCTACAACCGAACAGCTCCTTCGATATCTCATATCGAGCTGTCCTCCCTGCCATATCATACAACTCTTGTAGATGCATTAGGATAGTGTGAGCATCCATATGCTCATGTTGCTTCTGTAGCTCAATGTTCATGGAAGCTAGCATGATGCATTGAGCAACATTTGCATCATCTATCCACTTACGATACACAACATGTTCATCATTATGTGCATCACTAGCAGGTTCAGTAGGCTTAGGTGAGTCAATCACGTATTCCAGCTTCTCAATCCTGAGAACAATTCTCAAGTTTCGAAGCCAGTCAGCATAATTAGGACCAGTCAATTTGTGAGCATCTAGTATACTCCTGAGTGATAGTGCAGAAGACATAACGTACAAAGTAAATCTGTAAATGATAAACACATAACAACACTTAGCAAATATTCGATTTCATTTCAAAACACTATATGAATCGGGTCTTTATTCATAAGTGGCTCCCACTAGTTTTCCTAATTTATTCAACCCCCTACATGAAAAATTAAGCATTCATAATGCTAGTGGGAATAGGGATCCTACATTCCATTACACAACCCCGGCTGTGGCACGAAACGCCATGTAATGTTCAATAGGCAGACAACTCTTGTCAATTACATCTAATGTTATTCCCTAATCAAACTTTAGCCTCTTGAATAATTGAGTCACGGCTGTGGCACGACAAACTCAATATTCTAAGTCAAGTCTAACCCAACATCCCGTACAATTGAATCAGTCCCCAAAGGCCCACGGCTGTGGCACGTAACGACCTTTAGATTCTTATTCAATGTACACATCTCTATGTAATAGACAAGTATTTCTTATTTCGAAATCAAAGCCCTCGGCTGTGGCACGAAACGACAATGATTCAAAAATAAGAACTACTATCTACCATGTTGGAAGGCTATGACCGACACAAGCCCGTTGTATCATTGGCCAATTACTACTTGATATTATTTAATTTTAGAGGGATTATATTACGTTACAATCATAATCATATTATAAAGAGATTCTTCCTTTTAAATTAAATATTTCAAATCAATAATCAATAATCAGACGATTTCCAGATAGGGTGGAGCATTGTCAAGAGGCGTCACTTAATAACCCTTTCTTACAGATAGAAATCTGTTGTTGACAGAATCATCCTTTCTCTCATATCGAAAATTCATATTCAATTACGTGTTTCATAAACACAAGAATCTCATGATTGTATTCATAATATTATTATTAAGGTTATGAAACAATTTCACTATACTAGGTTGTCTAACGAATGCCTTATGTTCATTTAAGTTCACCTAAATCTATCATCGTATGATAAAATAAGCATATATCACATATATCAACATGAATAAACATCAAGGTAGGCATGTTAAATCATCTAGCACATTAGTCTAAGCATTATACATCTCTATGTATCACATGAAGCATTTAAAAGCAATTAAAAACAGTCAAAAACAGCTTTAAAACACTTCATGGAAATATAAACAGTTCAAAACTTTTATATAAACTAAAATTTATCACTCCATTAGATCCGTCTTGGAAAAACGAATCCAACGGTATATTGCACGCCTAAACCGGAGTTATGAAACTCCCAGAAAATCAATTTTAATATCAACAGACGGGCTGTAACGCATTACAGGAACGCGTTACAAGCCCTGTAACGCATTTCGGTGATGCGTTACACCCCTTTTCAGCCATTAAAGGGTGTAACACATTCCGCGAATGCGCCACAGGTGTGTAACGCATTCCCGGAATGTGTTACACCCCTATAATTTTTTTTTTTTTTAATTCAGCAGCCGTCTTTTTCTTCTCAGAAAACGAGCCTGTCAGGTATGTTTCTTCTTCCGTGAACAGCAGCACAACAGACAGCAACAGAAGCACTTTCAGATGTACAGATATTTACATACATACAATTCATATATATATATATATATAATTATTTATATATCTTTATTTAATTAAGAATTTAATTGAAACAACTTCAAAAATTCATAATAAAAAATCTATACATCCTAAAATTATGAAAAAAATACCCAGACGATCTACAACACTTGTAGAACCCAGATCAACATTCAAAATTATTTTGAGAAACGATTTCTCATCAGACAAAATTAATTCATGATATAACTTGTAAAAATCATAATTAATTCATACAAGCACATAAAATTTTGAGATTTTTACCACAGATCTATATGCATACAACCTGTGCTCTTATACCATTGTTGGATTTTTAAACGCAGCGGGGCATGGAAAAACACTTTTACACACACAAAATCCAAATAAAAGCATATAAATCGTGAATAAAAATTCGAGAGATCGAATCTAACCTTTTAAATATTAATCGGAGACAACGATCAGAGATCCTTAGCAGTTGCTCCTCAAGTGTGAAGCATTCCACCGGTATCCACCAAGAAAACAACTTTTAGGAGGAGGAGGAGGTGGAGAGAATTTTGGTTTTCTAAAACTTTTGGGTTTCTGGGGTTAGAATAAAATAGGGTCTATAATAGTGTATTTATAGGCAAAATTTTCAGCTGAAATTTTCCCATAAATATTATTATTATTATCCCATTTATTATTCTCATTAATAATTAAAACATCTTTTAATTATTAATCCTTTTTCTAAACACTTTAGAAATAATTCTCTCTCTTGATTTAATTTCCAAAAATTAAATCCTTTAATTAATAATATTAAGAACTTTTCTTAAATAATTTATAATCAATTAAATCTCATTTAATCAATTATTAAATTTGCCAATTAATTATTTATTTCACAAATAAATAATTATTAGCCATTATTAATTAATTACTCTACCATTAAATCATTCTCTTTTTATGGTGTGACCCTGTAGGTTCAATATTAAGCCGGTAGTAGAAATAAATAATAATAAAACTATTTTATCATTATTTCTATAAATTCTCTAATTTATTAAATATGATTAATTAATTAATCATATTTATTCTACATCGTGAGTGATGCTTCTCAACATATCGCGACTATCCGGATAATATGAATTCACTGCTTAGAATACCAAGAACCTGTCAGTGAATAGTTACCGTACAATAAACTCCTTCTACCCAACAATGTCCCGATTAAATACAAGGCATGGATCTCGTGTCAAGCCTATCTAATTCAATCACTTGCTTACCATTTACTATGCGTAGTTCTATGCAAATTTGAAACTCCTTTCTAATTTCATTCACTCTGGCCAGAGATTCCTGAACTAGCATAAGTGGATCAGCCTTGAACATTCGCTTCCTTCACTGGAAGGGGTAGATCCCTTATTGATCATACACTATCTTCGTGTATAAATTCCTATACCCAGAAGAGCCCTAATAATTGTCCCTGGAGACTAAGAACTAAACCAAAGCATAGTTCAGTATACACAAGATGACTATGATGACCTCAAGTCTAAGGATACTTGTACAACTATCACTATGTGAACAACTGCTGACACGTGAGTGAACTCCATCAGTTGTTCAGCTGTGCGAGTCATGTTCAGTGAACTTATTCTATAATAAGCACCTACATACTAGCTATAGTGTCACCACACAAATGTCTATGAGAACAGACATCCTTCATAATGAAGCAAGCATAGTATATACCGATCTTTGCGGATTATTAATTACCAGTTAGTAATCCTATGACCAGGAACTATTTAAGTTTAGAGTTATCATATTTTTAGGTCTCACTATTAAGATCTCATCATAATCCATAAAAAGCTTTACTCTAAACTATGGTATATCTTATTTAAACACTTAAATAGATAAAGCCCGTAATAAAAACAAAACAAGTCTTTATTAATATCAATGAAATCAAAACAGATTACATAAAAGTTATTCCTAAATCCTAATTCATGATTGGACTTAGGACATATTCCTTTCAATCTCCCACTTGTACTAAAGCCAATCACTCTGGTATCTAATACCCATCTAGTCTTTATGACGATCAAAGTGACTTTCAAAAAGTAGCTTTGTGAGTGGGTCTGCTATGTTGTTATGTATGTCAACTCTAATTTAATACAATACAAGAAATGTTACCGCGCTCCCACTAACCCTTTTGTAGATGCATGGTTCATCCACGTTTTTGATAAAATCAAATTCTTTGATTGTCTCATCAAAACGGATGTTCCATCTACGAGAAGCTTGCTTTAAACCACATATAGTTCGCAGTAGCTTACACACTAGGTTTTCATTTCTCTTGGAAAGAAAACCATCTGGCTATTTGCCAGATCTCATAGTCGTAGTAAGCAGCATTCGCAAGCAAAATCCGAACTGATTATAACAGGGCTACAGGTAAAAGGCTTCATCAAAGTCAATCCATTGCCTTTGTTTGAATTCTTTTGCCACAAGCCTGGCCTTATAGGTCTCCACCTGGCCATCTGCTATAATCTATCTTTTGTATACCGTATACATAGATTCCATTCTGGATTTCATGGCACTATGCCATTTCTCTGAGTCAACACTACTCATAGCCTCATTATAGGTCACAGGGTCTTCATCATCAAATGATTGACAACTCATTATCATTCTCAATGACAAGGCCATATTACCTCTCAGGTTGGTGAGACACTCTCCCTGATCTATGAATGGGTTGTTCCACAAAAGTTTGTTAAGTCAGAACAGGTGTTTCCACTTGATCCGTAGTAGTTTGTGCTTTTTGAACTTCATCAAGTTCAATTTTGCTCCCACTGTTTCCTTCAAGGATAAACTCCTTTTCCAAGAAGGTAGCATGTCTGGAGACAAACACCCGATGATCGGTGTAAAAGTAATACCCTAAAGTCTCTTTAGGATATCCCACAAAACTATATTTTACGGATCGATATTCCAGCTTATCTGGGTTAACTTACTTGACATAAGCTGGACATCCCCAAATCTTAACGTGTTTAAGACTCGGTTTCCTTTCTTTCCATATCTCATACGAAGTTTGAGGAACAGATTTTGGAAGGCACCATATTCAGTAAATATGCTGAGGTTTCCAATGCATAACCCCATAGGAATACTGGAAGATTTGCATAGCTCATCATGGACTGAACTATGTCTAACAAAGTTCGATTTCTCCTTTCAGATACCAATCTGGAGGAGTCCACTGGGAGACTATACCATTTACTTTGAGATAATCTAGAAACACTCCATTAAAGTATTCACCACCTCGATCTGATCGAAGAGTTATAATACTATGTTTGGTTGTTTCTCCACTTCATACTTATATTCTTTGAACTTTTCAAAGGCCTCAGACTTGTGTTTCATCAAACACATATCCGAATCCAAATCTATCATCTATGAAAGTAATGAAGTATGAAAATCCATCCATGGCTTGCGTAGACATTGGTCCACATACATCTGTGTGTACCATTCCTAGCAAATCTGCAGCCCTCTCTCCATGTCCACTAAATGGAGACTGCAGTGCCACTATGAAGTGAGATTTTCATCATCCCTTTTCTTTTATTAGTTTGTTCAATCTGAAGTAAATTATGTCTCATATATACAGACCATTATTTAAAGTACCACGTCCATAAAGAATATTATCTCTAAGAATAGAACATTCATTATTCTCAATAATAAATGAAAATCCAGCCAAGTCTAACATGGGAATAATATTCCTCACAATCGAGGGAACAAAATAACAATTATTTCAAACAATAGTCTTGCCCGTAGGCATATGTAAATGAAATGATTCTACATCTTCAGCAGCAACTCTTGCTCCATTTCCATCAGTAGAATCACCTCCTCTTCCTCAAGAGTCCTACTTCTCCTTGGTCCCTGCAATAAATTGCAGATATGAGAAGCATAGGCGGTATCTAATACCCAAGTAGAAATGACATATTCACTTCTATCATGAACATACCTGAATCAGAAGCGGTAGTCTCACTACCCTTCTTCTTCAATTCTGCAAGGTAAACCTTGCAGTTCCTCTTCCAGTGCCCCACCTTGTTACAGTGAAAGCAAACAACTTTGCTCTTGGGGTCTTCAGCTTTTGGTGGAACCGGCGTTTTCTCACCTACTTTCTTCTTCTTGGAAGAGTTCCTCTTCCTTTTCTTAGGATTGGAACCTTCACCAATTAGAAGAACAGAACTCTTCTTAGGGGAAAAATTCGATTCCGCAGACTTCAACATGTTGTGGAGTTCAGGCAGGCTGACATCCAACTTATTCATGTGAAAGTTCACAACAAACTACGAGAACGAACTCGGAAGCGATTGCAAGACCAAGTCTTGGCTCAGCTCCCCATCCATGGCAAAACCAAGTTGTCCAAGACGTTCAATCAAATTGATCATCTTAAGTACATGGTCATTCACAGATGATCCCTCAGACATCCTACAACCGAACAGCTCCTTCGATATCTCATATCGAGCTGTCCTCCCTGCCATATCATATAACTCTTGTAGATGCATTAGGATAGTGTGAGCATCCATATGCTCATGTTGCTTCTGTAGCTCAATGTTCATGGAAGCTAGCATGATGCATTGAGCAACATTTGCATCATCTATCCACTTACGATACACAACATGTTCATCATTATGTGCATCACTAGCAGGTTCAGTAGGCTTAGGTGAGTCAATCACGTATTCCAGCTTCTCAATCCTGAGAACAATTCTCAAGTTTCGAAGCCAGTCAGCATAATTAGGACAAGTCAATTTGTGAGCATCTAGTATACTCCTGAGTGATAGTGCAGAAGACATAACGTACAAAGTAAATCTGTAAATGATAAACACATAACAACACTTAGCAAATATTCGATTTCATTTCAAAACACTATATGAATCGGGTCTTTATTCATAAGTGGCTCCCACTAGTTTTCCTAATTTATTCAACCCCCTACATGAAAAATTAAGCATTCATAATGCTAGTGGGAATAGGGATCCTACATTCCATTACACAACCCCGGCTGTGGCACGAAACGCCATGTAATGTTCAATAGGCAGACAACTCTTGTCAATTACATCTAATGTTATTCCCTAATCAAACTTTAACCTCTTGAATAATTGAGTCACGGCTGTGGCACGACAAACTCAATATTCTAAGTCAAGTCTAACCCAACATTCCGTACAATTGAAACAGTCCCCAAAGGCCCACGGCTGTGGCACGTAACGACCTTTAGATTCTTATTCAATGTACACATCTCTATGTAATAGATAAGTATTTCTTATTTCGAAATCACAGCCCTCGGCTTTGGCACGAAACGACAATGATTCAAAAATAAGAACTACTATCTACCATGTTGGAAGGCTATGACCGACACAAGCCCGTTGTATCATTGGCCAATTACTACTTGATATTATTTAATTTTAGAGGGATTATATTACGTTATAATCATAATCATATTATAAAGAGATTCTTCCTTTTAAATTAAATATTTCAAATCAATAATCAATAATCAGACGATTCCCAGATCGGGCGGAGCATTGTCAAGAGGCGTCACTTAATAACCCTTTCTTACAGATAGAAATCTGTTGTTGACAGAATCATCATTTCTCTCATATCGAAAATTCATATTCAATTACGTGTTTCATAAACACAAGAATCTCATGATTATATTCATAATATTATTATTAAGGTTATGAAACAATTTCACTATACTAGGTTGTCTAACGAACGCCTTATGTTCATTTAAGTTCACCTAAATCTATCATCGCATGATAAACTAAGCATATATCACATATATCAACATGAATAAACATCAAGGTAGGCATGTTAAATCATCTAGCACATTAGTCTAAGCATTATACATCTCTATGTATCACATGAAGCATTTAAAAGCAATTAAAAACAGTCAAAAATAGCTTTAAAACACTTCATGGAAATATAAACAGTTCAAAACTTTTATATAAACTAAAATTGATCACTCCATTAGATCCGTCTCGGAAAAACGAATCCAACGGTATACTGCACGCCTAAAACGGAGTTACGAAACTCCCAGAAAATCAATTTTAATATCAACAGACGGGCTGTAACGCATTACAGGAACGCGTTACAAGCCCTGTAACGCATTCCGGTGATGCGTTACACCCCTTTTCAGCCATTAAAGGGTGTAACGCATTCCGCGAATGCGCCACGGTGTGTAACGCATTCCCGGAATGTGTTACACCCCTATAATTTATTTTTTTTAATTCAGCAGCCGTCTTTTTCTTCTCAGAAAACGAGCCTGTCAGGTATGTTTCTTCTTCCGTGCACAGCAGCACAACAGACAGCAATAGAAGCACTTTCAGATGTACAGATATTTACATACATACAATTCATATATATATATATATATAATTATATATATATCTTTATTTAATTATGAATTTAATTGAAACAATTTCAAAAATTCATAATAAAAAATCTATACATCCTAAAATTATGAAAAAAATACCCAGACGATCTACAACACTTGTAGAACCCAGATCAACATTCAAAATTATTCTGAGAAACGATTTCTCATCAGACAAAATTAATTCATGATATAACTTGTAAAAATCATAATTAATTCATACAAGCACATAAAATTCTGAAATTTTTACCACGGATCTATATGCATACAACCTATGCTCTTATACCATTGTTGGATTTTTAAACATAGCGGGGCGTGGAAAAACACTTTTACACACACAAAATCCAAATAAAAGCATATAAATCGTGAATAAAAATTCGAGAGATCGAATCTAACCTTTTAAATATTAATCGGAGACAACGATCAGAGATCCTTAGCAGTTGATCCTCAAGTGTGAAGCACTCCACCGGTATCCACCAAGAAAACGACTTTTAGGAGGAGGAGGAGGTGGAGAGAATTTTGGTTTTCTAAAACTTTTGGGTTTCTGGGGTTAGAATAAAATAGGGTCTATAATAGTGTATTTATAGGCAAAATTTTCAGCTGAAATTTTCCCATAAATATTATTATTATCTAATTTATTATTCTCATTAATAATTAAAACACCTTTTAATTATTAATCCTTTTTCTAAACACTTTAGAAATAATTCTCTCTCTTGATTTAATTTCCAAAAATTAAATCCTTTAATTAATAATATTAAGAACTTTTCTTAAATAATTTATAATCAATTAAATCTCATTTAATCAATTATTAAATTTGCCAATTAATTATTTATTTCACAAATAAATAATTATTAGCCATTATTAATTAATTACTCGACCATTAAATCATTCTCTTTTTATGGTGTGACCCTGTAGGTTCAATATTAAGCCGGTAGTAGAAATAAATAATAATAAAACTATTTTATCATTATTTCTATAAATTCTCTAATTTATTAAATATGATTAATTAATTAATCACATTTATTCTACATCGTGAGTGATGCTTCTCAACATATCGCGACTATCCGGATAATATGAATTTACTGCTTAGAATACCAAGAACCTGTCAGTGAATAGTTACCGTACAATAAACTCCTTCTACCCAACAATATCCCGATTAAATACAAGGCATGGATCTCGTGTCAAGCCTATCTAATTCAATCACTTGCTTACCATTTACTATGCGTAGTTCTATGCAAATTTGAAACTCCTTTCTAATTTCATTCACTCTGGCCAGAGATTCCTGAACTAGCATAAGTGGATCAGCCTTGAACATTCGCTTCCTTCACTGGAAGGGGTAGATCCTTTATTGATCATACACTATCTTTGTGTACAAATTCCTATACCCAGAAGAGCCCTAATAATTGTCCCTGGAGACTAAGAACTAAACCAAAGCATAGTTCAGTGTACACAAGATGACTATGATGACCTCAAGTCTAAGGATACTTGTACAACTATCACTATGTGAACAACTGCTGACACGTGAGTGAACTCCATCAGTTGTTCAGCTGTGCGAGTCATGTTCAGTGAACTTATTCTATAATAAGCACCTACATACTAGCTATAGTGTCACTACACAAATGTCTATGAGAACAGACATCCTTCATAATGAAGCAAGCATAGTATATACCGATCTTTGCGGATTATTAATTACCAGTTAGTGATCCTATGACCAGGAACTATTTAAGTTTAGAGTTATCATCTTTTTAGGTCTCACTATTATGATCTCATCATAATCCATAAAAAGCTTTACTCTAAACTATGGTATATCTTATTTAAACACTTAAATAGATAAAGCCCGTAATAAAAACAAAACAAGTCTTTATTAATATCAATGAAATCAAAACAGATTACATAAAAGTTATTCCTAAATCCTAATTCATGATTGGACTTAGGACATATTCCTTTCACCAACCACATCTCAAGAAGTATCAGAACCTAGAACAAGCTCTTCAAGTTCTGATTCATTAAGTTCTGATGGGTCAAGTTCTGATAATTCTGGAAACTCAAATTCTGAAGGATTCAACTCAGAGAGCATTATTTCAGGGGGGTATTAGAAAATATTGATGGAGACAGCATGGATCATGGGGGAGCATCCAGTTCTAGATATCACCTTCCATCTGCAAGAAAGTGGACTAAAGCACATACACCTGACTTGATTATTGAAATCCTGAAGCAGGTGTTAGAACTAGAACAACAACATCAAATGAATGTCTCTATCATTCTTTTCTTTCTCATACTGAACCAAAGAAAGTTGAAGAAGCTCTTCAAGATGCTGATTGGGTGCAAGCAATGCAGGAAGAGTTAAATGAATTTGAAAGAAATAAAGTCTGGACCCTAGTGCCAAGACCAAAGAATAGATCTTTTGTTGGTACAAAAAGGGTGTTCAGAAATAAAACTGATTGTGATGGCATAATTACAATAAATAAAGCAAGGCTGGTTGTAAAAGGATTCTCTCAACAGGAGGGAATTGATTATGATGAAACATGTGCACCAGTTGCTAGATTGGAAGCCAAAAGGATATTTCTATCTTATGCTGCTCACAACAAGTTTAAAGTCTTTCAAATGGATGTAAAAAGTGATTTTCTTAATGGGGAATTGGAAGAAGAAGTATATGTTGAACAACCTCCAGGTTTTGTAGATTCAAAATTTCCTAATCATGTCTACAGACTTGATAAAGCACTTTATGGCCTTAAGCAAGCTCCAAGAGCATGGTATGAGACATTAGCTCAGTTTCTTCTGGAAAGTGGATTTAACAGAGGGACTATTAACAAAACTTTATTTTATCTCAACCATGGAAAGGACTTACTTTTGGTGCAGATATATGTTGACGATATCATTTTTGGTTCTACAAATGACAGATTTTGTAAAAGGTTTGCCAAGCTAATGCGGTCAAGATATCAAATGAGTATGATGAGAGAACTTAGTTATTGTCTGGGCCTTTAAGTCAAGCAGAATGAAGAAGGAACTTTTATTTGTCAATCTAAGTACACCAGAAATTTGTTGAAGAAATTTGGAATGCAAGACTGTTCAAGTGCATCCACTCTTATGTCCACTGTAATAAAATTGGATAAGGATATTGGTACATCAGTAGATATTACTGATTACAGAGGTATGATTGGCTCACTACTCTATCTAATTACAAGTAGACCTGATATTATGTATGCTACATGTCTTTGTGCAAGATTTCAAGAAGATCCAAGAGAACCTCACTTAACAGTTGTGAAAAGAATTTTCAAGTACCTTAAGGGTACAGCTGATCTAGGATTGTGGTATCCTAGGGAATCAAACTTTAAGCTAATAGGTAACTCAGATGCAGATTTTGCAGGGTGCAAAATTGACAGGAAAAGCACTAGTGGAAGCTGTCAGTTTCTTGGAGGCAGATTAGTTTCTTGGTTTAGCAAGAAACAAAAGTCAATTTCCACATCAACTGCAGAGGCAGAGTACATTGCTGCAGGAAGTTGTTGTGCACAAATTCTTTGGATGAAGAATCAGTTACTGGATTATTGGTTAACATATTCTAAAATACCCATTTACTGTGATAATCAAAGTGCTATTGCTATGACAGGTAATCCAGTTCAGCACTCAATGACAAAGCACATCAGCATTAGGTACCACTTTATAAGGGAACATATGATGGAAGGCATAGTGGAATTGCATTTTGTTCCAACAGATCAACAACTAGCAGATTTCTTCACAAAATCACTGTGTGAAGCTACTTTTACAACATTGGTAAATGAAATTGGAATGGTTTCAGGTTCTTTCTCTAAATCTGTTTAGTTTATGTTCTGATACATCAGACCTTATGATCAGTATTTACAGATATTACTATATTTATGTAATATGTGCTTAAATTGAAATTTACCTAAGTGATGATTATTGTCTGATATGAATTTCTAAACTCTAATAGTGATATGAATGTTTCTGTGACTATTCAATCCAACAAGGATAACTGTGCTAGATGCTGACCTAGTAGTCTCTAATATACTAAAGATCCCATGTTTGAAGTAATTATTTATGTGGAAATCTTTTAACACAAGCAAATTCTGATATTGAGCTTGGTTAGGTTTACTTTGTGTATCTTATTACTAAGTCAAAAACTAGAATAGTGCTTCTTATTTGTTAAGTTCTGATGTTGGTAAATCTTATAGATGTACTAAGTGCTGATAAGCCTCACTTATCAAAAAAAAGAAAAAAAAAGAAATAAATATCAGGTACTCCTTTGAGATCTAGAGAAAAATGCATGTGGAAGGGAAGACCCAAGTGCATTGCTGGTATTAAGTAATATGCATTAGAAAAGCAAAATAAAATTTTCTTGGTGACTTTTCGCATTCTCTGATTACTGGAGAAATACTCTGATAATGGTTTAAATTTTGATAAGTAGTGTGACTCACTTACACTGAGGAACTCCTGTGAAAAAGAATATTAAAAGATGCATAAAATGAGCACGAAATAGTTGAGGTGGACTCATGCATGAACTCATTCTATAGTAGACTTCAGACTAATGACAGATTTTGAGCAAAGTTCTTAGTTCTGCCTTATTTCTAAGATGTACTGAAGTGAGTCAGACTTTACTTTTTGTCTGATATTTAGCTTAAAGCACACACTTACACTCCATATGAATGATGAAAATTACTGTGGTGATCAATGTTGTTTTAGATGAACAGTTTAAGTGTCAGTTTCATAAATTCTGAGGAAAAGTTCTGATGGAAGTTCTGATGATTAAGTTCTGCGAAAACCATATTAGTATTTGTGTGAAGAATTAGAGAAATAAACATTCACTTTTTGAGTACAGAAGCCATATTCTGATGACCTTTAAATTCTGATAATAATCAAGTTCTGATGCTTACGTGGAAATATTTATTTACTTGATTTATTTTTGGTCAATACTTGAACGGTTCTATTTTATCAGAATATCGGTTTAAGTGAGATAAAGACAGTCATAATTACTTGTTTAGTGGGAGCAGTTTTTTATTGAAAAACTGCATTTGCATAGTAATCATTACTTATTTCCCGTGCCCATTAACTATTGTCTTAACTACTGAATGGCTGACAGGTGTAAAGACTATTCCAATTCATCTTAACTGCTGTCTAGTGGTGTGTATAAGTAAAATAGAGAAAAGATTTTAAATCTTTTATCTACTTTTGTATTCAATATTCTCTCTCTTTTCTCTTATTCTCTCTATATTCACTGACTGTTTTTACACATGCATTTTACCAAACACCTTTCAGACATTCTTATTTCTCACTTCTTTTTCAATGGCACCCAAGGATCTAATATATAATGGAGCAAAGTTCATCCCCAACAACTACACTTCCATTCTAATCAAGAGTGACGCTCCATCGGAACTTCATTTTGTTCAGGACTTCTTGGCTCACAGTGAAATAGGGTTCGCTTTGACGCAACCATCCACTTTATCTGGAACTCAAGTTCTGACGTTCTGGCGAACGAGACTTTATGATGGTGGTGGTAAGGATGGAACTCCAAGCATCATTTTTACAGCAAAGGAGGTGGAGTGCGTTGTTAATCCGGCAACAGTCAGGAAAGCTCTACATCTACCTGAGAACTGCCAGTTCAGTTCTGTTGTTGAGGAGCCATTGCTACAGCAAATGATGGCTAATTTAGGGTATGAGGAGAGTTTGGAAAAGTTGGGCCAACTTAAACGCCCACATATTCGAAGAGAATGGAGCTTTTTCTTCGATTGCATCACCAAGACGTTCGCAAACAAATGCTCAAATTTTGACGCCATTCCGATTCTGACTCAACAAATTGGGTATGCTCTCCTAAACCAGTCTCACTTTGTTTATGCCAAGACTGTATTATATTTTATAGGAGATAGAATGAAAGAGGACAGGAATGTAGTTTACTTTGCTAGGTTCTATTAGTTAATTTACAGTTTCTGTACATCAGATGAACCACAACTAGCAAGTGAACACATAGAACCTTTTAGGTTAGCAAAAAGGGCTTTTACTGACCTTTTAACTGCTGATAACAAAAAGAAATTTCTGAGGCCCCTTAGAATTCCTTTAGCAGTAAAGCAAGTCCTTGTAAATGTTGATGTTGATACTTACTCTGTATTATATTCTGATGTTCCACAACAACAACAACCACAACCACAACAGCCATCAGAACCTACTACTGCCACTCAACAAACACACACATCAGAACATGCCAACCAACCATCAGCACATAATCAGGTGAAGCCTTCTTCTTCTAGAGCAAAGAGGACTAAGACAGTACCTCAGGCACAGCAGAAAAGAAGGAAGATGATTTTAAGAGATGAGTCTGATGATGAGGTACAGGTTCAACCATCTGAACCTGTTGCTGAAGTAGCTGAGAAGGTCTCTTCTCAGACATCTCAAGAAACTGGGAGTTCTAGGCCCCTAAAAAGGCTTAGAAAGCTAAACTCTTATAATTAAGCTCCCAGAGTCTCTCCACCAGTTAGGAGACTTAAAAAGCAAAGAGCAAGGAGGGCTGTAGAAGAATCAATCTCTGAAGAAGGAATGGAAGTAGCAGCTGTGGAAGGGGGTCAGGAATCTCTGATTCCACAAGAACCTACTGTAGTTGAATCTCTTCCAAGTGCTGAAACAGAACTTCATGAAGCTCACAAATCTCCAATCCAAGAGCTAGAGACTACTCCAATGCCTACACTTCCTGTGTCTCCAATAAACTCTCTATTACATGCTGAAAACCCAGGTACAAGTGCTGAAATTGATATCAACAACTTGGATGTGCCTTTGGTCTTGTATCTGGAAGCTCCATCTACTTCACATCTTTCTCAGCACACTCCACCAACAACTACATTGCTAGATGGTGATGACCATATAGATGAATCTTCTATTGCTTCACATACAATCATTCTATCAAAAGATGCTGATACTGAAGATTCTGCAAGTTTTGTTGAAGAAAATACTGGTGAAGCTGCTACAAATATAAATGCTAATGCAGCTGGTCCTTCTGGACATGCACCTCCATAAACAGTTGGTAAAGCTGATTTGATTAAGAAGTTTGTGAGAAAGGATGCACCAGTTCCTTGGAGTGAAACTAACAGAGGAAGAGAGTGGATTAAGGAGTGGAATAAAGTTGATTTTGTTCCTACTGCAGATGTTCTTGCTGAGCACCTGGCTAAAGCTGATGAGATGCTAATGAATGATGACTTCAAAGCACAGCTCAGAGTTACTGCATTGAGTACCAAGAACCTTCAAGGTCAACACTCAATAACTCAAGCCAAGGTGGACAAAATTCAAGATACAGTGACTAAGCAAACCATGAATGCCATATTGGACAAGAAAAAGTGTTTTAAGCCAGCCTTTGACCGCATTGAGTATATAGAAAAGACTCAAGAAAAGCAGCAAGTTCAACTATCTGATATTTTAAAGAATCAAGCTGCTCAACAAAACCAACTCAATGAAATCCAAAACTCTGTGGAATTTCTTGTCTCCCTGCTTCTAACAGATGATGCCAAAAAGGGGGAGAAAGTAATTAAGTCCAAATGCACAACTGATCAACCACTGAAGGGTACGGATGATGATAATAAAGACCAGGGAAACTCTGAAAGGAGTAGAGGTCTAAGTCAAGGCAGGGGTTCTTTATCAAGGGAAGCCAGAAATATAAGTCAAAGAACAAGTTCTGATACTAAAAGGATAAGTTTTGATGAACAAACTCTGAAACTTGATGAAGAGATCTCCAAAAGGTTGTTCCTAAAGGATAATTCAGGCATGGATATTGAAAGTCTGAAGGAAGAAGAGATTAGACTGAAAGCTGAAAATGACAAATCTAAGTCAAAGTCTAAAACTCAAGTCACAGCAAAGAAACCACCTAAGCCTAAGGGCATTGTGATCAAAGAGAGGACAAATACTGAGGCATCTAAGGCCAAGTCCAAATCACAGGTGGAAGTTGATCCTAGATTTAAGGGTAAGGCAAAAGTTGATGAATCTGTAAAGATATATCTGCCAATCATGGATCTGGAAGTAAATGCTGATGAAAATACAAATCTGATTTTGAAGGAGAAAAGGAATATTCAAGCAACCTCTGACAGAGCTCAAGTTGTCTTAACATCAGAAGAAAAGGAAACCTCTGACATTGCTCATGTTAAACCTTCAACAGTTCTACTACCTGAGTTTACTAAAGCTCAACAATCTGTTCAACCTATGAAGACTTCAATAAATGTTTTTCAGGGTAGATTGATCCAAGGGAAGGAAGCTAGAGATAAAAAAGGACTGGGTAATCCTGATGAGAAAAGAATAAACAACTCTACCTCAGATCCTACATCCCTTACTGAACCAGGAGTAGGGACAACTCTAGAAAGACTAAATCAATTAGAGTCTGTACAGATGGTCTACAACTCCAAGCTGAAAGAAGACATAATGCTTTATTTTATGACAGATGGGAGAGTATTCCAGATAAGAAAGGATGCAATTTGGTTGAAGTATTATGAAGAACTGCAACATGTTTTATTTCTACTTCAAGTGAAGAACAGTTCAACAGATGGTGTTGCCAGATACTTAATATCTGATATTCAGAGACAGAAGAAACTTTACTCTGTAAAGTCTGACAGACCATACTATCTAATGTATAGAGCTCATAATGGTGATTTAGTTGAGATGATGCCCAATACCGCCAAGATCACTACTTTTCAGGGTATTAAGGGTGTTGAATTTAATCTGGAGTCTGACAAAGCTTATCTGATCAGACTGGATCAGGAGATAAGGAAAGCAAAGATTAATGATCTCAGGGCTGCTATCTTTCAGAAAAGAGAAGATACAGTTGCACTTAAAGATGCTAAAAGGAGGATGATAAATGAACTTGAATATGCTGAGAGAACTCTTCTGAAGAACTATCTCAGAACAACTCCTGACATTCAAGAGATCACACACTGAAGCCAGGTCGAGGACTACAACTGTTAAATTTTAAAGGATATACAGGCTAAAGCTGATATCAGACTTTAAGGATGGTAAAAGCTACAAGGACTGTGAGTTGTAGTTATCTAGTCAAATTCTCATATGCATTTATACTTAATGTTTTTGACATCATAAAATATCTATTGAACTTGTATATTATGCTAATTTACAAGTTGGGGGAGATTGTTAGATATATTTGTGATGTCATGTCTAATAATGATTTGTGTTTAGTTTTCAGATCTTGACTAACAGGACAAATCAGGACTTAACTGGAAATCAGTACTTATACTGAAGTCAGAACTTAAGATATCAGAACTTAAGTTATCAGAACTTAAGATATCAGAAGATATCCATCAGGAGATAATATCAGGACTTAAGAAGACTTTCAGATAAGGAAGGCGGTTGATTGAAGGGAAAGAAGATCAAGACTAAAACAAGAAGAGATATGCATGGAGAAGAATTCTATGAATAATAGAAGACTTGGAGGAAAAGATAACTAATTGATATATTTTAGGATATAGAATTATATTCGATATCAATTAGAGATTATCTTGTAACTGTGGTATATAAACACAACATAGGGTTTACACTAGAAGTGTTATCCTTATCGAGAATATTATTCATTGTAACCCTAGTAGCTCTCGTGATATTTGTTCATCACTGAGAGAGAACGGTTCCATTGCAATACTATTTTATTAATAAGATTATTCTTCGTTACATACTTTTCTTAATTCGATTTGATTGTATTATACACTGTATCCAACCCCCTTCTACAGTGTGTGTGACCTAACATAAAGAGTATCACAATTTATATTATGATTACTATGAACGGAAACCCTCTTTAAATAAAGCAAAATTTGTTTCTACATGTGTAAATACAGATAGTAAGAATGTTAACATAAACCTTGAAGGTTGCAGGACTCAAGCATAATTTGATCAGTGTGAGTCAGATCTGTGACAGAGGTTACCATGTGAACTTTTATGAGGAACATTATAAAATTGTCAGTAAGTCCGATGGCAAGATTGCAATGACTGGTGTAAGATATGGTAACTTATATTGTGGCGCCCTCCAAACCCGGGTCAGAAGTTTGGGGTCCACAACACATACATAATATATAAACCTGTATATGAAACATTATTTGCAAAGACCCTGTTTTACATAACCACGGATCGTAACAGGTTGAAGTATGAAAACAAGCCACAGCCTTAATTTTTATTACAATGTACCAAATCCCAACTAATTTAACTTATAACTGATAATGAAATTATTCTTACAAACTTATTATCTCTCTACCATATGAAGCTTCTGCTAGCTCGATCCCACTCAAACTAGAATCATAGCTCGCACTTTGGACTGAAGAACTTCACTATCGTTCATATCCTTCTTAACTGTAAAATATATAAAAAGATTCGCAAGAGTGAGCTAACTAGCTCAACAAGTTATAATAGCAATAACTGAGGTTAAACAATGATCAATGGATGTAATTCAGATGAATCAAGTTTCTTTTTAACTAATCATTAGAATTGGATATTCATTTTAAGTTTTAAAATCAAGGTTAGGCTGCTGATCAGTCACGCACTAACCCCGAGCAAAGCACACAACACTGCTCTAACTACTGGATCCAAGGCACACATTGGCCTAACTTGACCATCGATATGGTCTGACCACGAATCTGGTCCATACAAAAAAACTATCCAATTCTAAAGCAGTTTAATATGATAAACAATAGAATTCAATAAAACCAGATCATAATCAATAATAATAAAACATTTGCATAAGAGCATGGTAAAAAAATTCATGGTTACCGAAAGGGTATGTCAACGTATATAAAAGAAGTGGCCTCCAGCCGGTAGAATAATCCGGTGTTAGATGAATAGTGTTTTTAAAAGGTTTTAGTACTTTGATATCACAAGGTATGGTTGAGTATAAAAGTTTCTGTATGTGTAAACAATTCTATTCCAGTGTTTGGTATATGATGGATATATATTTGTGGAGTAGTATCGTATTTGTGTGGTTTAATATCTGGTAAATCAACAAGAAATGGTTTACAAAGGATAAGGCTTACGGCTCAAAGATTAAATGATGTGGCTCAGGTTCAAGGCTGAAGGATTCAAAGTGCTTACAGTATAAAACAGAGCTATTTTGGGTATTAACAGTATGTCACAAGAGAATTTAAAAATATTTGCTTTATATCTCGAGAAAGGTTTAGAAATACTTGCCTTATCATAATCAATTTCAACTTCACTTGTACTTATCTAATGACCCCATTCAACAATCACTCGTCGGCTTCTCCTATGCCTCGCTTCTATCCTCTGATCACTTGTTGTATTTTCTACATGTAAATTCTATTTTCTGATCACCTGCTTCTCTTTCTTACGCATTGCTTACTCTGCTAGGCATCATAAGTATCTATTAATATTTAACTCATATGATTTTATTTGACATACATTTCTATCTACCCTTCGTTTTACCCAAATCTGATTAACGGATTGAAAGTTACGCTATAAACAAGTAATCACCGAACATATAGCCCGACAGTCAACCAACAAGTCACATATACACATAACATGTCAAATAATCAATGACATATCATATATAAAGAAGTCTCGGGTCATAAACAGGCTTCCGGGTATTTAAAATGATTTTTAAAACATTTTTCGGAATTAAAACGGGTCGTTGGATCAATTTCAGAGTAATAAACAAGGTTCGGTTGGCCAATTCTGGCTTCGAAATAATTTTATAATAATTATTGAGCCTTGGAAATAATTTAAAATAATATTTTAAAGCTCGAAACTATTTTTCGGAATTTTTTAAATCATTTTTAAATAATTAAATCTAATTAAATAATTAATTAAAATCAATTAATAATTAATTAAATCAATTAATCAATTAATGTTCGAATTAATTGATCAATTAATTAATTAAATATTAACTAAAATTAATTAACTAATTAATTTATATTTATTTTTGAATTAAAAATAATTTTTAGAATTAAAAATAATGTTTTTTGGAATTTAAAATGAATTTTAGAATTTAAATGATGAATTTCTGAATTATTTTTAAAAAGGAAATCCGGAAACACTTTTTAAAATAGAACAATGGGTTGAGATGGATCAAAACCGGGTTGTGATAACCAGATAAACGGGTCGGTAACCGGGTCGGGACGAACCGCTGGTTTCTGGGATGAACCCAGTTTCCGGTGGCCGCCGCCGGACTCCGGCGACCTTAATCTGACCGCAACCATGCTTTTCTGTCTTGCTCTCTGTCACGAATTCATTCCTCAATGTTCTGAGAATCCAAAATCACCATCCAGAATCACAAACAATAGCAGAAACAAGAAATTCGGCGAATTCGAGCATGAACTCCGGCGATAATTAAAAAAACAACTCCGTACTTTCCAAGAATCGTTTGTGACGTATGAATACATGATTCGATTGCAAATTTAATAAGGAACACGATGCACCCATCAAGATCGACTGAAAACCCCTGACAAAGATTCCCCCAAATCGAATTGAAAACATTCAAACAATATAAACCCTAATTTCTTCAATCAGAGAATCAAACTTAAAATTAAACATGTTATTGAACTCCAAATTTGAAGTATAATATACCAAAATGATCAGGAAAACAAGCTCTACGACATACAATCATCAAATCATTCAAACAATCATCCGTACAAAAATTCATAATTTAAATACCAAGAAATTTGAATATAAATAATTAAATAGGAAATCACCTGATGTTTGTGGGTTGAAATTGATGGAAGATTTGGATTCTAGATTTCAGTAGCTTCGTTTTGAGTATATGTACGCCAAAATCGGATATCGATAACGCCTCCGAATTTGTGTTTGATTATGAAGAACATAATATAATTATAGTATTTTCTCTGTAAAAATTCTGTAAATACTGTTTGCAAATGATTTCTGATACAAAATAAAATACGGTAGAGGCTATTTATATTTATGGGAAATTAGTATCCCGTTGGATCATTCCGGATATAAAATGGTACGTTTATATATAAAAACTGATCCAAACGGTACCGGATTTCGAGATAATTATCCAAATCAGTACAATTTGTACTGCGTTCTTGGTCTCAGCGCCTGGTTACACGTACTACGAGATGATAATTGTAATAGTTTAATAAAAAGCTCCCGTTTCTCGAAAATACGAGTTTTATTGATTTACCGAAACGAATATTGTATCGAAAATGTTGCGCCGGGACCCGCGCAGGACAAACCGTACGCCGGATCGAAAAAGTCAAAACATGGAAAATGCTCGGAATATTACAATTGGGTTAGAAAGGAGTTCTCGGAAGAGTTTCGGGTTCTAAAAACGTAACAACGTATGATGTCGGTTGGTTCCCGTTTTTATAAAATAGATTTTGAATACCCGGAAAAAGATTTTATAAAATTCATATGATTCCTATAAATTCATAAATCAACATAAAAATAATTAGGAAGATATGACAATTATCTATATTTTATTTTGGACATATAAAAATTAAAATACTCAATTGATATCATTTTTAAACATCCAAACACATTTAACACTTAACAAATAATTCACACAATAGATACTGAACATGCATAATTATTATTTATTAGCAAAAATAATTACACGATATATCCCGAAAATTACATATATGAAGCCAGGGTCTCCACAAACACTGATGAATATGAAGTTTGTCTACTTAGTAGAGCATATGTGGAAGACAGATGCACTGGAATAAAATACTTTATCATCTTAATTTCAACAAGATCAAAGAACTTTTGAGGAAAGATCTTGTGAGAGGATTGCTAATGCAGTATTTACTCCTGATGGCTTATTTGACTCATGCCAGAAATCCAAACAAAGGAAAACATCTTTCAAGATAAAAAATGAATCCTCTATTCTTGATCCATATCATCTACTTCATGATAATCTCTTTGGTCCAGTCAATATTATGTCTATTTCCAAGAAGAGGTATGCACTTGTAATTGTTGATGAATATACAAGATACACATGGGTGTACTTTATGTACACCAAGGATGAATCTCCATCCATTCTTCTTGATCATGTGAGAGAACTTGAAAAGAGATCAACATACAAAGTGAAGATCATCAGAAGTGATAATGGAACTGAATTCAAGAACAGTACTATGGAAGAGTTCTACAAATGCAAGGGGATAAAACAAGAATTTTTTGCTCTTGAAACTCCACAACAAAATGGATTTGTTGAAAGAAAGGATAAAAATCTCATAGAAGATACAAGAACCATTCTAGAGGAAGCAAGATTTCCTACCTACTTCTGGGCTGAGGCTGTGCAAACTTCTTGCTTCACACAAAATGCAACATTGATCAACAAGCATGATAAAATACCATTTGAGATGGTGAAGTGTTTTGTTCTTAAAACTCATCCAAAACAGCTTACAAAATTTGATTTAAAAGTTGATGAGGGTATTTTTGTTGGTTTTCCATTGTCAACAAAATCTTTTAGAGTATATAATCTTATAACAAAGATAGTCGTGGAATCCATACATGTATCTTTTGATGACAAGAAAATCACAGGTCTAGAAGATGCAGATAACCATGATGAGTTAAGATTTGAAAATGAAGTACCATATGCTGAACAGTTAAATCCCCATATACTGACAAGTCCTGATAAAGTAAATCCTAATATCACTCTAAACTCTGATGATCCACATGACAGTGGAAATTCTGCAAATACTGAAGCACATGTTGAGGGGGAGAAACATGATTCACATCAAGACCTTACTACAAGTGATTCAACTCAAAGAATATCAATAAATAATTCATCAGACACTAACTCCTCAAATACTGATAGCACTGGAAATACTGATTCAGGGGGAGCATCAGGAAATGATAGTGGTACAAGTCAAAGAGATACTGGAGATTTCATGGATCAAGGGAGAGGTTCTACTTCAAGGAGTCAACTTCCATCTGCAAGAAAATGGTCTAAGTCATACACACCTAACTTAATCATTGGAAATCCTGATATTGGTGTAAGAACCAGAAGAGCCACTCAAAATGAATGTCTCTTCCATTCTTTTCTATCTCAAGTTGAAACAAAGAAAGTGGAAGAAGCTCTCAAGATGCTGACTGGGTTACAAGAATGCACGAGGAGCTTAATGAATTTGAAAGGAACAAAATCTAAACTCTTGTGCCAAGACCAAAAAATAGATCAGTTGTTGGTACAAAGTGGGTGTTCAGAAGCAAAACTAATAGTGAGGGCATCATAACTAGAAATAAAGCAAGAGTGGTTGTAAAGGGCTATTCACAGCAAGAAGGCATTGATTATGATGAGACTATTGTTCCAGTTGCAAGGCTTGAGGCAATCGGAATTTTATTAGCCTATGCTGCTCACATGAAGTTTAAAGTGTTCTAAATGGATGCAAAGAGTGCATTTCTAAATTGTGAACTTGAAGAGGAAGTTTATGTTAAACAGCCTCCAGGGTTCATTGATCCAAAATATCTTGATCATGTCTATAAACTGGATAAAGCACTCTATGGACTAAAATAAGCTCCAAGGGCCTGGTATGAAACACTTGTTATATTTCTATTAGAAAGTGGTTTCACAAGAGGTATAATTGGCAAAACCTTGTTTTATAAATACCATGGTAAGGATATATTGTTAGTACAAATATATGTTCATGATATCATTATTGGTTCTACTAATGATAAACTCCGTGAGAGGTTTGCAAAGCTAATGCAGTCAAGATATCAAATGAGTATGATGGGAGAATTGAGTTATATTCTGGGTTTACAAGTAAAATAGTCGGATGAAGGGATCTTCATAAATCAATTCAAATACACCAAGAATTTGCTCAAAAGATTTGAAATCCGAGATAGTTCAACTACAACAACTCTCATGGCCACCGCAACCAAGTTAGATTTAAATACTGGTTCATTAGTAGATATAACTAACTACAGAGGTATAATTGGCTCACTCCTATATTTGACTGCTAGTAGACCTGATATCATGTATGTTACCTGTCTCTGTGCAAGGTTCCAAGCTGATCCAAGGGAACCACATCTATTAGTTGTGAAAAGAATTCTTAAATATCTCAAAGGCACCATGAATCTTGGATTATGGTATCCTAGAGATCAGACTTTATGCTAATTGGATACTCAGATGCTAATTTTGCAGGATGTAAAATAGACAGGAAAAGCACTTCTGTAAGCTGCCAATTTCTTGGTGGTGGGTTGGTTTCTTGGTTTAGAAAAAAATAAAAGTCAATTTCCACATCAACTGCGGAAGCTGAATATATTGTATAGGAAGCTGTTGTGCTCAAATTCTATGGATGAAGAATCAATTACTGGATTATGGGTTAGAGTATTCTGCAATTCCTATATATTGTGATAATCAAAGTGATATTACAATGACAGGAAATCCAATACAACATTCAATGACTAAACACATCAGCATTAGGTACCATTTCATCAGGGAACATGTGATGGAAGGTACAGTGGAATTGATCTTTGTTCCAAGAGATCATAAATTAGCAGATATATTCACCGAACCTCTCTGTGAAGCTACCTTTACCATACTGGTGAATAAATTGGGGATGATATGAAGACATTTCTCAAACTCTGATAATTTGGAATAGCTGCTGATAATTGGAGTGTGGTGTCTTCTTATTATGTATCAGTACTTGTTAAATACTGATTAAAGTGTTAAACTCTGATGTCATGAAAGCATGTAATTATCTTCTATTAATCTCATCCAGTAGCTGCATGTTAAACTCTGATTATCTGAATAAGCTCTGATATTGGTCAAACTTGTGTTGACTGATAAATTCTTATATTTATTGATTAAATATTGATATTGGTCAAACTCTGATTGACCATTATATTCTGATGATAATTTTGAATTTATTCAAATATTATTTTAATCAGTATTTTAATTACATTGGTGAAGTAATATGTTAGTGGGTAATTTTTGCATGATTAAAGTTGTTTATTGATGGCGTGAGGATATGTAAAAACGTTTGAGTATACACAAGACACTATTTTTGGAAACTGTGCGCGCAATAACGGTCCTTACTACATATTTCCATGATTGTTTTTACAGTCAATAGCAAGATGCCACATGTCCCACTAAACTGAAACATTTCTGAGTTAGTGGAGTGATTTGTTAAACAAAATCAATTTTTGATTTCAAATTAATATTTTATCTCATATCTCTTATCTTCTTCTCTGCTAATTTACTCTCTCTCTCACACCCGTAAACTCTGAAACCCTAATTTCTTTTCGAATTTTTTTTTGCAAAATCACCATGACTTCACGAGTTGTTTCAAAAACTTTTAACTATGGTGGTGCAAAGTTTGTGACTAACAACTATTCTGCTGTTCTGGATAACAACAGTTTGAATATCGATTTTCACATTTTTCAGGACTTTCTCGGAATCGGTGAGATTGGGTTTGCTCTCACAGCTCCACCCACAATCTCAGGTGACCAGGCACTCTCTATCTGGAAAACTGGAGTCTATGATAATGGAGGTGACAATGTAACTCCAAGTTTGGTATTTGAGTTTGACAAGAAGAAAAGAATAGTTACTCCTCCAACTGTAAGGGATGCATTACAGTTTCTTGCTCATACCTCCTACACTAGATTTACAGGAGATACTGACGGTTCTTCTCTAAGATAGGTTATAACAAGGACGTGGAGAACCTTGGTCAATTGAAAAGGAATGGGCTCAGGAAAGAATGGAATTTCTTCTTTGACTACATCACAAAGGCCTTCAACAACAAATCTTCAAACTTTGATGTTCTTCCCATCATGACACAAATAATAGGGTACTCTCTGGATTCATGGTGCAAATTATTATTTTGGTAGAGTAGTTTTATCTTTTATAGGAGATAGATTAACTAGTGATAGGAATGTTGTGTATTATGCTAGATTCTGACAGTTAATTTTCAATATATGTTTTCCTGATACCCCTATTCCCTCTAACCAAATTATGTCAGTGTTTATGCTTATAAAAAGGACTTTTTCTGATCTCATTTCCAAAGATGAAAAGAAGGATGATTTAGCTCCTTTGAGGTTACCACTAGTTGCTAGGAACTATCTTATTACAAGGCTCCCTGTGACTTATGGTTTGCCCAACAGACAGAGTGCTCAGCTACAGGAAATCACCATTGGGAACCCCCTGTAGCTAACCCCAGCACAATAACACTAACACAAACCCAAACACAAACACAACCCCAAACACAAACACAACCACAAATAGAAGCCACCTCAGGTTTCTCTCAAAAGATACCCGTTGTAAAGAGAAAGAAATAGTTGGCTAAAAGGGCTACAAATACTGATGTAGCAAAGTCAAAAGTTGATGCATCACAAGTTCTTCAATCTTCGAAACCTTCAGAATCTGTTAGGAGGAAGCTTGTGCTTGCAGGATTAGAGTCAGATGATGATGAGGATAATGATACCTTATCTTCCAAATTTCCAAACCTAACATCTGATTTTTCTCCAAGATTAGTTGTTCTATCAACTGAGAAGGGCACAACTACTGATGATGTTGACAGTGCCAGAAATACTAATTCTGGTACAAGTCCAAGGTCAAAGAAAAGGAACCTGAACAAAGTCTACTATGCTCAAATTCTGCTTAAAATCAAGAAGGAAATTGCTTAGGAGACACAGAGTGCTTACACTCCAAATCCTGATTTCCAGATAATTCACGATGCATCTGTGAATTTGTCTGATTCTTCTGTGAAGCAGCAGAGTAAGAGAGCAAGAGAAATCTCTCATGAGAAAGTTCAAGAGAATGTCAAGAGGCTACAAGGGAAAGGTCTTTTCCCTGGATCTGGCACATAAGAACCTGTATCTAAAAGGGATACAATAGCTACAACTCCTGATCCAGTCCCATAGCCTAGTCTACCAAAACTTTCTTTCTTCACATTAGTTAAGAAAGAGAACTTGCATTTTAAAGGAGTGCAGCAGACATTGTAGATGGTGAGCCTCTTAATCAATATCTAACTGAAGAATGGCATGAAGCTGTAACTGCCAAGATTCTTGTAAAAGTCTCTCAGATCAAGGACTTCTGTAAGCAAATAGATCCTGAAAGATTCAGTCAGACAGCTACTTTTAATAAAGAGTCTGCAAAGGAGTCAAACACTATAATTATGGGAGAAGAGTACACAAAAACCTGGGTGTCAATGTCATCCAGCAACTCCTGATTCTCCAGCCATATAAGAACCATTGCAGCAAGGTTTCAATAAAGGCCTCACTCTTGCTGCAGTGACTCTGATTATAGATACTGAAGGCAGAATTCATCCATCACTACCATCTATCGATATCTTATCAGTCCCTCCACTGAATGTCTATACAGAAGCTGAATCTTCAGAATCACAAGGTATAAATATTGATTTCACCTTATCATCATTTATTTTAAATACTAATTTTATCAATATTTATTTTTCATGTTATTAATCTTGTTGGTATGATTATATCTAGACATTTATTTAAGGACTACTTCTAGTTGTATGACCATAAACAACCTTTCTTTAGCCACCTCTTATTTATATAGGATTGCATATTTATCTGAACCTTTTCTGTGAGCTATGTGAAAAGATTTAGAGAAAACAGAATTTAAGAGAGGCGGGATCCTTCTTGGCAAAAGGAGAGGTAGATGAGAGTCAGGATTTAGTAATCCTTGTGAGAAAACTCTAACTATTAAAAGTTATGAGATGTGTGGTGTGAGGAGTAGTGAGACTACTTTAAAAGAATATAGAGATTAAGTGTTACTTTTTGTATTTTGCAGGTACACAGAGTACAAAGGAAACAGCTGTTGAACAACAGTCTGTAGACCCTCGGTTAAACTTTGATGTACCAAGTGCTGATAATCTCCGTACAAGTCTAAGTACTGATATTTTCCTACAGTCCATTCACTCTATCAATCTATCACCTGAAATTCTCCCTATTGTTGCTGAAGATGTAGTAGCACAACAGTCCATTCATGAAGATCATTTCATAGCAGAGTCACCACAACATTCCACAGGGACTAAGGTTTTGGAGATAAATACTGAAGCTCCGCCTCACCTGGCTACTATTCATGAAGATGTGGAGTTAAATATTGATGGCATGGAAGTTTCTGAGGCAGCTCGATCACATACATCCCCAATTTCTGAATCTATCTTAAATGCTGAAGCTGGAGATGAAGTTTAGCAGATAATCCAGGAACCAGTTGTTGATGAAGAATCTGGTCATGAGACAGAGTCTGGTGATTGGGACAACAAAGAGAATATAGATGAACTCTTTTTCCCTGAAGACATGCCTACCCTTGTCCGGTAACAGAAGTTAAAAGAGTTGGATGCTAAGAATGCACATGATTTCTCTGATGAAGTCTGGAATACAAAGTGGAAGGATGATTCCTATCCTATATCCAAGCACAATGCTACTACTCACTTGGACACATCTAAAAAGATTATTCAGAATCTTGATGTACTGAATCATCTGAAAGCTTCCACTATTGTGGTCATATCTC
Source organism: Apium graveolens (assembly GCF_009905375.1). Lineage (NCBI taxonomy): Eukaryota > Viridiplantae > Streptophyta > Magnoliopsida > Apiales > Apiaceae > Apium > Apium graveolens. The sequence goes on from NC_133655.1 coordinate 240,860,068, forward strand.
TGCATACAGCTCAAGAAGCTACTACTTCTCAAATCAATCAAATTAGAGATTCTTTTGTTACGACAAATATGACCATTGGTAAGGAAAATTCAGAAGTAGATTGCCCCAATAGTTGACTGACAGACTCAAATAGAAGCCAATCAGGCTAGATTGGAGGCCAATCAAGAAAAAATGTCTGGACAACTTGCTGAGGTAAGTAATTCAATGGAGTTGATTATATTCCTACTGCTTGGTGATGATGCCAAAAAGGGGGAGAAAGTTAAATCTAAATGCAAGCAGCTGACATTGAAAGGTGCTGATGATACAAATCCTAATGGGGGTGATAAGGGAGGAAGGAATGAGATTGTGAAGAAGAGGAGAGGTGAAGATCTAGTTGGGACTAGTGGATCATCAAAAACCACTATAACTCAATCTAGACAAAGTGGAGGAAGTAGGAAGAGTGAGAGGATAATTCAATAATTAAAAAAACTAACTGTGACTACAACAACTCAACAACCTCTGAAAGTCACAAATGCTGATAACCCAGGCTTTCTGAAGATAGAATCTGGTGCAGAAGCTAGTCAGTGTCTTCAAACTCTTATAATCAAAGGTAAAAAGACAACTCTTTTCTACAAGGACCCAAAGATTCAAGCTTTTGATTCTGAGGTGAGTAGAAGAATCTTTGAGAAGGAAAATCATGGAGTTGATCTAGAACAACTTAGGCAAATGAAGGAAGAATTCAAATCTACGAGGACAATAAAGACTGGTGTTGTTATTCCTCAAGTACCTTATGAAGATGATCCTTTCAACAGACCAACCAAAGGGGTAGTCATAAGGGAGGTAAGTCAAGTAGATGATGAAAGATCTCTAATATCTCAAGAAATCTTAAATACTGATAGGAGTCATAAGGGAAAGAAGAAGATAGGAGAGAAGTCCAAGCCACCAAAGCCTAAAGCTAAAACTGTTGCTAAAAGGAAGTCGGTATCTAAGGCACCTAAATCTCAAATAATGATAGATCCATTCTATACAGTTGCTCAATCATTTGATATTGAAGAAAGAATTGAAGAAGATGAAATCAGTCAAACTCATCAAAGAAGGAAGATACATGGAGCTGAATGGGCTTGAAAAACTGAAGTTAACATCTGACACTGTCGAAATTAATGAAGAAGCAAATGCTGATGTTCAACCAATCACGACCTCTGATACTACTCATGTTGTTGATTCTCCAAACCAATTCAAGCTGAGACACCAAATCCTGATTTTGAGAACATAAATTCTGATAAGCCAGAGCTTACTTTTGAAGAGAAGAGGAAGTTTCTATGGGGAAGCAAGAAGCATGCACCTAGAAGAGATTCCTCTGAAACATTAAAGAAGATTTATAGTGGGAGTTCTCATGCTAGAAAACCTGAAATCATAAGTGGTCTGGGAAGGTTAGGTGTTGATCCATCTGTAGTTGATGCTTTGATTCCAAGGAAGCTTGCACATCTGACAAAAATTGGAGACAATGTGATGCTTGAAGACTTGCAGAAGATCATATCAGTACAAATTATTATTGATCTTGTTGGAGAGAAACTGATTTATTTTTTGGAGTCTGGGAGGAGGTTGAGGTTGACACAAGAGCATATGAGAGATAAACCATGACAGGAATTAGAAGAACTTGTTGCTACAATTCTTAAGATAACCAATCATGTAACTACCAGATGGTATGCATAAAGAACATGATACAGTTGAAGAAAGAGGAATTTCTTACAAATCAAACTACATTCCAAAGTACATTGATCAAAATGAATATGCTGTTGATATGCCTACTAGAGGAGCTAAAATAGAAATGATTCTAGGAAGGGAAGTCTTAACTTTTAATCCTGATGGAAAGAAGATTGGATTTCTGAAATTGGATGATCTATCTCTTAGAAATTCAAAGCTACATGATCTCAGGGCAGCCATATACCAAAATGATGAATCAAAAGATGAGCTAAAAGAACACAAACAAAGGATGCAATGGTAGTTGATGTAATGGAAAAAAATCTGATAAGGAAGTTCCTTGAAGAAGCTACAGACTATGTTAGAGTTCAGAATTGAGGATAAAGTCTGATATTCACTGTTTGTAAGAATGTATATGTTTATTTGATTTATGTATTAGATAGTTTTTGACACCATCAATTAGAACTTGTACATAATTACATAATACACAAGTTGGGGGAGATTGTTAGATATAATTGATGATATCAGGATATAAACTATTAGGATTCATTATCAGTATTTGATATCATAATTTACCGAAGGTGACGTCATCAGTACTTGTTTATCAGTACTTGATGCTTAAAATTTATCGATCAGGATTTAGTCACTTCAGTAGATAACCAAGAAGGAAAGGGTTTACAGAATTTAAGGCGGTGAAGGACTTTATTTTAGAAGCAATCATACATGGATATTTATTAGATTTCCTTATTGTAATAGCATAGGATTTCTTATTGATTGTGTAACTGTGCACTACATAAGCACAGATTTGGTTTACATTATATATGTTACGAATTGTTATATCTTTCATATAACCCAGTAGCTTTCAAGGATAATTATTCATCCTTTGAGAGAGTACTTTTGTAATCAGTATTTATCTGTTAATATAAAAATTGTTGATTATGTTAAGCTTTATTGAATTGTTTGCATAAACTGTATTCATCCCCCTCTACAGTTGTATTACGGACCTAACATGTTGTATACATAATATCTGGTTACTAGCAGTTAGATAGAGTAATGAACCAATCATAACTCTATAGGCAGTGACATCAATTTCTTTATATTGGTCAGGATCTAACTTTATAACAGTAGCCATTGGAGTTGCAGCAATTGCATTTTCCTGTATATCGAATCTAATCAATAGATTATTTGTGTACTTAGACTAATTAATAAAAAATCTTTCATCCGTTTATGTAACTTGCACTCCAAGAAAGTAACTCAACTCTCCCATCATATGGTACCTTGACTTCATAAGATCGGAAAATTTCTTGAACAACTTGTTGTTAGTAGACCCAAAAATAATGTCATCAACATAAATTTGCATCAAAAGCAGATCACTACCTTTATTTATGTGAAATAAGGTTTTATCAATAATACCTCTTTTGAAACCACTTTCAATCAGTAATTTGGAAAATGTTTCATACCAGTCTCTTGGTGCTTATTTGAGTCCATATAGAGCTTTGTTATTCTTGTACACATGATTTGAAAATTTTGAACCTATGAAACCAGGTGGTTGATCAACATACACTTCTTCTTCTAACTCTCCATTTAGAAAAGCACTTTTGACATCCATCTGAAAGACTTTAAATTTCTTATGAGCGTCATATGCCAAGAAAATCCTGAGAGCTTTAGTCTTGCCACGGGAGCAAATGTTTCATCATAGTCAATTCCCACTTATTGTGAATATCCCTTTGCAACTAGTCTAGCTTTTTTCCTAATTATTGTGTCATCTGAATATGTCTTATTTCTAAAAACCCATTTAGTTCCAACAACTGATTTGTTTTTTGGTCTTGGAACCAGTTTCTGCACTTCATTCCTTTCAAACTCATTCAACTCTTCCTGCATAGATTGAATCCAATCAGTATCTTTGAGCGCATCCTCTACTTTCTTTGGTTCCTCCTTAGAGAGAAAGTTGTGATAGAGGCATTCATGTTCAGTTGCACTCCATGTTTGAACACCAGCATCAGGATCTCCAATGATAAGATCAGGTGTGTGATCTTTTGTCCATTTTAACAGATTTTGGTAGTTTAGTCCCATTTCCTGATGTTCCCCCTAAATAGGATGCATCATTTTCATGTGAAGCTCCCCTTGTATCAGTGTTGTCACTTCCTGATTGAGCAGGGCTTCAAGTTAAAGACTATTCACCAAATTAACCTTGATGTTCAGTTGAATGTTCACCTCCTGATGAGCTATCATTTGTTGTACTAGAAGAATTTCCAGTTGATCCAGTATTTCCTGATTCATAGGTATCATCGGGATTTGAGTCACTAGAGTTATTTGTTGTGGATATGTTATGAACTTGATAATTTCATTAACAAAATACCTTAGTAGATTTTACTTAGTGAATAATGTATCACTCGACGGATAAGGAATATAGTCCCGATGGATGACTCAATATAGTCCCGACGGATGATGATTAATTATCCATCGAGTGAGTAGCTTGTGTAATAATGAGTCTGTAGCACATTTATGCATACACCTTGTTTAGATTCTGTAGTAGCACTCAAGTCATGTTGACTTTAATTAGATATTTAGAATAGGTTGATTAATTATACATAGATGATGTCTTGTAATTCTGTATAAATGAAATAAATTCAAGTGCCAGATAGCTACCCGACGGATAAACAACAATGCCACTAGACGGATGATCAACAAGGCAACCTGACGGATGATCATGTACCCGAAGGATAATCAATTCAAACATCTGTTGACAGTGACAACACAGTCACATGCGTCGAATGTATGCAAAAGGAATGTGGAAGCCTATTTAACTGGGTTTTAGAGAATAAAGAAGCATTGCCATTTCCATGTTATTATGAAAATAATTCAAATATGCTGGAATAGAGTAATAAAGCAGCATAGTATTAGACTTGATAGGTTTTGTTTTATTATCTTGTCTTATTACTTTGTAATCTTGGTGATATATAAACTAAGAAGTACAAAATAGAACAATAAGAACAAGACTAAGAACATTATCTCAGAGAAATAATTGTAAGTTGCATCCTTAGCATTTCTCTGAAAACTTAGTTGTTCATATTTGTAAGCAGCTGTGAGCTAATCTTGCTACACAGAGTTCTCTTGATATAATATATATCTCTGGTGGATGCATTCAAATCCACCAGAAAGTTTTTAAAGACTTGTGTTTTTAATTACTTGTGTTTTGATTTTACTAACTTCTTATTCCGCACTTTGCAAATCAAACACTTAAATATTATTAAGATAGAACATTTTATATTTTTGTTAAAAAGGTTCAAGAATTCCATTTAACCCCCCTTCTGTAATTCTTGTTGCATTGTTAGGGACTAACAATTGGTATCAGAGCAAGCTCTTGAAGAACAAAGAGTTTAAAGATCACAACAAACAGCAAGATGAACAAGAAGGATGTAGGAGTCAAGATTCCTTTTCTGGACAAAGATAATTACCATCACTGGAAGGTAAAAATGCATCTTCACTTACTTTCTCAAGATGAGGCTTATGTAGATTTCATAGAGAGAGGCCCTCATGTACCAATGAGAGCTGCAACTGGAAATGAGCCATCAGTTCCCAAGCCAAGGCATGAATGGTCAGATCCTGATATTGAACAAGTCAGGAAGGATAAGAAGGCCATGAATATTCTGTTCAATGGAGTTGATGGTGACATGTTTGACAACATCATCAATTGCAAAACTGTCAAGGAAGTTTGGGATACAATACAGATTATCTGTGTTGGCACTGAACAAGTCAGGGAAAATAAGATGCAGCTGCTAATTCAGCAAGATGAGCACTTTCATAGTGAAGATAGTGAGTCTCTCACTAACATTTTTAGTAGATTTCGAAAACTACTAAATGCTCTGAAGTTGCATGGAAGGGTCTATCAGACAAAAGACTATAATCTTAAGTTCCTTAAATCTCTTCCAAAGGAATGGAAATCTATGATAGTCTCATTGAGAAACTCTTAAGATTACAAGGAGTTTACTTTGGAGAGACTGTATGGCATCTTGAAAACTTATGAGCTTGAAATAGAGCAATATGAGAGGATGGAGAGAGGAAAGAAGAAAGGAGGATCCATTGCACTAGTTGCTGAGTTAGAGAAAGAGAAGGAGATGAAGATGGAAGCTGTTAAATCAACTTCAAAGGTCTGTGAAAACAAGGGCAAGGGGCTGGCAGTAAAAAATGAAGATTCTTTAGGCCAAGATGATATGGAGGATATTGATGAACATCTTGCATTTCTTTCCAGAAGATTTTCCAAGCTCAAGTTCAAGAAGAACTTTGGAGCAGCTAAGCCAAATAGAAAAATGGTGGATAAATCAAAATTCAAATGTTTCAAATGTGGCTTAGCAGGGCACTTTGCCAGTGAGTGTAGAAAGTCAGATTCCAGCAAAAAGAAGTTTGAGCCTGTGGATTATAAACAGAAATACTTTGAGTTGCTCAAACAAAAGGAAATGGCTATCATTACACAAGAAAATGACTGGGCAGCAGATGGTCTGGATGAGGATGAGGATGTCAGCTATGTCAATCTAGCCCTAATGGCCAAGTCTGATAAAACAGAGACAATTCTTCAAGTAATCAAGGAAACAGAAAGAATCTATGGTACTTGGATAGTGGCTATTCAAGACACATGACTGGTGATTCTACCCTGCTCACAGAGTTCAAGGAGAGAGCTGGCCCAAGTATTACTTTTGGAGATGACAGCAAGGGTTATACTGTGGGATATGGCTTGATTTCAAAAGATAATGTCATCATTGAGGAGGTTGCCTTAGTGGATGGTCTCAAGCATAATTTGTTGAGTATCAGCCATCTATGTGATAAAGACAATTCAGTAAACTTCAACTCTGAAGCCTGTGTTGTGACAAACAAAAGGAGCAATAAAGTGGTTTTTACTGGAGTGAGAAAAGGAAATGTGTACCTAGCTGACTTCAACTCATCAAATGCAGAATCTGTTACTTGTCTTCTCAGCAAAGCAAGTCAGGATGAAAGTTGGTTATGGCATAAGAAGCTATCCCATTTAAACTTCAAGACCATAAATGAACTTGTAAAGAAAGAACTGGTTAGAGGTATTCTTCAAGTGGAGTTTTCTAAGGATGGATTGTGTGATGCCTTCCAAAAAGGAAAGAAGATTAAAGCATCATTCAAAAAGAAGCTTGATTCAACAATTGAAGAACCTTTGCAACTGCTACACATGGATTTGTTTGGACCAGTCAATGTGTTGTCCATCTCAAGGAAAAGACTTTGCCTAGTAATTGTAGATGATTTCTCAAAGTTCTCTTGGACATATTTCCTAATGTCTAAAGATGAGGCTAGTGAAATCATCATCAATCATATAAGACAAGTCAATAATCATCCTGATTTCAAAGTTAGAAGAATCAGGAGTGACAATGGAACTGAGTTCAACAATTCTGTCATGAGAGCATTTTGTGAAGAAAATGGGATTTTGCATGAGTTTTCAGCAGCAAGAACTCCACAACAAAATGGAGTAGTAGAAAGGAAGAATAGATCACTTATTGAAGCTGCAAGGACAATGCTTGAAGAGTCTAAGTTACCAACATATTTCTGGGCTGAAGCTGTAAATACTGCATGTTACACTTAGAATATTTCCCTGGTTAATCAAGCAAAATGCATGACTCCATATCAATTGTTCAAGAACAAGAATCCAACTCTAAATTTTTTTCATATCTTTGGCTGCAAATGTTATATCTTGAGAAATCAAATTGATCAGAATGGGAAGTTTGATGCTAAAGCAGATGAAGGATTTTTTGTTGGATATGTTGTTGGTAAAGCATAATGAGTCTACAATCTAAGTACCAACATTGTTTTAGAATCAATACATGTTGTGTTTGATGATAAAAAGATTGAAGGACTGCAAGATGGAGATTACCATGAGAGCCTCAAATTTGACAATGTGGAGATGGTTAGTGATAATGAAAGTGATCAAGAAACAGTATCAAAGGATAATGCAGAAAAATCCACTACCAATGAAGCACAAAATTCAACATCTGTCGAGTTGCATAATGTTTCATCCGTCGGGAGACAATCTGCTTTATCTGTCGGGAGATAACCAGCTTCATCCGTCGGTACTCAAAATTCACCATCCGTCGGGTCATCAAAAGAAGCCGGATGTTAGAATAGATCACTTACAGAAAGTTCCCCTTTCTCAAATCAAAGATCCATTAACTCAGAGGGAGTTTCTAATAATCTAAACTCAATCACACATCAAGACAACAATAAGGCCTCTTCATCTAGAACTAATATACCTCAACAAAGGAAATGGACAAAGGATCATCCCTTTGAGCTCATCATTGGTGATGTATCTTCTAGAGTTCAAACAAGGAGAGCAACTCAAGAAAAATATCTATACAGCGGCTTCCTTTATAAGGAAGAACCAAAGAAGGTAGAAGAAGCTTTGTTGGATCCTGATTGGATTTTAGCTATGCTGGAGGAGCTAAACCAATTTGAGAGGAATAAGGTATGAAAGCCGGTGCCCAAGCCTAAAGGAAAGAATCCAATAGACACCAAATGGGTATTCAGAAACAAGATGGATGAAAATGGCATAATAGTCAGGAACAAAGCTAGATTGGTTGCTAAGGGCTATTGTCAACAAGAAGGAATAGATTTTGATGAAATATTTGCTCCTGTTACAAGACTTGAAGCCATCAGAATCTTCTTAGCCTATGCAGCCCATGCCAATTTCAAAGTCTATCAAATGGATGTCAAAAGTGCCTTTCTGAATGGAGATTTGGAGGAGGAAGTCTATGTTAGTCAGCCTCCTGGTTTTGAAGATCTAAATTTTCCAGAATATGTTTACTATCTTTTGAAAGCACTTTATGGACTGAAGCAAGCACCTAGAGCCTGGTATGACATTTTGTCAAAGTTTCTTTTAGAGAATCACTTCACTAGAGGTACTGTAGACAAAACTCTTTTCTTTAGAAATGTTAATGGCTCTAGTATACTTGTTCAAATTTATGTACATGACATTATTTTTGGCTCTATAGATGAAAAACTTTGCAAAAAGTTTTCCAAATTGATGCAAAGTAAGTATAAAATGAGTATGATGGGAGAACTAACTTGCTTTCTTGGTTTGCAAGTTAAGCAAGTTAGTGATGGAATATTCATTAGTCAAACTAAATACATTTTTGAACTTTTAAAGAAGTTTGATCTAATGGATTGCACATCTGCAAAATCTCCCATGGCCACTCCAACTAAGCTTGAATTAAACACTACTGAAAAGTCTGTGGACATTTTAAGTTATAGGGGCATGGTTGGCTCACTTCTGTACTTAACAGCCAGTAGGCCAGATATAATATTTACTACATGTTTGTGTGCTAGATTTCAGGCTGATCCTCGAGAATCTCACTTAGTAGTTATTAAGAGAATTTTCAGATATCTCAAGGGAACACCAAAACTTGGCATTTGGTACCCCAGAGATTCTGGTTTTGATCTAACTGGTTATTTAGATACAGATTATGCAGGTTGTAGAATTGATAAAAAAAGTACAACAGGAACCTGTCAATTTCTAGGTAACAAGCTTGTGTCCTGGTTCAGTAAAAAGCAAAATTCAGTTTCTACTTCTACAGCTGAAGCTAAATATATTGCTGCTAGCAGTTGTTGTGCACAGATTTTATGGATGAAAAACCAATTGCTAGACTATGGTTTGCAAGTTGAAAGAATTCCCATTTTCTGTGATAACACAAATACAATTTCCATCACTGAAAATCCAGTACAGCATTCAAGGACAAAGCACATAGACATCAAGTACCACTTCATAAGGGAACATGTAATGAATAGTACTGTGGAACTACATTTTGTTCCAAGTGAAAAGTAACTTGCAGATATATTTACCAAGACACTGGATGAATCCACCTTTTCAAGGTTGGTAAGTGAGTTAGGTATGCTAAATTACTCTTGAATCTTTATAGATTGTTTGCAAGTTGTAATACAGCCAGAAATTTAATTGATTTTTCAGTCATAGATGAAATTTTGGCTAAGTCAAAATTTACATCTCGACGGATGATCATTATCCATCGAGTTTGATCATCTGTAGGTATACTATTTGTTAATAAAATCAATTACTTTTCTGGAATATTTTATGACTTGACGGATAACTGATTTATCCTCATCCGTCGAATTGTCTTAGTCTTAGCCATTGATTCTCTGAACATTATCCATCTAGTATACTTACAGTTTGTAAGCATAACACGACGGATAATTGATGGAATTTTTACAGTTTATTTTTTTTACGGCTACTTTGGGCAATTCTTATTGGTTACTTTATTTTACTTTATTATTTTTTACAGTTATTTTTGAGATAGTATAAAAGCTTAATTAATTTTCATTACTTTTCTTTTATCATTCTCAAATCATATGCTCTTATTTCTTTCTTTCTCAAAAGCACTTACTCTCTCTCTGCAAGTTTTTACTCTCTAACAATGGCACATGTCGTCAAGATAATGTCTCAAACTGGATTTATTTATGAGAAGAACAACTTCACTGCTCTTGTGAACAAGGGGATTCAACAGTCTGGTGACTACCACAAGATGATGGATTTTGTGAAGAACTGCAAACTTAACTATGCCATGCTGGAATCACCCACCATCTACTGTGAGGTTATAAAGAGATGTGGAAAACTGCTACATACAACTCAGCTGATAAGACTATCAATTTCACTATTAAAGGTAAGGAATTTTGTGTTAAGAGTGACATTGTTAAAGCATGTTTCAAGATTCCTAATAATACTGTAACTTCACCACACACAGATACTGACATTATTAACATGTTTAACTTCATGAACTATGCACTCTCTACTTCTAAATTAAGTGAAATTAGGAGGTTGGGTCTTAGAAAGGAATGGAGTTATCTGTGTGATGTAGTTACCAAGGTCTTTTCTGGTAAAATCGGTAATTTTGATTCTGTCAATATCTCTATGCTTAACATGCTTTACATGTTTGTTACTGATAAATTTTTCAACTTTAGTGATCTTATCATAATTGAGTTGGGGTTTAAGTTAGGGGAGTTAAATAAGAGGGGTAAAAATGTTTATTATGCTAGATTTTTAATGATGATTGTTAACCACCTCTCTAAGGATATTGTGCTTGAGATCCCAACCAACAAATTAGATTGTTGGGTTCAAGAGAGAAGGATTATTACAGATTTGAACAGGGAAAACCATCACAAAGAGGTGTCATTCTTCTATTTTCCTGTTATGGAGGCACCTCAGGTAAGTGAGGTAAGTTCAGTTGTCCCTACTCTTCCAGCCTCACAAATTTCTTTGCCTTATAGTGTAGCTCTGGAAACTGTGTCAATGACCCAACATTTGCCTACCCAAGCTACCAAACCATCAATAATTTCTAAATTCAAGTCAAAGAAAGCCCCCTCTGGTATCTCTCAAAAGATGCCAGTTGCAAAATCCACCAAACCAAAAGAGGGGAGTGTGAAGGTGGGTAAGAAAGGTGAGGGACAGGGTGAACATCAAAGAAACCCTAAGGATAAGGTTGGAGAGGTGAGTGTTTCCCATCCTAGCCACACTGCAGTTTCCCAACAAACTACAGTACTTAATAAGGACATAAGCTTATTGCTAGTTGCATCCTCCCAAAAGGATGTGACTATTGAACAAAGCTCTCAGCCAAGAGCACAGGCCAAAAGGGTAAGGGACACAAGCTCACCATAAACCTATACTAGAAAGAAGAAACCAAAAACCCTTGGGGATGCACAGGGTTCACACACTGTGCAAACTGGTGCTAAAGACACAGTCACTGCACCTTCTCAAAGTCAGGTTGATGTGGCTCCAATAAATGTGGAGTCACGGCCAAAATCTTTAGTTATAGAAGCACCTCAAACACCAAATTCTCCCACAAACTCTCTGGATGTGGATATGATCAACACATCAATTACTGATTCCCCTTCTTTAACTCTATTGGGGAAGCCAAAATCTAGTGCAAGTGAGCATCATCTTTTGGATGATTTGTTGGCTCACTTGCCAATTCTTTCAGGAACTGTTGAGACATCTGTGCCAAAATTCTCATCAATCTGCACAGAGTCCATAATAGTTTCCATTCCAAACACATTTATTTCTACTCACTCGTTGGATACTGCTCATCCGTCGAGTAGTGATTGTATCCCGATGGATAAGCTTAACAGCAGTTATCCGTCGAATAGTCAAACTGCTAACCCAGCGGATATCCCTTATCCGTCGAGTGTCTCTACACAGCTTCAAATTTCATCAATTATCTCAAGTACAGAAGACTTAGTGGTAGTACAATCACTCCTAGGATTGAGGGAAGGGAGTGAACTGAGTGAGAGTCTGGGTTGCTCCCAGGAAAAAGAGAGGAAAAGAGTGAAAATATGCAATCCAGTTCTTCAGGATTGGAAAAAGAAAGTGTGAGGAGTCCCACCTTAGATAGTTAAGGTGAGGGTGTGAGGGTGGGGAGCCAAGGTGAGACCTTGATGCAACAAAAGAGAGATAATGAGAGAAATGCAGGTACAGGAGATATAAGGGTGGATGTCATTGCAAGTGAGTTAATGAATGTCCAGGATGCAGACTGGGAGGGACTATCTCAGCAACCTCAAGCTGTTATAGATTCTACCTCCCTTGATGCTGAGACATTTACTCACCCTGTTCCAGCATATCAACTTCTAGCTGAACAGGGATATGACAATGCAGAAAGGATGCTCAACTTGGTGCACACCACACAGTCAATACTAAGAGCTAAGGATGCCATCACAACTTTGCCCTCTACAACTGGTGATGTTGATTATGAGACTAGTGGTTCAGAAGATTTCTTTGAAGGTGAGGATGCAGAAAGTGGAGAAGAGCTATTGAACTTATGGGGAGAAGTTGGCCCTAGTTCAAGGTCAAGCATGCCATCATGGGCCTTCTCCAAGAAATGTGATGAACATCACTTCAAATCTATTCTCATCCAGCTAATTAGTCAAACACAGTCTGCACTTCAATCATCCACAAATGCTAGCACCAAGAAGCTTCTGCAAGCACATCTTGCTTCTGTCCAACTACATCAAATTCAAGGCTATCAACAAACTCTCAATGTCTCCACTATCAAAGAGGAAATTGGTGAACTCAAGAAAAACTTTTTTGAGAAATTGGAAGCTAGAATTCATGGGATAACAATTACAGACATCAAGAGACAGCTCAAGAAAAACTCAGATCTTGCCACCAAAGTTGATGCCTTGGACAAAAAAATGTTTTCTATGGAAGCTTCTCTCACAGGAATACATCTCCACCAAGCTCAACAAACAGACTTATTTCAGAAACTGGTGGCTGCACAAACCTCCTCCTCTACTCAGCTTGATGATAACAAAAAGGGGGAGAAAGAGAGTTCTAGGAGTGAGGGGGAGCAAAAAGTGTTCAACATTCAAGTTAGAAAAGTAATTGTGCCTACAATTACTATCTCAAAGCCACCAGCTAAGGACAGTACTGATCTGATAAAGGAAGCAGTAGCTACTTTGAAAGCAGCTGAAAAGGAGCAGTTGAATCCAATCAACTGGGAGAAAATTGATGAGGATATTCAAAAGAAGTTTGGGCTAGCAAAGAAGCCAGAAAAGTCAGCCATTCATCACTCTCAAGTCAGGCAAATATCTGTGAATGAAATGAGCATGAACTATCTGGAAAGAGGACAGCCATCCTGCATCAAATCTCCAAAGGTTGAAGTACTTTTGAAGCCAAGGGTGAACTATCCAAAATCATCACTAAAGAACCCTTTGGATACAGTGTATGAGACACTAAAGCCTGATGAGAAGAAACTGTTGTCAAGATCCATTGCCTTCTACAAGGATCGAGCTGATTCAGCTTTGAAAAGGAGAATTGCTAAAGTTTTCAGGAATGGTAAAGAAATTTGTGTGGTGGCTGGACATCCTCAATTTGATGAAGCAAAGAGAGAAGAAAAGGCAAGATTGAAGCAAGAAAAGAAGCAAGCTGCTCTAGATGCTAAAAAGGCTAAACAAAAGAAAGAGCAAGCTGCTATCTTGGCCAAGCAACAAGCTGTGAAACCAACACAATAAATTCCTGCTCAACCATCTGAAATTACTGAATCTCAAGATCCAAAGGAGCAAGTTGAACCACAACAGAATAAATCTCATAGATACAAGGAATTGGCCAAAAGAACCAAAAGGAAATTGAACTTTGTTGGTAAGGAATTGGAGAATCAGTTTCCCATGGAATCCATTCCAACTACAACTCAAGCATCAAACCCCTCAGTGGTATTTGAAGACATTAAGGTGGTGGATCCTTACAGGAACATTCATGGTGAAACTATTGTGCCTAAGGATGAACCAATAGACTGGGAAAGTCTACCAATTCCTGACTTCAATTTGCCAATCCTTAACAAGCCAAAGAGAACAAAGTCAAGAGCAGTCAAGAAAGTGAAGCTGTCACCTCTCAAATCCAAATATCTAACCAAACCTCAGTCCAAAATCAACAAGGGAGATTACATGTACTTATGTGACATCAAGGAATTCTCTGATCTAAACCTTTATCTAGATGAACTGGAAGAAGTTAGAGGGATTGATGCCTACAGGAATCTACCTGAAAGGTTAGTTTTCAAATACAAGGGAGGAAAGGAGATTCAATGGCCACCTCACAGGATCCTTCAAGAAAACCAATTTGTGTTGATAAAGGTTTATTCATCATTCAAGAAGAACTTCGGATTCAATGTAACTGCAAGAAGACTTGTTCTAAAGAAGATTGAAGAACTGAGGAGTATTAGAGCTAAAAATGCACTCCCAAAGACTCTAACTATTCCTTACACAGGGAGTAGAGTGCATCTAAGGCCCTACTGGCTGATGGAGTTCGTGGATGATAAAGGAGTTAGAAGATTTTTCAGATTAGAAGACCAATTGAGCATTTCTAGCAATGAGACTCTTTTGGAAATGCAAGAAAAGCTAAATCTCTCAGAATCTGATGAACTGGAATTCCACAGACAGCTCCAAAATCAGATAGAAGAAAATAACAGAAAGCTTGGAAAGAGATCCAGATCTTCAAGGAATTAGATTAATCTGCTCAGGCTAGAGGAGCACCTTGAAAATGACTGTGAGCTAATCTTTGTGCATTTTGTTATTTGAAGCACTTTACAGTTTTATCTACTTACTTTTAAAGTTGTATTTTTAGGGTGTTTTGTTATCATCAAGTTTCTCTTAATTTATGGCTACAATTCCAGTAGACATAAATTGGGGGAGATCGTTGTGGATATGTTGTGAACTTGATGATTTCATTAACAAAACACCTTAGTAGATTTTACTTAGTGCATAATGTAGCACTCGACGGATAAGGAATATAGTCCCGACGGATGACTCAATATAGTCCCGACGGATGATGATTAATTATCCATCGAGTGAGTAGCTTGTGTAATAATGAGTCTATAGCACATTTCTGCATACACCTTGTTTAGATTCTGTAGTAGCACTCAAGTCATGTTGACTTTAATTAGATATGCAGAATAGGTGTAATAACCCCAAAAATTTTGGAAATTTTTGAAACCCGGATAAATAGTAACTTTTGCTGACAATGCTGATTAAGAAAAATTATCAGACCACGATATATAGGAGTACTGTTATGGAAATTCTAAGATCGTATTAATATTTCATAAAGTAAATGAGTGTATGTAAAGATCGTCAGGATCCAAATTCGAACACTTTGATTTTTCCCGAAAATCAACCAGATACCGAAAGAATTGAGTATAAGGTAACGTGATTAAAAGGATTTAAATTCAAGGATTATAAGTGAGGATCATAAACGGAATATAAAATATTGAGAAAGGTGAAAAGATCCTGGGTATGATCCCTCAAACGATAAACGAGTCGTAAAGCAATTAAACGACTAAGGATCAAGCTTGGGCAAGTAGCTAGGGGATTAGCAAGGATAATACAAGTATTAAAGCACCTAATTAACAAGGATTAAGCTTAATGTAAAGCTTCCACCATAAGAAAAGGACAAGTGGCAAGAGTGATGCAAGTATGGTGACATAGGCTTGCTTACATCACTTTCCACTAACTAATCAAGAGTTAGCCAAACAAATATCCACCTAACATTCCATTTACACCACAAAATAAGTCAACGCAAGCAAGCTTTTTCTCTCCCCATCCATGAAAGCTCTCGGCCCATTTCTAAAGAAAACAAAACCATACTTCTTCAAGCTCTAAATTCTCAAGATAATTACTAAAGCTTCCTTACATGTTGGTGAATACTTGGTTTAAGTTTGAGAGCCAAACTCCATCCTTAGCTTGTCTAATAAAATCATCAAAGAAGATGATGAATAGTAACTTGAAGAACAAATTTTGATTTCTAGATTTTATTTGTAAGATCAAGATGGTTTAAGGATAGATCAAGGCTTCCATGGGCATTCCAAGGATCTTTCATTGATTAAAAGCTTCAAGGAAGGTATAACTCTTCATGATCTTAGTATTAAGTTGTTTGGTATAAATGATTATGATGATGAAATGATAGATTAAGTGTAGTAGTTGTTTTTTCATGTTGAGATCTTAGTTGTTAAGTGCTTTTGTTGATTTTAGGAGTTAAGAGTAGCACTAGTTGTTCTTGGTGATTCATGGTATAATTTGGGCTTAGTTTAAATGGTTTAAAGTGGTTGATGAGTGATATTTTCATATGTTTGTATTTGAATTGATTGATGATGGGTTGGTGTTGAATTGATTTGGTAAAATTTTGGGAAATCGCGTAAACATAGCCGTCGTAATGCCCAATTTCATACAACTGCTTGTTCTTAGTGTTCTAGACAGAGAGATAACTGTTGAATCTGTGACCTTGCCATTTTTAGCTAGATTATGTCATAAGCTTCATTTTGATATGTGGTTCGCTTAAATTCGATGTACGGTTTAGGAGAAACGACCGTTTTAAGTAACGGCGTTTCGCGAACGAACCATTTCCCCTCGCCTTACTTTGAAACCTTGTTTAAGGTCCTTAAATGACTATTTGGAGTATGAAACAATTATTTAAGGTTAATAGGTCAGTTGGTAGAGTATTCGCGAAAGATTCGCCTTAAAATTCGTAACGGTTAATTTATTAAAAATAGTGGAGCCGAGGGTACTCGAGCGACTTATGTGAATCGTTAAGCGAAAAAGTGAACGTTGGAGTCTAATTGGTTAAATCTAGTTTCTTAAGCAACCGTGGTTTAATTCCAAATTATATGTTGTTTATAGGTTATTAGACTCATCCCAGGCCTTTTACCACCCCCAGTCGCTCAGGCAAGTTTTCTACCCGTATAACTGTTGTTGTGATGTATATGTGTATATGCATTATCTTGTGATAAGTGCATGATTGTTATTAGCAAATCTTGCGATATATTGGAGCATGTTGATATGATATATATGCATGCCTGTTTCATAATCTTGATATTCTATTATCAATTCAAATGCTTATAAACTGCATAATACCTATGCTAGAGATAAGCAGTAGTTGCGTATACCCTTAGTATAGGGGACCCAAAGGTGAACATTTTTCTAAACCGGGAGTCGATGTTCCCGAGTATAATATATGTATATTTATATATATATATATAGTTTTCTATAACTATTAATCGAATAAGGTATATTCGATGGTTTTGAATAATAATCAAACTTATTTTTGATTATTCAAATAAGGATCGTACTTTCGTATTAGTATATCTTTTATTATTTATTATTCATTTCAAGTATGATTTTTAAAACTTCTACTTCAATTATTTTTATAAAGATTATCCTTTATGGGAATATTATTTAAATAATAATATTCAGATATTTTCCAACATATTGGGACTGATTTATTTTATTAAATCAGCATTACTCCAAACATTCTTAAAAATGTTTTCGAGTCTTCAAAATGATTTTAAAAGTTAGAGCGGATCCCAAAACTCATTTTCAAATTTAAGATCTTCCTTTCGAAGGGGACTTTGTTAGGTCCCAATTTGTTTGTAGAAGGGGGGGTTGAATGCAAATAATACCGTTTAGTCGAATAAAATGCGGAATAAAATTGTGAAACAAAATTCAAGTTAAATAAAACTTTTATTAAACTTTAAAGGTGTTACAACTACGGTATCGGTTACAAGGGATTAATCTCAAATCAATTATTACAAATCTAGAATAAATTCGACATGAACTTTTTCTATTTTTGTAATTAAAAGATCAAATGCTAAATGCGATTTGAGATTAAGTTCTAGGGATTTTAATCCGCTAGATTGATACACAAGAACAAGATAAGTATTTCTAGTTGATTGGATATAACTTTACAATCTAGAAATTGATCTTGAAGTTGCAGAATAGATGTAATATTTTTCTGCTTCTTTTTCTTTTTGTTCTTCTGTATGTTGTGTTCTGTTTGATTGCTGATATTTTGGATGTTATTGTCTTCTGCTTCTTTTGTTTCTTTTTAAGTAAACAGCCGAATGCAAATGAACTGCAATGATAATCCTTTGAACCAGCATGACTTTCGGGAGGACAATCTATTTGAACTGGCATGACTTTCGGTATGACAATTGATTGTCATACCGATTGTTACATAAGTACAATTCAGATTGTCTTGCAAAGATTAATAACAGATTTTTAATCTAATAAAAATTCTAACAAGACAATTAAATGAATTAGCATGACTTTCGGTATGACTATTGATTGTCATACCGATTGTCATACTAATACAATCAGTTTGCCTTGTTTCAATTTAAATAGATTTTAAACCAATTAAAAACCTGAAAATCCTTAATATTAATTCTGAATTAATTAATCAATTAATTTAATTAATCAATAAATTAATCTTTGCAGATATAAATTATTTTCTTAATTAAATTATATGACTTAATTAACTAATAGAGAATTAATACTAACGCTGAGCAGCATCCATTCTCCTGACAATCTTCTGAAAGTAACTGAGACTTATGAATCAATTCCGTCACTTCAATGTTGACACTCGATGTACTGTCTGGTTCATGAGTGACTAACTTCCGTGACGTTTCTTCATGTCTTGACTTTGATATCCTGATTGAATCCTTGTAATAAATGATACCCTGACGAGATCTCTGTCACTTGATTAAATCCACGATCTTGATTTATATCACTGAGGCATGATCAAATCCTTGAACTTCTTCCAGTGAATCTTCAAGACTGCAGATGAACAATGTTTCTTTATTCTTTGACAGATGTTACTTTGTGAGATCTCTCTGATGATAGATCCACTATTTACTTATTACATTCTTATTTGAGTTGAGTTAAATACTCGAATAAACGAGTAGGCTATGACATATGCCTTTCAATCTCCCCCTATTTGCTTGTTAGACAATAACAACAAATACCTAGAGGATAACTCAACTAACAAATAAGAAAAAGATATAAACAGTAATGTAAAGTAAATAGCAGAAAAGTTCTGGATTATATTTAACATTTTCCAGATTCCAAATGAAATTTACAAGTGAATACAAGATAGATGTTCCTCTAGCCTGAACATATAACTACATTAGACTATCTTGATTCATAAAGCTCTAATCATATTACATTGAGTTTTGAGCTAATTGACTTCAGTTGTCTTCTCTTCTGACTTCACCTTCTTCTAAATCTTGAAGCAATTCCTTGTCAAAGACACGATCCTTTTCTGAAGTGAAGCTTGCTGGTCTGACTGGTTGAACTCCAACTGACTTCAGCTTATTCTTGAGTTGATTGTACCTTTTAACATTCTTTTCACAATAAGCTTGAATCAAGTCAGCAGCTTGAGTCTTCAACATGGATGAATATCCAGCAGTTCTCAAATGATGTTCCATCCAGACCAGATGCTTAGCTGAGTAGTCTTTGAGAGATTGTACATCTAGCTGACAGATTTGAAGACAATCAGACTTAAAGAATCTCACCTGATGAGGATTGTTGACCACTTGAGGACTAGCCCTGCTGGCAAACTCTTTAAGCCTTTCTCGAAGAACTTCATTCAATTCTGAGCTTCTTTTGACTTTGTTTAAAAGAACCCAAATCTCTGACAAAGAACGATTCTCAAATAGATGAAGTGACACCTTGAAAGATCCTTCACTCTGACAATATACAAAAATGCTCATCTCATTTAGGGATCTATCAAAAGCAGCTGTGATCCTTGAGACTTCAGTCTTGATAGCATTCATGTACATGTCATTGTTAGGATTTGAGATTTCCAGCTTGTCAAGAAGATGTAAGAACTGCCTATCATTGTTAGTGCTCAGCTGAGGCATATCAAGTACTCTTCTAGCTTCATCCCATTTTTCACCAATCTTTAGTCTGACATCTCTTCTCCTTTCTTGAGCCTTAATGTCATGAAGACGTTGCTTTTGAAGAGTTTCTGTTCTTTGTATGTCTTTTCTCCTGTCAATGATCTGAGAGACCTTCTTGAGTTCAGCTTCTTTTCTTTTCATCTCTGACTGCTCCTTCTGAAATTCTTTCTCAAATATAGGATCCACTGTATCTTCCTCTTCCCAATCTTCAAAATCACTTTCCTCTTCAGCTTCAAATAACCCATCTTTATCTTCCTGAACTGGTTCAGTGGGAATGTCAAAAATATCGAAGTCATCCTGTTCTCCACTGTAGTAGACATCATCAGCATTTCCTTTATCTCCAGCAGAAGTATCTTTTTCCTTCCCTTTGGTACTACTCCCTTTCTTCTCCCCCTTAGTTGAGGGATCCTCTACTGACTTTCCTTTGGAACCTCCATCACCTCCAGAGCCTGATCCTCCACCAGACGGTCCTTCAAAATAAGCTCTTTGTTCTTCATTAGGGCAATGAGAATTCTTGATCATGAAATATAGGTGCTTCATCCCTTCATTGAGATGTTCCATGTCCGTCTCTATCTTTAGAAATCTTGAGGAGTCCAGTGAATGATTCATCTCAACGAGGTCTTCAAGAGAAGTCATTCTTGTATGTAGAGAGCAGAAGTTGGATATGTCATCAGCTGATAAATTTGGAGTGTCCTGAATAGAATTGAGCTTTGGTATTACAGTGGTCTTTAGATCTGAGATGTCATTTCTTATGATTGCAAGCTGATTGTTGACAGAGGTGGAAGAAGAAGACCGTTCAACCACTTGTGCTTTGAATGCTTGAGCTTCAGCTTGACTTTTAGCAAGTTCTTCTTTTAGGGCAGCAATCTGAGCTAACAGGTTTACAGTATCAGTGTCTGTGTGTGCTCTCACCTGAATTTCACTCGTGTTTGGTTCACTCATCTCACGTGCATGTGTTTCTCTCAATATAATTGCTCGTGAGGAGTCTTCCAGTTGCTGTTCTTCTGTACCTGCATTAAAAATCACCCTAGCCTCTTCAAGAGAGGTCAGTGGTGGTGCAATGGGAATTCGCGAGTCCCGATCCTCAGTCAATACTATCAAATCTTTTGGAATAGATGTCTGAATTGCTTCAGGGATAGATTGACCGAGTTGCCCTCCACTTTCTCCAGATAAATCTGCGAGTGGAGAATCCCATAAGGGAGCCAGAGATGTTGGATCTGGGAGGGGAGAAAATGACTCTATTAAAGATGGCGGAGAGTCAAATTTTCCCTCTGAAGCATGTGACTGCTCTTCTGCCGTAACTATGGCAGGCACTGTAACCGACTCTACGTGCACTCCTCGCTGTGTGTCCTGAGTATGATCTGGGGAAGTGTATGGTTCCATTGTGAGTAATGGAATTGTGCTTGACTCAGTACAAGATGCCATGGCCCTATGGCGAATTTCAATAGATGCATCCTGTTGAGAGAATGCCTCCAGTAACTGTTCATTGGTCATTTCAAAGTCCATGTCCTGTTGGGAGGACAAGGATGGGCTTTCAGATGCCTCAGAATATGTTCTTCTTTTCTTAGGAGGAGGCAGAGCTGAGGGTTCACTCATATTTAACAATGTACTACTTCCTAGTAATCTTCTGGGTAACATTTTAGACAGTGGGGGAGAGGTTGATATAGAATGTGACTCTGTGTTTGGCTCTATGACCTGGGATTGAAGCTGTGGTTCTACAACTTCATGGTCAGCCCTATCAACCACTGGGGGTTGTACAACAGAAGTAGGAAGGGAGTGAGAGTGAGGAATTACTACCTGTAATGGAAGAGCATCTGATGTTGGAGGAGCCTGGGTGGCTTGAACCACTGGAGGTTGAGGTTGTTGTTCATGGCCGGGAAGATTGAAAATAGGTAAGGGAATATAAGTGGCCATGAAAGCAGATACAAGTACTGGAACTTTCATAAATTTGAAGGTTGTGTCTTGGCGAGTGTAAATCTTTTTGCTAACTGGTGTGGGTTCGGTTACTGCAGAGTTAGCAAAAAGGGCTTTGTGTTCGGGTGTGAGTAGATGATCTGCTATAAGCATGAGAAAACGAGCATAGTAACATGATACCCTACGATTTGTAGAATAATCACGTAAAGCAGAAGTTAGACGTCTCAAGAGAATGGGAAAAAGTAGTTTGCCAAAATTGATCCTTTGATTGAAAACAACCGCAAGACCAATATACTGCAGAGTGGAAGTGATGTTATGAAAATTGGATTTTGTGCAGTTGGCAAACACTTTGGAAAGTGTATCGAAGAAAATATCCCATTCAGACACCAAATTTGATTTAGAAAGTTTGGTTAAATTGATCACCCCCTGATAGTGAATAGCATTGAAAAAATTTGTGATATCATTTTCAGAGGGTAGATTACAGAAATTGTCTAGTGGAAAATTTAACGCACGATTGACGACTGTTTCATCAACTACATACTGTGTGTTTGCGACGGTGAATGAAAAAGATTTTGAATCATCGGCCACAGTAGAGGTTGTGCAAATCAGTCTAAGTAGATCGACGTTTAAAATCACATTTGATTTAATAGCAGAGCTAACAATCGAATGGTCATTTAAAAATCTAATCCATGGCTTAAATTTTTCAACATCACATTTTTCTGGATTAAAATAACCAACCTGATTATGCGCGACAATTTGGAAATTGAGAGCCATTTAAAATAATAATAAGACACACGCTTTTCAGAATTTTAAGAATAATATTAAGAAAATTCGAATTAATTAAATTAATTTAATAATTCGAATTAAATTAATTATAATCGAAAAATTTAGACAGAAATGTATCTCGTTAAAATTCTTAACTCACAAAAGCAGTTGAAAAGCCAAAAGACACAAATTTGAAATTAAAATTAAAAATAAAAATTCAAAATCAACAAACACAAATGGAATTTGAAGGGGCAAACTGATTTTTATATAAATTTTTTTTTTTAATAAAAAAAACCAACAACACCTCTGTATATATATACTTGTATGTATATATCACAAAGTGATGAATCAGTTTGCTGAGTAAAAACTCGAGCAAGGAAGGAATCAGATTGATGGTTTTAGTTCGAAGAGAGAGAAGAGAGAAAAAGAGGAAGAAACTGTTCGAAATTTTTTTTTTTAAAAAAATGAAACTGTTGTGATGTTTAAAAACAAAACAACAAACGCCTTTATATAACAGCTGGTATGACAATCCGGGATTGTCATACCAGGCAAAAGAAGGAGAAAGAAAAACAATAGAATAAGTATTAAGATTATAACTGGTATGACAATCTGATAGTCATACCGATTGTCATACCAGGCAAAATAAAATAAAATAGATATATATAATGTTTATAACTGGCAAGACAATCAATAGTCATACCGATTGTCTTGCCAGTATAAAACTATACTGAAAAATATAATAAACATAATTTAAACTGAAATGACTTTCAGCAAGACAATTTCAATTGTCTTGCCGATTGTCATATCAGTGTTAAACACAGAATTAATTATGAAAATAAGTATATATATATATATAAGTACTGAAATGATTTTTAGCAAGACAATTTCAATTGTCTTGCCGATTGTCATTTCAGTAGAAAGACATCAAATTTGTACAGACTCTAATTAAATATACTGAAACAATATTACAAAGTGGTAAAACTGAAATAAAAACTTATAATATTTTACAGAAACAAAGACAATATATCAGAATTTATTATTTTTATTCCAAAAATAGATTTCTATTGAATTTTAGCAAATAAAATTCATAGAAAATATTTTTAGAGGAAATAAAATATTCTGAGGTATTTTAAATTAACAAGTAGGGAAAATAAAAATAGATAAGATAATATATATTACATAGAAATAGGCAAGAAATATGATAAAATGATAAAATAAATTTGCAAATGAATTTTTCATTTATGAAAAATTCATTTGTAAATTCATTCAAGAACAGATCTCAGATATTAACTAAATTAATCACTAAAACTATTCAACATGCCCAATTTACCAACTAAACTGGTAAATGTGGATTCGTCAAGTGGTTTAGTGAAAATATCTGCTATTTGTTCTTCTGTTGGAACAAAAAATAGTTCAACAGTACCATTCATGACGTGCTCTCTAATAAAATGATACCTGATGTCAATGTGCTTTGTCCTCGAGTGCTGCACAGGGTTGTTGGTGATGGCTATTGCACTTGTATTGTCACATAAAATAGGAATCTTGTTCAATACAGAGCCATAGTCTCGTAGTTGGTTCCTAATCCACAAGATCTGAGCACAGCAGCTTCCAGCAGCAATATATTCAGCCTCGGCCGTTGAGTTGGAAACTGTTTGTTGTTTCTTGCTGTACCATGAGACTAGCCTGCTTCCTAGGAATTGACAACTTCCTGAGGTGCTTTTCCTATCAACAACACTTCCTGCATAATCTGAATCTGTATATCCGACAAGATTAAAACCAGATTCTTTAGGGTACCAAATACCTAGATTTGGTGTTCCCTTAAGATATCTTAAGATTCGTTTAACAGCAACGAGATGAATATCTCTAGGATCCGCTTGGAACCTTGCACATAAGCATGTAGCATACATAATATCTGGTCTACTTGCAGTAAGATAGAGTAACGAGCCAATCATACCTCTGTAACTTGTGACATCTACCTTAATGGAGTTTTCACATGGTCCAAGCTTGACAGCTGTAGTTGATGGAGTCCTTGCTGATGCAGAATCCTCTAGATTGTACTTTTTGAGGAGTTCCTTGAGATACTTGGATTGACAAATAAATGTTCCATCTAACCTTTGATTTACTTGTAATCCAAGAAAGAACTTCAGCTCTCCCATCATGCTCATTTCAAACTTGCTGTGCATTAACTTAGCAAATCTCTTACAGAGATTATCATTAGTAGACCCAAATATTATATCATCCACATAGACTTGGACTAATATAGTATCATTCTTATGTTTTTTAGAAAAGAGAGTTTTGTCTATGACACCTCTAATAAAGCTATTTTCAATAAGAAATTCAGAGAGAGTGTCATACCATTTTCTTGGAGACTGTTTTAGCCCATAGATAGCCTTGAAAAGAAAGAAGACAAAATCCAAATGATCTGGATCTTCAAAACCAGGAGGTTGCTCTACATATACCTCTTCATCCAGCTTTCCATTCAGAAAGGCGCTCTTGACATCCATTTGATAAACTTTAAAGTTTGAAAATGCTGCGAATGCCAGAAATATCCTGATGGCCTCAAGTCTAGCCACTGGAGCATAGGTTTCATCATAATCAATGCCTTCAGCTTGAGAATACCCTTTAGCTACCAGTCTTGCCTTGTTTTTTGTAACCACACCATCTTCATCTAGTTTATTCCTGAATACCCACCTAGTACCAACAGCTTTCTTGTGTACAGGACTAGGTACCAGTTTCCAGACTTGTTGACTTTCAAACTGATTGAGTTCATCTTGCATAGCAATCACCCAATCTGGATCAGTCAGTGCTTCTTCAATTTTCTTAGGTTCCATCTCAGAAAGAAATCCTGAGAACAGACACTCATTTTGAGTAGCACGTCTAGTTCTGACTCCAACATCTGGATCACCAATAATCAACTCAAAAGGGTGAGCTTTATTCCAGACTGTCTGTCTTGGAAGATGTGATCTTGATGATTCGCCTTGAAATTCATTGTGATGTTGTGTCCTACTAGATGATCCTTCAGCATCTCCCCCTGAGTTGTTGCCATGTTGACTTGAAGATTCTCCGTCAGTAGCAGTGGTATCTCCATTGTTGCCAAAATTTCCATCACTATTACCTTGAGTATCATCAGGATTAACAGGTTCTTCACCAGCAACAACCTCAGGTTCTTGACCATGTTCTGATTCTGAATCTGACGTATCATCAAACTTCAGTTTCTCAGAAGGATCTCAGTTTGGATACTAGGGAGTTTAGTGTCATCAAATGTAACATTGACACTTTCAGTTACTTTGTGTTGGTCAATGATATACACTCTATATGATCTTCTTCCATATCCAACAAAAATACCCTCATATGCCTTTGCCTCGAACTTACCACGACGATCATCTCCATCTTTGAGCACGAAGCATCTAGCACCAAATACATGAAAGTATTTGATAGAAGGTTTCTGTTCATTCAAAATCTCATAAGGAGTTTTCATGAAGTCTTTGTTGATTAGAGTTCGATTCTGAGTATAACATGCAGTATTGACAGCTTCAGCCCAAAAGTACATTGGAAGACCTGATTCACTTAACATCGTTCTTGCAGCTTCAATCAATGTACGATTCTTCTTTTCTACCACTCCATTTTGCTGAGGGGTTCTAGGAGCTGAAAATTGTCTGGTAATCCCTTTGTCTGTACAGAATCCATTGAGAAGTGCATTCTTGAATTCTGTCCCATTATCTGACCTTATTGCTCTAACAGGGACGTTAGAATCTAACTCAATCATCTTGATATGATCAATCACAACTTATGGTGTTTCATCCTTAGAGTGAAGAAATAAAACCCACGTATACTTGGAATAGTCATCAACTATCACAAGACAGTAACACTTCTTTGACATAGAAAGGATATTAACTGGACCAAATAAATCCATGTGCAATAATTGCAGAACACCAGTTATGGAAGATGTGTCAGTGCCTTTGTGACTTGCTTTCTTTGACTTTCCTTTCTGGCAAGCCTCACATAGTCCTTCTGGAGAGAATTCCAGCTGAGGCAGACCTCTTACCAATTCTCTTTTGACAAGAGAATTCATTGTTTTGAAATTGAGATGGGAAAGTCTCTTGTGCCATAGCCAACTCTCATCTGACGATGCCTTTGCATAGAAACAATTGACTTCAAGATTGCTTCCAGAGTTCATGTCAGCTACGAACAGATTTCCTTTCCGGATTCCCATTAAGGAGGGCTTTTCACTTTTCTTGTGCAGAATCTGACACTTCAGCTTGTCGAATAAAACATTGTAGCCGTTGTCACAGAACTGACTAATGTTAAGCAGATTGTGTTCAAGTCCTTGCACAACATATGCATTTTCAATGATAACATTTCCAGCTAGCAAACAGCCATATCCCTCCGTTAAACCTTTGCTGTTATCTCCAAAGGTAACCACTGGGCCAGCTTTCTCAACCACATTTGATAGCAGGGCTCTATCTCCGGTCATATGTCTTGACGATCCGCTGTCAAGAATCCACACTACCGGTTGTACCTGCTTAATGCCCTGCAATACAAATGGATTAGAACTTCTTCGGAACCCAAGCTTGGCTGGGTCCGGCATACTTGTAAAATTGGCCTTTATTAGGCAAAACAACATTCTTAATTTCAATATTCTCAACATTCTCAATGACTGAACATTTGACCTTTAAAACAGCCTTATCAAATTTCTGTTTAGGCTTAGGCACAAATGTCTCCTTTCTAGCTTTAGGAGGACTAGCAGTCTTAGACCTATCATGCTTTCTATTATTCACATGCTGACGAGGAGTAGTCTTATCATTAGAAACATGCTTACCATTAAAATAAGCAAACAACAGATTAAAAGCACAAGACATACAATCAGGAACCCCACATGCTTTATGAGAAGGATTAACAATAGGCAACTTATGCATGGTAGACATGGCATTTGTTCTATCCAACTCATGTGTGTCTGAGTTAGTCTCAGTTGCTTTCACAACCTTGACTGGAACTTTTGACACACTTGACTTGGAGACAGCTTTCTCATAAGCATTATCTTCAGCACGGATTTCTTCTTGAATAATAAAAGAGGTCTCATCAAATGGTTCAGCAATTGATTCTTTATAGAGGGGTTCATCAACACCCTTAAGCACATGTGGTACTTCCCTGCCTTTAGTACATACATGAGGAGGGGAGTTTATGCCTAATTTTCCAATAGCAGCATTGTAATCATAACCTATTCCATGTGTTTGATTAACAGCTTGCTTATTGTAAAACTCTTTGGACTTCGAACAAGAATTAAAGTAAGCTTTAACCTTAGCCTCAAGACCGGTGATCTTGTCTTTGAGAATAGTTTCAAGTTGTCTATAACAGTCAACTCTATTCTCTAGAAAAGATACTTGTTCTTTTAGTTTATCTTGATTAATGTGCACAAGTCTTAATTCATTGACCTCTTTCTCAAGGTCTTTGATTTGTTGATTTAACAATTCATTGTCACGACGAGCACAATCTAAGTTACCTCTTAGATGATAAACCATTTCAGCATCAGAAAGTTTTACCTCTTTTCTTGACGATGAGGTGCTTGCACTACTAGCCATGAGAGCAAGATTCCCAACTTCTTCATCTTCACTGTCAGTATCATCCCAGCTTCTTCCCTTTGCCAGGTACGCCCTTTCAGATTTACTTTTCTGATTAGAATCGTAAGAGTTCTTCCTAGCTTGTTTTGGCTTCCTGCATTCTGTGGCAAAGTGTCCCAACTCATTACAGTTGAAGCATCGAATGGTGCTTCGATCAACCATCCCTGTTTTATACCCACCACTGCTGGTGTTAGAGAATGAAGATCCACCTTTCTGGAATCTGTTGTAGTTGGACTTGTACTTGAACTTGGGATTCCTTTTGAATCTGACATTTGAGAATCTCTTGACAATCAGGGCCGTTGACTCATCCTCCAATTGCTCCAGTTCTTCCAAGGAATAATAATCATCTCCTGATTGATTTGTAGTAGGAGAATCAAATTCTGCTACTATCACATTATCTTCAACCTTGGAAGACTGTACCATTCTTTCTGACTGTTGAGATTGTTGTTGATATTGTGGTTGTTGTTGTTGTTCATCAGCTACTAGAGCAGTAGACGTGCTGACCACTCTTCTTTTCCCGTAAACTTCCTTCTGCTGAATCTGCTCCAACTCATAAGTCTTTAACACACCATAGAGTCTTTCCAAAGAAATCTCACTCAGATCTCTTGCTTCTCTTATGGCAGTGATTCTATGTTCGAGATGAGTTGGCAGTGTTAAAAGGAACTTTTTGTTGACCTCCCTGATGGAATAGTATTTACCATTAATGTTCAGGTTGTTGATCAATGCATTGTACCTCTCAAACACTTCAGTGATTCCTTCTCCTGGATTGGATTTAAAGTATTCATACTCAGAGGTTAGGATTTCTAGTTTGTTCTCCCTAACTTCCTCTGTGCCTTCATTAATAATCTCAATAGTTTCCCAGATATGTTTGGAATCTTTACAATTCATCACATGTCTATTCATCAGGGGATTAAGGGAATCTACTAAGATTAATTGAAGGCTAGCATCCAGGGAAGCTTCTTCTATTTCAGCAGGAGAGAAGTCCTCAGGATCCTTCTCATAAGTTCTCGCTTTGGTGATCACCACATCATTCTCTATTACCTCTGGTTCCATAACCATAGGAATTTTTGGACCCTTCTTCAACACTTGCAAATATTTGGGATTAGCAACCTGTAAAAACAGTAGCATCTTCTTCTTCCACATAACATAATTTTCTTTATCGAAAAGTGGAATTTTAACGGTTCCAACTTTTTGTGTAGTCATTATGAATTTTTTGAGTGAATAAAAAATTCAAGAAGTGAAAGAAACACAAAAGTCTAGGATCAAGATTTGTACATTAATCAGATGGCTCTGATACCAATTGTTAGGTCCCAATTTGTTTGTAGAAGGGGGGGTTGAATGCAAATAATACCGTTTAGTCGAATAAAATGCGGAATAAAATTGTGAAACAAAATTCAAGTTAAATAAAACTTTTATTAAACTTGAAAGGTGTTACAACTACGGTATCGGTTACAAGGGATTAATCTCAAATCAATTATTACAAATCTAGAATAAATTCGACATGAACTTTTTCTATTTTTGTAATTAAAAGATCAAATGCTAAATGCGATTTGAGATTAAGTTCTAGGGATTTTAATCCGCTAGATTGATACACAAGAACAAGATAAGTATTTCTAGTTGATTGGATATAACTTTACAATCTAGAAATTGATCTTGAAGTTGCAGAATAGATGTAATATTTTTCTGCTTCTTTTTCTTTTTGTTCTTCTGTATGTTGTGTTCTGTTTGATTGCTGATATTTTGGATGTTATTGTCTTCTGCTTCTTTTGTTTCTTTTTAAGTAAACAGCCGAATGCAAATGAACTGCAATGACAATCCTTTGAACCAACATGACTTTCGGCAGGACAATCTATTTGAACTGGCATGACTTTCGGTATGACAATTGATTGTCATACCGATTGTTACATAAGTACAATTCAGATTGTCTTGCAAAGATTAATAACAGATTTTTAATCTAATAAAAATTCTAACAAGACAATTAAATGAATTAGCATGACTTTCGGTATGACTATTGATTGTCATACCG
Source organism: Apium graveolens (assembly GCF_009905375.1). Lineage (NCBI taxonomy): Eukaryota > Viridiplantae > Streptophyta > Magnoliopsida > Apiales > Apiaceae > Apium > Apium graveolens. The sequence continues at coordinate 240,890,301 of NC_133655.1, forward strand.
ATTGTCATACTAATACAATCAGTTTGCCTTGTTTCAATTTAAATAGATTTTAAACCAATTAAAAACCTGAAAATCCTTAATATTAATTCTGAATTAATTAATCAATTAATTTAATTAATCAATAAATTAATCTTTGCAGATATAAATTATTTTCTTAATTAAATTATATGACTTAATTAATTAATAGAGAATTAATATTAACGCTGAGCAGCATCCATTCTCCTGACAATCTTCTGAAAGTAACTGAGACTTATGAATCAATTCCGTCACTTCAATGTTGACACTCGATGTACTGTCTGGTTCATGAGTGATTAACTTCCGTGACGTTTCTTCATGTCTTGACTTTGATATCCTGATTGAATCCTTGTAATAAATGATACCCTGACGAGATCTCTGTCACTTGATTAAATCCACGATCTTGATTTATATCACTGAGGCATGATCAAATTCTTGAACTTCTTCCAGTGAATCTTCAAGACTGCAGATGAACAATGTTTCTTTATTCTTTGACAGATGTTACTTTGTGAGATCTCTCTGATGATAGATCCACTATTTACTTATTACATTCTTATTTGAGTTGAGTTAAATACTCGAATAAACGAGTAGGCTATGACATATGCCTTTCAGACTTGAATACTCGCTCAAAAATCTAAGGGATCCGGCTCTGTGGTGTATTTTATATTCGCAACGAGGTTGCTGTTTTGAGAAAACAATTTGATTACTTGCCCAACGTTCGGAAAGTATGTCCATCTAATTGAGTCGGCATAAGCGACAGGCCAGGGTACGGTCTATGAAGGTGTAAGAGACTGGGTGACAGTCCATCCACGCGTGAGTGACCGGGTAACGGTCTAGCGCGAGGTCCTAATGCGGCCAGGGTGATGACCGGTGAGGAATTCATCCATCTACAGTAGAAAAGATTACTTATTGGTATCTTTGCCTGATCAGCAAGATATCGGGTTTATGCCAAAATTCTCTTCGTTCCAAATTCATTGGGTATTATAACTTTGTTTATACTTTTCAATACAGAGGGTTTTAAGGAATATATGAGATATATATAGGTATATATATATATCGGGAATTAGTGAAGTATCTAGTAACTTCATTTCTTTAAATGATATTTCAAAGATTGAATCTATTCAAGTCTTATCTTGTAGTCTCATCTATGTGATGAACTTTTGAAACTGATTATACCTTGAACGGTGGTAGTTCAAGTAGTATTCGGAAAAGATATAAGTATATTGGAGTATCTTGTAACTTCATCTTTTAACTTATATCTAGTAAATGATTATCTTATGTATGACAAAGATTTTCAGAAAAACGTTGAGACAAGGTTTGATATATGAGATCACCTTGCAATGATATCTTTATACAGTTATAGACTGGAACTCTGTGTATATTATGCATGGAAGGGGATTTCCAAAATTTCAAAAAGTATATATACATATATATTGAATATTTTGCGACTTGGTCGCGTTAAGATATCAAACTTGGTTCATATCTGCTTGACCAAGACTTTCATGAGTACTATGAGAATGCTCATATATTGTTAATTATTATACATATTATTTTGGTGGGCTTGTTGCTCACCCTTGCTTTCTTCTTTCATCACACAACAATAGATAGACAAGATGAACAGGACCAAGCTCCCAGTTCGCAAGCGGATAGGAAATGTTCCGCAGTTTCCTGTAGGCGTTGATACCGCTGTAGCTGAGGTAGGATCTACCAATAGGCTAGGGTTTCAACTATTGATGTACCAGACTTATGTATATTTATGAATTGTAATAATGGAAAAGAATATGTAAATTTATTCAGAAACCCTTGTGAGGTGTAATGGCTTATAAATGTGGAATAAAATGACTTGTGTTATTTTTGGATATTCATCTCCGAGACTATAACTTGTGGTGTGTGTGTATATTGTGGGGTCACAGTACGCAGTAGTTGGTTGATTATTAAGATTAATTATTATTAAGGGAAATGGAACTGTTAGGTCTCAATATGTTTGTAGAAGGGGGGTTGAATACAAACAATACCGTTTAATCGAATAAAATGCGGAATAAAAAAGTGAAACAAAATTCAAGTTAAATAAAATTATTATTAAACTTGAAAGGTGTTACAACAATGGTATCGTTTACAAGGGATTAATCTCAAATCAATTATCACAAATCTAGAATAAATTCGACATGAACTTTTTCTATTTTTGCAATAAAAAGATCAAATGCTAAAAGCGATTTGAGATTAAGTTCTAGGGATTTCGATCCGCTAGATAGTTACACAAGAACAAGAAAAGTATTTCTAGTGGATTGGATTTAACAATAAATACTAGAAATAAATGATCTGTGAATTTGCAATAAATTCTCTGCAGGTTTCTTTTGTTCGGTGTTCTGTGTTCTGCTGAATGATATTCAATACTCTGCTGTCTGTTGAAAAATGATCTGCTTTGCTTTATATTGACTTCTGTGATTTTAATTGGCAAGACAATCCATTTAGCTCAGCATGACAATCCTTTGAACTGGTAAGGCTTTCGGTAGGACTATCAATTGAACTGATAGGACTTTCGGCAAGACAATCTAAATGAACTGGCAAGACAATCAAATGAACTGGCATGACTTTCGGTATGACTATTGATTGTCATACTGATTGTCTTGCTAATACAAAAGAAAGTCTTGCTGAATTAATACTACTCTTGAGCAGCAACCATTCTTCTGAAAATCACTGTCAATTATGAATCAATTCCACCACTTCAATGTTGACACTCGATGTACTGTCTGGTTCATGAGTGACTAACTTCCGTGACGTTTCTTCATGCCTTGACCTTGATACTTTTATTTTCTTCAGACTAAATCCTAGTAATTAATTGATACCCTGACGAGATCTCTGTCACTTGATTAAATCAACAATCTTGATTTATATCACTGAGGCTTGATCAATTTCTTGAGCTTCTTCCAGTGAATTAAGTCATCAAGTCTGTAGAAGAACAATGTTACTCAATCCTTTGACATATGTTACTCTGAGAGATCTCTCTGACGATAGAACCACTATTTACTTGTTACATCCTTATTTGAGTTGAGTTAAATCCTCGAATAAACAAATAGGCTATGACATATGCCTTTCAATCTCCCCCTATTTGTTTGTTAGACAATAACAACAAATACCTAGAGGATAACTCAACTAATAAATAAGAAAAAGATATAAACAGTAATGCAAAGTAAATAGCAGAAAAGTTCTGGATTATATTTAACATTTTCCAGATTCCAAACGAAATTTACAAGTGAATACAAGATAGATGTTCCTCTAGCCTGAACATGTAACTACATTAGTCTATCTTGATTCATAAAGCTCTAATCATATTACATTAAGTTTTGAGCTAATTGAATTCAGTTGTCTTCTCTTCCGACTTCACCTTCTTCCAACTCATCACCTTCTTCCAAATCTTGAAGCAACTCCTTGTCAAAGACACGATCTTTTTCTGAAGTGAAGATGTATGGCCTGACTGGTTGAACTCCAACTGTCTTTAGCTTATTCTTGAGTTGATTATACCTTTTAATATTGTTTTCACAATAAGCTTGAATCAAATCAGCTGCTTGAGTTTTCAACATGGATGAATATCCAGCAGTTCTTAGGTGATGTTCCATCTAGACCAGATGTTTAGCTGAGTAGTCTTTAAGAGATTGTGAATCGAGCTGGCAGATTTGAAGACAGTCAGACTTAAAGAATCTTACCTGATGAGGATTGTTGATCACTTGAGGAATAGCCCTGCTGGCAAACTCTTTGAGTCTTTCTCTAAGAACTTCATTCAACTCTGAGCTTCTTTTGACTTTGTTGAGAAGAACCCAAATCTCTGACAAAGAACGATTCTCAAACAGATGAAGTGACACCTTGAAAGATCCTTCGCTCTGAAATATACAAATATGCTCATCTCATTTACTGATCTGTCAAAGGCAGCTGTGATCCTTGAGACTTCAGTCTTTATAGCATTCATGTACATGTCATTGTTTGGATTAGAGATCTCCAGCTTGTCCAGAAGATGTAGAAACTGTCTATCATTGTTTGTGCTCAGCTGAGGCATATCAAGTACTCTTCTAGCTTCATCCCATTTTTCACCAATCTTCAGTCTGACATCTCTTCTCCTCTCTTGAGCCTTAATGTCATGAAGACGTTGCTTTTGAAGAGTTTCTGTTCTTTGTATGTCTTTCCTCATGTCAATGATCTGGGATACCTTTTTGAGTTCAGCTTCTTTTCTTTTCATCTCTAACTGCTGCTGCTGAAACTCTTTCTCAAACAGAGGATCCACTGGAGCTTCCTCTTCCCATTCTCCAAAATCACTTTCCTCCTCAGCTTCAAAGAAACCATCTTTCTCTTCCAAGACTGGTTCAGTGGGAACGTCACAAATATCAAAGTCATCATGTTCTCCACTATAGTAGATATCATCAGGCTTTCCTGTGCCTCCAGCAGACGAATCTTTTTCTTTTCCCTTTTCACTTATCCATTTCTTCTCCCCCTTAGTTGAGGAATCCTCTACAGACTTTCCCTTAGATCCTCCATGACCTCCATCACCTCCCGTGCCTGAGCCTCCACCAGACTGTAATAACCCCAATTTTTGGGAAATTTTTGAAACCCTTATGAATAGTATTTTTGCTGAATGAGAAAACTTTTCATGCCACACTATGTAGGGGTTCTGATATGGATATTCTGAGATTTTATTAGTACTTTATATGGGATATAAGTGTATGTAAAGATCGTCAGAATCCAAATCCGAACACTTTGATTTTTCCCGGAAATCCAATAGATACGGAAAGAATTGAGTATAAGGTAACAGGATAAAAAGAATTTAAATTAAAGGATTATAATAGAGGATCATAAAAGGAATATAATGTATGGAGAAAGGTTAAGGGAACCTAAGTAATAAGATCCCGGGTATGATCCCTCAAACGATAAACGAGAACGAAAGTTAAGCGAACCGTATAACAGACCAGCGGTCATTAGGCAAACAATTAGGAAGTTAATCAAAGGGATTAAAGAGAGTGATGTCACCCAACCAATGAGAAGGGGACAAAGAGGGAAGGATGACCTCACAACATGACATAGGCATGACATGGGAAGGAAGGAGGTGTGGTTGAATGAGAACCACACAAATTCAAGGGCAACAAGGTAATTGACTAAATCAAACACAAAAACAAGTCAACCAAGCCAAGCAAAATCATTTTTTCATCAAAATCAAAAAGAACCAAGGCATTGTTCATCTTTGCTCTCGGCTTTTTAGCTTTTAAAAGGGCAAGAATTTCAAAATCAAAGATCCAAGCTTCCTAAATTGGTAAGATAATTCCCTAATCATCTTCATGCTTAGTTAGGGCTATATCATGAGTTTAAGCCATTAATTCCTTCTCAATCTTCTTCATTTAATCAAAGAAGAAGACAATGAATAGTGTTTTCAAGTTTTTAACTTGAAATTTTTCTTGTTTTCCTTGAAGATCCAAGCATTCCTAAGACTTCTCAAAGCTTCTTAAGGCTTCCTAGCTCCCCCCACCACTTCAAGGAAGGTATACCATCTCCAGACCCTAGATTCCTATGTATTATAAGATGATTTTGATTAGTAGGGTGATATTGTAGCTTGTTGTTGTGATTAGAGTTTGGGATTTGAAATGGTAGTGAAATGGAATGGTAAATGTTGTTGTTTTGATTAAAAGGACTTAAGTATGATTAAAGTTAAGCTTAGGCATAAGTATGAATGTTAAAATTGAATTGGTTGGGGTTGTTATGATGTGATAAGGATGGATTTTGGTTGTATGTTGGATTTGAGGTTGAATTGGGATGGTTTTGAATGGTTTAAAATTGGGAAATCGCGTAAACATAGTCGTCGTAACGTCCGATTTTCTTTAGACTGTTTTTGTGCATAACATTAGGACCCGAGAACCCCCTACTAGATTATGACCACTGCCATGTTTAGATAGCTCATGTTACGAGCTTCGTTTTGATATGTAGTTCGTTCGATTCCGATGCACGGTTTAGGAGAAACGACCGTTTCAAGTAACGGCGTTTCGCGAACGAAACTTTTCCCCTCGCCTTACTTTGAAACATAGGTTAAAGACCAAAAAGGGTTAATTAATGTATGAAACATTTATGGTAAGTGTGTTAGGCAGTGGGTAAGACACTCGCGAAGGAATCGCCTTAAAACTCGTAAAGGTTAAATTATTAAAAATGGTGGAGCCGAGGGTACTCGAGTGACTTAAGAGAATCAGTAAGCGCAAAATAAGCGTTAGCGTCTAAGTTAGTTAAAGTATAGATTTACAAGTGACTTTGGTTTAATTCCAACTTACTTGTTGTTTATAGGTTACCAAACTCGTCCCGAGCCTTTTTCACCCCAAGTCGCTCAGGCAAGTTTTCTATCCGTTATAACTGTTGTTGTGATGTAATGGTGTATATGCATGATCTTGCGTTAAATGCATAATTGTTATAGCAAATTCTTGCGATATATTGTAGCATGTTATATGGTATATATGCATGCCTGTTTCGTATTCTGGCTATATATATCTGTTGATTCAGTTGATAATACATATGCTAGAGGATAGCGGTAACTTGCATATACCCTTAGTATAGGGACCCAAAAGGTGGAAATATTTTCTAAACCGGGAGTCGAGTATCCCGAGTAAATTTTGTATATATGTATATAAATACATATATATATATATATATATATATATACTTATATATATATATGGTTATGGTTTTCAAAACTATTAATCGAATAAGGTTTATTCGATAACCTTATTTTATTATTGAATATTATTTCGAATATTCATTCGAGGGCTTATGACTTCTTTATTTTATTAAATGAATATTATTTTGAATATTCATTTGAGGACTTATGACTCCTTTTATTTTATTATTTGAATATTATTTCAAATATTCATTCGAGGGCTTATGACTCAGTTTATTTTATTTAATGAATATTATTTGAATATTCATTTGAGGATGTATGACTCCTTTATTTTATTTAATGAATATTATTTATAATATTCATTCGAGATATTATAACTCCGCTTATTACTGCAATATATTCTTTATTTTATTAAAGAATAAGTTGTCAATAATCAAACTTATTTTCGATTATTCAAATAAAGATAGTACTTTCGTATAAGTATATCTTTGGTTATTTAATACTCGTTTCAAGTATAAGTTTTAATACTTTTACTTCAATTATTTTTATAAAGATTATTCTTTATGGGAATATTATTTAAATAATAATATTCAGACATTTTCTAAATATACTGGGGACTGATTTACTTCATTAAATCAGCTTTACTCCAAACACTCTTTAAAGTGTTTTCGAGTCTTCAAAATGATTTTTAAAAGTTAGAGCGGATCCCAAAACTCATTTTTATATTTAAGATCTTCCTTTTTAAGTGGATTTAAATACTCGCTCAAAACCTGAGGGATCCGGCTCTGTGGTGTATTTTATATTCGCAACAAGGTTGCAGTTTTGGTAAATGAATTGATTACTTACCCAACGTTCGGGAAGTAAGTCCATCTATTGAGTCGGCATAAGCAACATGGGCTCAGTGGGCGTCCATGATAGTGTAAGTGGCTCAGTGGGAGTCCATCAAATGCATAAGTGGCTGAGTGGCAGTCCAGCATAAGGTCCTATTGCGACCAAGGGTGATGACCAGTGGGGAATTCGTCCATCTACTAGTAGAAAAGGTTACTTATGGGTATCTTTGTCTGATCAGCAAGATACCTGGTTTATGCCAAAATTCTTTTCCTTTCCAAATTTATTGGATATTGCAATTCTGTTCATACTTAACATGACAGAGGTTTTCAGGAAATGTATAAAGGAAGATGTATATGTTAGATATATTTGATAATGTCATGGCTAATATGTTTTATGTTTAGATTTCAGATCTTATTTGAACAGAACAAATCAGTACTTAACTGATCAGTACTTATACTGGAAGTCAGAACTTAAGGGATATCAGTACTTATGTCATCAGGGGATAGATATCAGAACTTAAGTGCTGAAGGACGATCAGATAAGGACAGTAGCTGATTGAAGTTAAGAAGATCAAGATAAACATAAGAAGAGATATGCATGAAGAAGGAATTCTGTGAAGAATGGAATACTTGGAATAGAAGATATCTGATTGATATATTTTAGGAAGCAGAATTATATTCCATATCAATTAGCGAATATCTTGTAACTGTGTAGTATATAAACACAGGAATAGAGTTTATACTTGAAGTATTATCATTATCGAGAATATTATAAAATATAACTCTAGTAGCTCTCGTGATATTTTGTTCATCACTGAGAGATAACAGTTCCAGATTGTAACAGAGTTTATTGTTTAAATAAAGTTTGTTTTCTGTTACATAAGTTCTTGAAATTTGATTTGATTGTAATAAACACTGTATTCACCCCCTCTACAGTGAAAGTGTGACCTAACAAGTGGTATCAGAGCTTGCTGTTAACACACATACAGTTAAAGATCCAAACACAATCATGTCTGACACAGAAACTCCAACTAAGCCTACCAAAACTGAGGAATCGTCAAAAACATCAACTCAGAGTCGATATGAGACTATCAGAGTTCCCATATTGAGACCATCTGAATATCCCATATGGAAGGTAAGGATGACCATGTTTCTGGAAGCAACAGATCCAGAATACCTTGATAGAATCAGGGAAGGGCCTCACAAACCTACCAAGCTCGCTGTTGTAGTTCCAGGTGAAGCAGCAATGACCGTACCAAAGGAAAAGAATGATTACACTGCTGAGGATATAGCATCTATTGCTAAGGATGCCAAGGTACGTCACTTATTGCATAGTGCCATTGATAATGTAATGTCAAACAGGGTAATCAACTGCAAGACTACTAAGGAGATATGGGATGCACTGGAGACAAGGTGTCAAGGAACTGAAACAGTTAAGAAGAACAGGAAGACAATACTCACTCAAGAGTATGAACACTTTGACTCTAGGACTAATGAGTCATTGACTGATGTATATGATAGATTTGTCAAACTCTTGAATGACTTGTCATTGGTTAATAAGGAGTATGATCTTGAAGATACAAACCTTAAATTCCTGTTAGCTCTTCCTGAATGTTGGGATTTGAAGGCAACAACAATAAGAGACAACTACAATCTTGATGAAACAACTCTTGATGAAATCTATGGAATGCTCAAAACTCATGAACTTGAGATGGAACAAAGAAGCAAGAGGAAAGGAGGAAAGTCAAGGACAGTTGCTCTCAAGGCTGAAGAGGAATCCCCCAAATCACTTTCCTCAAAGAAAGACAAGGGTAAAGCTCTTTTCATAAAGTCTGATACTGAGTCATCAAGTTCTGAGAGTGATGATGACTCAGATTCTGAAAGCTTGCCTGAAACTGATGCTGATGAGGAGATGATGAAGCTGTGTGCTCTTATGGTGAAGGGAATCACAAAGATTGCATACAGGAAGTTCAGAAAGGGAAAGAAGTTTTCCAGGAAAGGCATAAGTTCTGATAAGAAGAATTTCAGAAGATCTGAAACAAGAGGAGGAAAGTCTGACAGAGGAGATTACGCTAATGTTAAATGTTATAATTGTGGTGAAAAAGGCCACATATCTCCTGATTGCAAGAAGACCAAGAGTGACAAAGGCAAAGCTCTTGTCACAAAGCAGAAAAGCTGGACAGACACCTCAGACTCTGAAAGTGAGGAGAACTATGCATTGATGGCAAATGCTGATAAACAAAGTTCTGAGAGCTGTTCAGAAGCTGCTGAAACAAAGGTACCTCAGACTACTTATGCTTTTCATACTGATGATATAAATGAGTTGAGAAGATATCTTAAAACCATGTTTGTTAGTTATAGAGATCAAACTTTAACATGTGAAAGATTAACTTCTGAAAATCTTGCTTTTAAGAAAAGAAATGATTTCTTAGAAAAAGAGTTAGTTATGTTCCATCAAACTCAGAAGGATAGAGATGATGCTTTTTATGTTAGGGATGAAGTGCTAAAAATGAATGAATCTCTAAAAACTGAGTTAGAAAAGGAGAGAGAAATAATCAGAACTTGGACTAACTCTGGCAAAACAACTCAAAATTTGCTAAGCAGTGGAAACTGGAAAGAGTGCTTAGGTTATGGAGAAAATAATGAAAAAGGAACTGAAGAAATTAAGCCTGTTGATAAGCAAAAGCCGAAGTTAAAACCTGTTAAGTTTGTAACTGAAAAATCTGAAAATGAGAATTCAGAAGTTAAAAAGGAATTAGCTTCTGACAAACTAAAACAGGAAAAGAAAGCTGAAGTTAACATAGGCTTAATGACAAAGAAGCAGCTTAAGCATAAGCTGAAAGATGTTAAGAATGCAAACAAGGTAAAATCACCTAGGAAAAACAGGAATGGAAAGGAAGGTGTGAATAAAAGCAATAACTATAAATCTGTTCCTGGTGCTCCTAGGAAAGCATGTCATAACTGTGGAAGTTCTAACCATCTGGCTTCTTTTTGCAGGAAGAATAAGAATATTAACTCCTTATCTACAAAGTCAGGAGTTAAGAGTCAGTATGTTAGATACAAACCACAAAATCCTTGTTTTCATTGTGGTAGTTTATGGCATTCCATTTATACTTGTAAGGAATATCATAGTTTGTACTATGATTATTATCAAATAAAACCTTCTTTAAAGAAAGTCTCTATTGTTCCTTCTAGTGTAAGTTCTGATTCAAAGTCTGGTAGTATAAGTTCTGATAAGAAAACTGTTAACATAAAATCTGATGCTAAATCCGCTGCAAATGTTAACAAACCTAAAAAGGCCAAAGGATCCAAGCAAGTCTGGGTCCTTAAAACTAATAATTAGTGGTCTTTTTGATTGCAGGGCAACAGGAAAAATATTTTAGTTCTGGACAGTGGATGTTCAGGACACATGACTGGAAATAAGGCCCTGCTATCAGACTTTGTGGAGAAAGCTGGCCCAAGTGTTTCTTATGGAGATGGCAACATTGGAAAAACTTTGGGATATGGCAATATCAATCTTGGAAATGTCATTATCAAAGATGTAGCTCTGGTCTCAGGACTTAAACACAACTTACTGAGTATAAGTCAAATCTGTGACAGAGGTTATCATGTTGATTTCTTTGCAGAACATTGTGAAATAGTTAGTAAAACTAAAGGAAAAATTGTTCTGAAGGGATTCAGGCGTGGTAACATTTATGAAGCTAAGCTTTCAATAAGTTCTGATGGTTCTGCAATCTGCTTAGTGAGTAGAGCCTCAACTGAAGAAAGCTGGAATTGGCACAAGAAACTCTCTCATTTAAACTTCAACAAGATAAATGAACTGATCAAGAAAGATCTTGTGAGAGGACTGCCAAAATCAGTGTTTGTTCCTGATGGTCTTTGTGACTCATGTCAGAAGGCTAAACAAAGAAAATCTTCGTTCAAGAGCAAGACTGAATCATCAATTCTTGAGCCTTATTATCTACTTCATGTTGATCTATTTGGTCCAGTGAATGTCATGTCTATTGCAAAGAAGAAATATGCGTTGGTCATAGTAGATGAGTTCACCAGATACACATGGGTGTATTTCTTGCACACAAAAAGTGAAACTGCATCTATCCTGATTGATCATGTCAAACATCTGGATAAATTGATCAGAGATTCTGTGAAAATTTTGAGGAGTGATAATGGCACTGAATTCAAGAATTTGATAATGGAAGAGTTCTGCAAAAATCATGGAATAAAGCAGGAATTTTCTGCACCTGGAACTCCACAGCAAAATGGAGTTGTTGAAAGGAAGAATAGAACTCTAATTGAAGCTGCACGAACAATGCTTGAAGAAGCAAAGCTTCCAACCTATTTCTGGGCTGAAGCTGTGCAGACTGCTTGTTTTACTCAAAATGCAACACTCATTAACAAGCATGGAAAAACACCATATGAGATGGTGAAGAACAAGAAGCCAAATCTCAAATACTTTCATGTATTTGGATGTAAGTGTTTTGTTCTCAAGACTCATCCTGAACAGCTATCCAAGTTTGATCTAAAAGCTGATGAGGGAATCTTTGTAGGATATCCACTTTCTACAAAAGCCTTTAGAGTCTATAATTTGAGAACAAACGTGGTCATGGAATCTATAAATGTCTCTTTTGATGACAAGAAGATCACTGGACTTGAAGATTGCATTGATCATGATCAGCTGAGATTTGAAAATGAAGATTCATATTATGATACCTCAAGTCCTGACAATCTAAGTCCTGATACTGTAATTTCTGATGGATTAAACTCTGATGTTATTGAAACTGTGGTGACTATGTCAAAGGAAGATGCACCAATGCAGGGGGAGCATACTCAAGAGATTATCACATCTCAAGAAGCATCAGAACATACATCTGGCTCTTCAAATTCTGATTCGTCAAGTTCTGATAAGCCAAGTACTGATAGTGCTGAAAATCTAAATACTGAAGGATCCAACTCAGAGAGCATAGTTTCAGGGGAAGTATCAGAAAATGAAATCGAAGACAGCATGAATCATGGGGGAGCATCCAGTTCTAGAGAAAATCTTCCATCTGCAAGGAAGTGGACAAAATCACATACACCTGATTTAATAATTGGAAATCCTGATGCAGGTGTCAGAACTAGAACAGGTACTTCGAATGAATGTCTTTACAATTCTTTTCTCTCTCAGTCTGAGCCAAAGAAAGTGGAAGAAGCTCTTCAAGATGCTGATTGGGTGCAAGCAATGCAGGAAGAATTGAATGAATTTGAAAGAAACAAAGTCTGGACCTTAGTGCCCAGACCCAAGAATAGATCAGTTGTTGGTACAAAGTGGGTATTCAGAAACAAAACTGACAGTGATGGCATAATTGTAAGGAACAAGGCAAGGCTGGTTGCAAAAGGATATTCTCAACAGGAGGGAATTGACTATGATGAAACATTTGCTCCAGTTGCTAGGTTAGAAGCCATAAGGATATTCATGGCTTATGCTGCTCACAAAAAGTTTACTGTCTTTCAAATGGATGTGAAAAGTGCTTTTCTCAATGGAGAATTGGAAGAGGAAGTATATGTTGAACAACCTCCAGGCTTTGTAGACTCCAAACATCCAGACTATGTCTACAGGCTTGATAAAGCACTTTATGGACTTAAGCAAGCTCCTAGAGCATGGTATGAGACTTTAGCTCAGTTTCTTCTGGAAAGTGGATTCAACAGAGGAACTATTGACAAAACATTGTTCTATCTCAACCATGGCAAGGACTTACTTTTAATCCAGATTTATGTTGATGATATTATTTTTGGGTCTCCAAATGACAAACTTTGCAAAAAGTTTGCCAAGCTAATGCAGTCAAGATATCAGATGAGTATGATGGGAGAACTTAGTTATTTTCTGGGCCTTCAAGTCAAGCAGACTGAAGAAGGAACTTTTATTTGCCAATCTAAGTATACCAGAAACTTGCTGAAGAAATTTGGAATGCAAGACTGTTCAAGTGCATCCACTCCCATGGCCACTGCAACAAAACTGGATAAGTATACTGGTAATTCAGTAGATATTACTGATTACAGAGGTATGATTGGCTCACTTCTCTATCTAACTGCTAGTAGACCAGATATCATGTTTGCTACCTGTCTTTGTGCAAGATTTCAAGCAGATCCAAGAGAACCTCACTTAACAGCTGTAAAAAGAATCTTTAAGTATCTTAAAGGAACAGCTGATCTAGGATTATGGTATCCTAGAGAATCAGATTTTAAATTAATAGGTTACTCAGATGCAGATTTTGCAGGTTGCAAAATTGATAGGAAAAGCACTAGTGGTAGCTGCCAATTTCTTGGAGGCAGGTTGGTTTCTTGGTATAGCAAGAAACAAAAGTCAATCTCCACATCAACTGCAGAAGCAGAGTATATTGCTGCAGGAAGCTGCTGTGCACAGATTCTTTGGATGAAGAATCAGTTACTGGATTATGGGTTAACATATTTCAAAATCCCTATTTACTGTGATAATCAAAGTGCTATTGCTATGACAGGTAATCCCGTTCAACACTCTATGACAAAGCACATCAGCATCAGGTACCATTTCATCAGGGAACATGTGGATGAAGGTACAGTGGAATTGCATTTTGTTCCCACAGATCAACAAGTAGCAGACATCTTCACAAAACCACTGTGTGAAGCTACCTTTTCAAAATTGGTAAACGAACTTGGAATGATTTCAGGTTCTTTCTCTAAATCTGCTTAAACTTGTTTTATGTTATCAGACTTTATGATCAGTATTTACAGAATTAATCTCTTTGTGTATTCTGTGCTTAATTGATAGATGTCTTTAAGTACTGACTGTTGTCTGATATATGTTTCTAAACTCTGATAAGTGTAATGTCTGTTTCAGTACCTATTCAATCCTATGAGGATAACTGTGCTAGATACTGACCTACTAGTCTTCAATAAACAAATGATCCCATGAAAGAAGTAATTATTTCTGTGGAAATCTTATGACACAAGCAAATTCTGATAACTGAGCTTAGTTAAGTTTACTTTGTATATCTTATTACTAAGTCACAAATTAGAATACTGCTACTCATCTGTTTAAATCCTGATTCTAGTAAAACTGCTGAATGTACTAAGTGCTGATAAACCTCACTTATCAAAAGAAAAAATGTGAAAGGAATCAAAGAATAATATCAGGTACTCCTTTGAGATCTAGAGTAAAAATGTGAAAGGGACGACCCAAGTGCATTGCTGGTATTAAGTAAATATGCATTAGAAAAGTAAAATATTTTCTTGGTGACTTTTCACACTCTATGATTACTGGAGAAATACTCTGATAACAGCATAAATTCTGATAAACAGTCGTGACTCACTTACACTGAGAAGCCTCTGTAAAATAGAATTTCAAAAGATGCATAAAATTAGCACAAAAACAGTGAGATGGACTCATGCATGAACTCATTTATCAGTAGGTTTCAGGATAGTGACAGCTCTTTAGCAATATTTTAATTATGACTTATTTCTAAGATGTACTGAAGTAGATCAGACTTTACTCTTTGTCTGTTATTTAGCTTAATGCACACACACACCACTCCATATGAATGATGCAATTTCTGTGGTGGTCTCTGTTATTTTAGATAAACAGTCATTGTGTCACTCATGCACAAATTCTGAGGACAAGTTCTAGTTACACGTTCTGATGATTAAGTTCTGACATTACTAACTAAGAACCTGTATGAGTATTTACTAAGATAGATATTCCTTGTTCGAGTTAAGACATTATGTTCTGATGACTGTTAAGTTCTGGTATAGGTCTCAGTTCTGATTTTTCAGTCCAACCCTTTACTTGACTTATCTGTGAATAAAATTTGGTACCAGTCTCAGATTAATTTCGAAATGTTGAAGTGGAAGATTAATAGTCTATGGTTAAAACATAATGGCACTCGTTCTTGAACAGTTCACTCTTGTTACATGTGCACATTCCTTTTCCAATGTCTGTTATTCTTTTTCAAAGTCTAGGGAGACGAGGTAGAATTACTTCTATCTGTCCGCATTAAATATCTTTGCGTCTCTTGGCATTCTCTTGCCTTTATATGCAACCACTTCACATCAGTCTTTCCATCACATTCTTCTCACACACTTATCCTCCCTCTTCTGTCAAACACACAATGGTTCGATTCAACATGTTTTTGAACACACAAACCTTCACAATGGAGCTCAGTTGTGCTGATTGGCAGCAGGAGTGGCATATAACAGCCATTCCTGAGGAGATCTGGGACTCTGTCCCACAGGAGGTGCTGGCTCACCTTCTATTCTTCGAGATGGATTATCATCGCCATCTGGAGCGTCTGGAGGAGGAAAGGCGGGAAGCTATCCGTCAGCAAGAGCGAATCATTCGACTCGCTATCTTGTTTGTCGAAGATAGGAAGAGGAAGATGACTTAATCTCGTCTTCTTCCTGTTCTTCTTCATCCTCAGTTTTTGTCACGCTTCTTAGCTAGGACTAAAGCTGTTGATGCTAGGATTAGAAGCTTAGGGAAAATCTTGTATTGATGTACTTTCAATTTCATATATGTATTGACTTGATATATTAATGAAAACTGTTTTTACTTCAAGATTTTGTCTCTGAGTTATTTTATCTTGTGTTGATAAATCCTGATTGATATTCTGATGACCATTTAAATTTTGTTTTTATCTAAGTTCTGATTCTCCGTCAGCACTTATTCATAGAAATTATCTCGGTCATTTTTAACATGATTCATTTTCAGAATATTAATGTTGCAGTGAAAAACAATCCAATCAGTGATAACGGGTTAAAATTTGAATTGTTTCCCTTGACAAAAGGAACAGTTTTTTTTCCTTGAAACTCGGCAAATGGGTAAGTCATGATTACTATTTTCTCGAGCCCAGTAACTATCCGTTATTACTGCATGTCTGACAGGTGTCCAACGGTAACATTTTTTTTATAAGTACAGCAGAGAGAAGATTTCTTTAATCTTTTTAATTTCTTCATCTTCTATCTCTCTTCTTACTTTTACTCTCCTTCACTTTACTATTTCCGTTGTTTTCATACAGATATTATATCATACACCTATCAGGCATACTTATCTCTAACTTTTTCACATGGCACCAAAGGATTTAATCATTGATGGAGCAAAGTTTGTTCCAAACAACTATGCTGCAATTCTTGATCATACTGAAGCTCCATCTGAATTGCATTTTGTGCAAGATCTTCTTGCACATAGTGAGGTTGGGTACGCCTTAACTCAACCTGAATTATTTTCAAGTCAACAAGTTCTGCGGTTCTGGAGGACTGGAGTTTTTGATGATGGTGGTAAACGAGGAACTCCCAGTATTATCTTCCAAGTGGGTGATTCTTCCTATGTAGTCACTCCTGGTACAGTACGAAGAGCATTGCATCTTCCAGAAGATTGTACTTTCTCTATACCAGAGGAATCAGAACTTCGGGGGTTAATGACTGAATTGGGATATGAAAAGAGTCTGACGAAACTTGGACAATTGAAACGGGCTAATATCAGAAGAGAATGGAGTTTCTTCTTCGATTGCATTACCAAGGCTTTTGGCAACAAGTGTTCAAATTTTGATGCCATCCCCATTCTGAGTCAGCACATCGGGTATGCTATTATCCATCAAACTCATTTTGATTTTGCAACTGGAATAATTGGTTTTATTGGGGATAGGATGACAAAGGATCGAGATGTTGTTTATTTTGCTAGATTCTGTCAACTTATTTATACATATTGTACTGCTGAACCCCAGTTAGTTAGCACTCAAACCCCACCTTTTAAGGTTGCAAAAAGGTACTTTAACGACCTGATAAATGCTGACACAAAGAAATCAATGGTGAGACGATTACAGATCCCTCAGTCTGTGAAACAGATTCTGGTAAATGCTGATCCTGCTACTTACAAATCTGTTTACTCAAATGTTCAACCAACTCACCATAACCAAAATCCATCAACCTCAGTCCCTACCTCTCATTCTACTCAACCTAACCTCAGAATTTATCTCAAATCCTATCTTTCAACTTCACAGTCTGCTAAACCCTCTTCTTCAACACCTACTGTGAAGCCTACATCCTCTAAGCCAAAGAGAACAAAGACTGTTCCTCAAACATCTCAGAAGAAAAGGAGGATTACTTTGAGAGATGAATCAGATTCTGAGGATACGATTCCATCTTCAGAACCTATGATATATGAAGCTGAGAAGGCAACTTCTCAGAAGGATTCTGAAATTGGGGGTTCTAGGCTTCTTAAGAGGCTTAGACGTATGACGGTTCCTGCAACTCCCAAGGAATCCACATCAACAAGGAAGTACAAGAAACAGAGGGCACAGAGGCCAGTTTCAGATGATGAGGAGGAAGCAGCTAAGGAAGGGGATCAGGAATCTCTGATCTCCCAAGACAAGGAATTTGCTCCAGTCACTTCTTCTCCATCAACTCCATCTCAGGAACCTGTATCTGATCAGGCTAATTCACCTTCTATATCTCTTGTTGATCCAGGCACAAGTGCTGAAATTGATATTCAGAACTTGGTTGTGCCTGAAATACTTTTCTTAGAAGCTCCAACAACAAATAATCCTTCCACAACACCTGTTACTGATGCTGTTCAAACTCCTGAGTTATCACTAACACCTTCTCTGCATCAAGATGCTGATGATCAGATTTTAAGTGAGCATCAGGATATGGCTGTTGATCAGAACTTAGTATCAGATCAGCAATTAGAGGATGTTGAAGCCTCCATTGCTACTCATACAGTTGTCTTATCAGAAGATACTGATTCTGTCCGTTCTGATGCTGCAAATGTTGGAGATACTGGTGAAGCTGCTACAACTATAGATGCTGATGAAGCAGGTCCTTCAGGACATACTCCTCCACTGACTCTTCCTAAGTCTGAACTGCTAAAGGAGTTTGTTATCAGGGATGCACCAGTACTTTGGAGTGACACTCCTGCAGGTCAGGAGTGGACTAAGGAATGGAACTCAGTTTCATGTGTTCCAAATGCTTTACATCTTGCTGAGCACTTGACTAAAGCTGATGAAATGCTAACCACTGATGATTTTAAAACCCAGCTTAGAGTCAATGCATTGAGTACTAAACATCTACAAGGTCTTCATTCCAATACTCATGCAGAGCTACACAAGATTCAGGAGAACTTAATTAAACAGGAACAAGTTTGGAAACTTGATAAGAAAAAGTTCTTCCAACCTACCATTGACAGGATTGCTTATATTGAGAAAACTCAAGAGAAGCAACAAGCTCAGCTTGATCAAATTCTGACAAATCAAGCTTCTCAGCAATCACAACTTACAGAAATCCAATCTTCAGTGGAATTGCTTATCTCTCTTCTACTTCCTGCTGATGCCAAAAAGGGGGAGAAAGTGATTAAGTCCAAATGCAAGGATGACAAGTCACTGAAAGGAAAGGATGATGGAAAAGATGACCAAGGAAACTCTGGAATGGGTAGTGGTCATAGTCAAGGTAGAAGGTTTATATCAAGACAAGCTAGTCATAGAACAAGTTCTGATACTGGGAAAAGAATAAGTTCTGATGAACTTCTAGATCTTGATGAGGAAATGTCGAGACAGTTATTTCTTCAAGAAAATCCAGGGATGGACTTGGAAAGTTTAAAGGAAGAAGAAGCCAGACTTAAATCAGAGAAAGTCACATCTAAATCTGAAGCTTCTGGTAAAAAGTCACTTCCAAAACTGAAAGGAATTGTGATTAAAGAAAAGGCACAAACTGAAGCAACATTTGCTAGATCACAACCACAGATAGATCCAAGATCCAAGGGTAAAGAAAAGGTTGGTGAACCTATCAAGCCTTATGTACCTCCTGAGGAAGAAGAAATTACTGATGGAAAAGATAATCTTGCTCTGACTTCAAGAAAAGTTCTTAAAACAACCTCTGACATGGCTCAAGTTGTTCAGAGTCAAGAAATTGTAAGTTCTGATATTCAGAAGAAGAAAGTAACCTCTGACAGTGCTCAAGTTAACTTAATATCAGAAATTAAATCTAAAACACTCCTACCAGGATTCACTAAAGCAAAACAGACTCAATCTTTGAAGACTACTTCAAGTGGTTTTGAAGCAAGAGTAGTTACTGGAAAGGAAGCTAGAGATAAAACTGGATTGGGAAGTGCTGATGAAAGAAGAGTACACAACACTACCAATGATCAAACTTCCTTGAGTGAACCAGGTATTGGAGCAACTCCTGAAAGATTGAATCAACTAGAATCTGTACAGATGGTTTACCATACCTACTTGAGAGAATACATCATGTTGTATTTCATGACAGATGGTAGGGTTTATCATATAAGACAAAATGCCATTCCGTTGAAGTATTTTGAAGAATTGGAGCATGTATTGTTCTTACTTCAAGTGGATGACAGAATAACAGAGACTGCTGCAAACTACTTAAAGGAACAGATTCAGAGACAGAAAAGACTTTATTCTGTTAAGTCTGACAGCAGATATGTTCCAAAGTACAGAAATCACAATGGTGATATTGTTGATATGAAGCCTAATACTGCACAGATCAGAACGTATCTTGGTATTAAGGGACTTGAATTCAATCTAGAGTCTGACAAAGCTTATGTTATAAGACTAGATCAGGAGTTGAGAAAAGCAAAGATCAATGATCTCAGAGCTGCAATCTTTCAAACTGGTGAAGATACTGCAGAGCTTAAAGATGTTAAAAGGAGAATGATTGATGAACTAAGATATGCTGAGAAATGTTTGTTGAAGAATTATCTCAGAACAACTCCTGACATCAGAGAGATCAGAAAATGATGAAGCCAAGTCGAAGATCTACAACTGCTTAAATTCTGATGTTTATACAGGTTGAAGTTGTTATCAGAAGCTGAATTGGTAAAAATTTTAAGGACTGTAAGTTGTAGTTATCTTGTCTATTTCTCATGCATTTGTACTTAATGTTTTTGACATCATCAAATATCTGTTAAACTTGTATATTTTGTTAATTTACAAGTTGGGGGAGATTGTTAGATATATTTGATAATGTCATGGCTAATATGTTTTATGTTTAGATTTCAGATCTTATTTGAATAGAACAAATCAGTACTTAACTGATCAGTACTTATACTGGAAGTCAGAACTTAAGGGATATCAGTACTTATGTCATCAGGGGATAGATATCAGAACTTAAGTGCTGAAGGACGATCAGATAAGGACAGTAGCTGATTGAAGTTAAGAAGATCAAGATAAACATAAGAAGAGATATGCATGAAGAAGGAATTCTGTGAAGAATGGAATACTTGGAATAGAAGATATCTGATTGATATATTTTAGGAAGCAGAATTATATTCCATATCAATTAGCGAATATCTTGTAACTGTGTAGTATATAAACACAGGAATAGAGTTTATACTTGAAGTATTATCATTATCGAGAATATTATAAAATATAACTCTAGTAGCTCTCGTGATATTTTGTTCATCACTGAGAGATAACAGTTCCAGATTGTAACAGAGTTTATTGTTTAAATAAAGTTTGTTTTCTGTTACATAAGTTCTTGAAATTTGATTTGATTGTAATAAACACTGTATTCACCCCCTCTACAGTGAAAGTGTGACCTAACAGTATACGTGGATATATTTATATATATATATCAGAACTTAATGAAGTATGTCATAACTTCATTTCCTTTAATAATATTTTAAAGGTTGAATCTATTCAAATCTTGTCTTATAGTCTCATCTATGTGATGAACTTTTGAAACTGATTATAACTTGAACGGTGGTAGTTCAAGTAGTATTTGGGAAAGATATAAGTACATTGGGGTATCTTGTAACTTCGTCTTTTAAACTTATATCTAATTAATAATTGTCTTATGAATGACAAAGATTTGCAGAAAAACGTTGAGACAAGGTTAGATATATGAGATCACCTTGCAACGATATTTTTTTATATACAGTTATACACTGGGACTTTGTGTATATTATGCATGGAAGAGGACTTCCAATATTTTGAAAAGTATATATGTATATATATATATACTGAATACTTTGCGACTTCATCGCATTAAAATATCAACTTGGTTCATTTCTTTTGACCAAGACTTTCATGAGTATTATGAGTAGGCTCATATATTGTTAATCATTATACATATTATTTTGGTGGGCTTGCTGCTCATCCTTGCTTTCTTCTTTCATCACACAACATCAGATAGATAAGATGAACAGGACCAAGCTCCCAATTCGCAAGCGGATAGGAAACGTTCCGCAGCTTTCTGGAAGCGTTGAGGCCGTTGTAGCTGAGGTAGAAATTACCAATAGGCTAAGTTTTCAACTAATAATGTACCAGACTTATGTATATTATGAATTGTAATAATGGCAAAGAAATGTAAATTTATTCAGAAAACCTTTTAAGGTGTATTGGAAGATAATTGTGGAATAAAATGACTTGTGGTTATTTTTGGATATTCATCTCTGAGACTATAACGTGTGGTATGTGTGTTTATTGTGGGGTCACAGTATAGAGTAGTTGAGTAATTATTAAGATTGGGTGTTATTAAGGGAAATGGAACTCGTGACAACCCGGATCCCCGACCCCGGATTTGGGGGTATTACGGAAGTGGTATCAGAGCTAAGCGTTATAAACCTCAGAGATGATGGGACATTTAGATAATAAGTTCACTAAGATAATAAGAACTCTTGCCAAGTTCATAGTCGGGCTACCTAACGTAGCACTGACAGTTAAAACCCTTACGGGAACCCTTATAAGTATCGTGATAGAAGCGTAGTTCGTTATCGTATATAGTAGCGGGACTCCGAACCCTGAGGTTGCGGAGCAACAACGCGGTGATGTTTTATTAGTTATTGGAGATCAGATTGTGGATCCAATAGAGCGTCCTAACGCAGGACCGGATGATGTTGATATTGAGGATGTAGCGGTTGAGGATGTTATCCTAGAAGGGATAGTTGTTGAGGAGGATCCCGTGGAGGATCCTGACAATAATGAATAAAGGACCACTGAGGAATTGATGACCATGGTTAGGGAAACTACCAGAGGTAGGATTGGTCGGTCACTACCGGAGGTTCGTTCAAGTTTGTCAAGATAGTAGCCCCCTTTAACGCGGCTTACTCGTAAGACTGAGAAGTTCGAATGGACAGAAAAATGCGAGAACAGCTTTTAAGAACTGAAGCAAAGGTTGGTGACGTTCCCTATGTTGGCGTTGCCGAATGGAAAATGAGATTTTGTGATGTGTAGTGACACTTCGCATAAGGAATTAGGGTGCTTCATATACAGCAGAGCAAGGTAATCGGGTACGCGTCAAGACAATTAAGGGAATATAAAATTTGATATCCCCACCCATGAGCTTGGGCTCATGGCAATAGTTTTGCCCTAAAGATTTGAGGCACTACTTGTATGGAGAGAAGTGTGAGATTCATAAACCATAGGAGCTCTAGTACATTTTTACGTAGAAAGAGCTCAACATACGCCCGAGGAGGCGGTTAGAGCTAATCAAGAATTACGATTATGAGATTCTTTATCATTCGGGGAAAGCCAATGTGGTGGCTGATGCCCTTAGTAAAAAGGAGAGACTCAAGATGATAATGTCTTTGAGAGAGTTTTAAGAGATTTTGAGAAAATGGAAATAGAAGTGAAGGTAACCGGAGCCGGTACCGAAAAGCTGTTTGAGATTGCAATAGAGACCAAATTATTGGAAAAGAGCATATTGTGCCAAAAAAAGGTGATGAATGAAGGCAGAGAGCCAACGAATAAATATGAGATTAATACCGAGAAAGATGATAAGGGAATAATGAGGTATTCCTATAGGATTTGGGTTCCGAAAGTTCAAGAGCTTAAGGATGAGAACTTAGATGAGAGCCATAGTTGGAGGAATAAGATTTAGAGCAAACCTTGAATGTGATAATCAGGGAGGTCGCAATTAAGATATAAAGAATCCGGAATATAATAAAGTGGAAAATGAAGATTTTAAATTAAAAGATGACCCCAATTATGGGGAGTAGGAAGAAATATTTAGACTAAGACAGCAGAAGTCGAGCGAGATAAGGAGACCCGAGACGGTACTCCTATATGATAATTTATGGACCTGTCTAAACAGAACTTATATTTTATTCCCAACCACCACCTTGAGGAAACAATGTGGTGTGAAATTCTTTCAGGACCTCTAAGTCGCTAAGCTCTCAGAGTTCCAAGGAACAAGCTGACCCAGTCGAGGCAAGAGCCTGGCTAAAGGAAATATAGGAATCATTTGAGATTCTAAATGATTGACGAATCACAAAAGACTATTTTTATCACTTACCCTCCTAAGAGAGAGACCACCCGCTGGTGAAAGACCAAGGAAGGCACGGAGCAAGAGATTATAATAAACTGATTTAAGTTCAGTCAATTGTTTTCAGGAAAGTACTTCCCAAGGTTATAGAGATAGAGTAAAAGCTTTAGAGCCAGAACAAAGGCAGACGAGTATGATGAATTATGAATCTAAGTTGTAAAAGTTGTCAAGATTCGTTCTAAGGACACGAATCCAGAATGACGAGATGTTTGAAATCAATGCTTATGTTGTGTTGGTTCATGAAATAATGATAAGAGAAAGGGAAATAAAAAGGAACTGAAGTGGAAAGGGATATAAAGGCAATAGAGTTTGAGGTATGATAAGGGAGTCGGGTATGAGGAAACCCTAAAGACTCGTAGCAATAGAAATAGGAAAGTATGTAATCATTGGTATGAGGGTGATTCACCATGAGTTAAAGTTGATGATTGAAGGAATAAGAGATACATATATTTTATCCCCTGTAAGTTGGGAGGATTCGAGGAAACCTTGAGATAATTCGGAGGGTAAATAATGAGACGCGGATAGACTAAGGAGACAAGGAAGTAAGAAATTAGGAAAATTGGATGAAGGGAGTGACCTTCAAGAATGTGAAGTGTAAGACCGGTGGCTCGATACTCAGAAAGGGAGATGCCAGGTATGAGAGGTATCCCAACATTGAGATGACTGTTGAGATAAACAACAAAAGTAAATAAGGAATTATTAAGAAGAAGTTCACGTTGAACATGACCAATATCTTCCAGAACATCCATGTTATCATTACCAAATCAGGAAAGAAAAGTGGATGACTATTGTTATCTTTTGGAGGCCATATGGATTGACCTCAATTTGAATAAGGATGCTATTATGAAGTTAGGTATAGACTATCGAGGTGGGAATGATAAATAAGATAATCTATCAAGGATATATGACTTGATTTATCCATGGAAGGATGCAGGTACCTTTTAAAGGTGGAATTAAGGATAGAACATTGGTAACTTAAAATGAATCCTAGGGGACTGCATAAAGGTTGGCATGTCACCCTTAATAGGGACAGTATGAGTTTTGACAGTATGATTGGGAAAGGGTTAAGGTAACAACAACCTTTAAGAATCAGTGGAGAAGTTTTTCAGAAGAATATAGACAATGGTTCTAGTATTAGTAAATGGTATTGTGATATGCCCTGTATCTAGGGAATACAGGAGGAACGATTGAAGGATAACCTTAGAGGTTTTACAAGGAAAAAGGTAATATTCAAAATTCTCAAGAATAGAAATGTGGATAAAGGAAATATGACGTAATTATAATGATGCCAAGTGGGGCACGTGTTAAACCACGAGAAAGTATGGATCGAACTAGTAAAGGTCGAAATTGTTCAGGGCAATTAGGACTTAAGATAAAAGATGTTCTAATTATGATTGAGAGTCAGTCATGACAGTGATTAACCTCTAAAGACTGAGGGGATAACTTATGGAAAAATGGTATTTTTTTTTACTCATCAGATTTTAAGGAAAGCATTTTCACATAAGCTGTGATTGAAATAAGGTAGAAAATTTATTTGGAGGTGGTTAAAATGACATTGACTGTAAGGAAATTTTACTATCAAGAAAGGCCAAAGAGGTGGCCGACACTTTAAAGGTAAGAGGATAATTATAGGCGCTTGTGCCAAAGGAATACAGTGATGATGGTTAAAGCTATGAAGGTTGTATTATGGTTTGGAAGATTGACATTCCTTCTGATGACTGTGCAATACCCAACCGTAATAGTAATTGGTAAAGGTTTAATTCGTGTAATCGCCATGAGCGGGCTATCTATCTTAGAAGGTCATATCTTGAGATAAGCCAGGGCCATATTATGAAAGAACTAAATGAACCCTTGAGTTTCCAGTCTCTTATTGAGGACATATGATTTAGAATGGCATTAACCTGCTATCGTTGCTTTGATTGAAACTCTTCTGCAATTTTATCTGCTTCATGTCATATATGTATGTCAGGATCAGGAGTGTTCTTCATGAATCAGAAATGGTGATTATGTTACCTCCTTAGAAGGATTTGATACGACATGTATGGACTCCGTATGGTTAGCTATTAAGACTTCATGGAAAATGAATGACTACAGTAGGTCAGTGGTGGACCATAGTAAGGCAGCAATGATTCTGCGAGTATTGAGCTGATTACAACCGTGAGAGTTGTATTGGAATGGGTGTTGAGATTGAGTACCACTAATCGGGTCGTGGTAGTGTATAAGTTATCATTGATAGACTAATTAAGTAGAGTATCTACCTATTGTATATTTATTCTTTCTTATCAATAGAGAGTCGTATTATTATACGAGGAGGGTCGCGGTGCAAGCATAGAACTCTAGTAACGATGATGTCTAGAATGAGATCCCAGGTTCGATTTTTGAAATCGAGGGAGTTTCAAAGGTGATTGTGTATAAGCTCGAGGAAGAGCATGGGTCCATAGAATGATGGACGGAATAGCAAATAATTAGGCATGTGAAATATGATGCTATAATACTTGATGTTGATATAAATACACATATGTTTCGTTCTCCTATGACAAACCTCTATAGTTCAGAGGTAGGTTCCAAGCCAGATATTTTGTGGCAGTATATTTTTTTTCATATATACAATTCTCTTCAATTCGTTCTTTTCTCTTCTTTTTATTTCATGTAAGCTGAGAAGAACAACCCTTCCAGAAAGGGGAGGTATTGCCGAATGACTATCTATCTGTGTGATAGAAGCCTAGTAGGATACCATCTATTGTTTAATTGCTTGTCAAGTACTAAAGGCTGGCCACCTTCTGTACTAACTATGCGATATAACAAGTGTTCATGATCATAGTGATCTCTCAATAAATTCCTTTACTTCTATATGACTGATCAAACTTTGGGAAATAGAAACAGCTGAAAAAGGATAATAAAATTGTGATAGTATTCGGAATGGAAACACATTCGTGATACTAAGGTTGACGTGGTTATTAAAAGGTTATAGAACGTTAACGAGCCAAAGGTATAACCAGTATAAGATTAGGAACGGAAGGTGATAGCGATTACGAACTGGAAAAGAATGGGTATTGAGAAGCAAAAGCTATAATGTTAGAATCTATGATGAGAGTCTGTGCAATAGACTTGAAAGAATTTGGAATGATCACTTAACGCGGATTAAGTTATCTTACGACAATAGATCATATGTCATTATCGAGATGTCGCCTTATGAGATCCTTGAGGGAAGACAATGTCGATCTCCCTTATGTTAGGATGAAGTTGTAGAGCGTAAGATGCTCGGACCCACAGTAGTCCAAAGGATCAAGGATATAATAGATCTAATCAGAGGATGGCTGGTAGTAGCCCAAGATGGGAACACGAAGTATGTTGATTTAACACGAAAGGACAAGGAATGGGAAATAGGGGACCTAGTAATGTTATAGGTATCCCTTGGGAAAAGGGTTGATGAGATTCGGAAAGAAAGGAAAGCTAAGTCCACGAATTGTTGGACCCTTGGATATATTAAGACGTATTGGGAGGATAGCATATGAGCTAGCCCTAACCCCGAACATGTAGCAGGTCGTAACATGTTCCACGTATCAATGTTAAGGAAGTGTAATTCAGATGCCAGATAAATAGGGGCATATGAGCGCATAGACATGCAACCCGATGTAACCTATATGAAGTGACCAGGAAGGGTTATAGAGTGAAAAGGAACAAGTGCTTAGGAGAAGGATTATCAAACTAGGCAGAGTTTGGTGGTAGGACCACAATGTGGAAAAAATTACTCGAGAGTTAGAAAGTGTAATACTAAGAGAGTATCCCTATTTATTTTCTATCTGATTCCGGGACGGAATCCTTTTAAGGAGGGGAGACTGTAATAACCCCAATTTTTGGGAAATTTTTGAAACCCTTATGAATAGTGTTTTTGCTGAATGAGAAAACTTTTCATGCCACACTATGTAGGGGTTCTGATATGGATATTCTGAGATTTTATTAGTACTTTATATGGGATATAAGTGTATGTAAAGATCGTCAGAATCCAAATCCGAACACTTTGATTTTTCCCGGAAATCCAATAGATACGGAAAGAATTGAGTATAAGGTAACAGGATAAAAAGAATTTAAATTAAAGGATTATAATAGAGGATCATAAAAGGAATATAATGTATGGAGAAAGGTTAAGGGAACCCAAGTAATAAGATCCCGGGTATGATCCCTCAAACGATAAACGAGAACGAAAGTTAAGCGAACCGTATAACAGATCAGCGGTCATTAGGCAAACAATTAGGAAGTTAATCAAAGGGATTAAAGAGAGTGATGTCACCCAACCAATGAGAAGGGGACAAAGAGGGAAGGATGACCTCACAACATGACATAGGCATGATATGGGAAGGAAGGAGGTGTGGTTGAATGAGAACCACACAAATTCAAGGGCAACAAGGTAATTGACTAAATCAAACACAAAAACAAGTCAACCAAGCCAAGCAAAATCATTTTTTCATCAAAATCAAAAAGAACCAAGGCATTGTTCATCTTTGCTCTCGGCTTTTTAGCTTTTTAAAGGGCAAGAATTTCAAAATCAAAGATCCAAGCTTCTTAAATTGGTAAGATAATTCCCTAATCATCTTCATGCTTAGTTAGGGCTATATCATGAGTTTAAGCCATTAATTCCTTCTCAATCTTCTTCATTTAATCAAAGAAGAAGACAATGAATAGTGTTTTCAAGTTTTTAACTTGAAATTTTTCTTGTTTTCCTTGAAGATCCAAGCATTCCTAAGACTTCTCAAAGCTTCTTAAGGCTTCCTAGCTCCTCCCACCACTTCAAGGAAGGTATACCATCTCCAAACCCTAGATTCCTATGTATTATAAGATGATTTTGATTAGTAGGGTGATATTGTAGCTTGTTGTTGTGATTAGAGTTTGGGATTTGAAATGGTAGTGAAATGGAATGGTAAATGTTGTTGTTTTGATTAAAAGGACTTAAGTATGATTAAAGTTAAGCTTAGGCATAAATATGAATGTTAAAATTGAATTGGTTGGGGTTGTTATGATGTGATAAGGATGGATGTTGGTTGTATGTTGGATTTGAGGTTGAATTGGGATGGTTTTGAATGGTTTAAAATTGGGAAATCGCGTAAACATAGCCGTCGTAACGTCCGATTTTCTTTAGACTGTTTTTGTGCATAACATTAGGACCCGAGAACCCCCTGCTAGATTATGACCACTGCCATTTTTAGATAGCTCATGTTACGAGCTTCGTTTTGATATGTAGTTCGTTCGATTCCGATGCACGGTTTAGGAGAAACGACCGTTTCAAGTAACGGCGTTTCGCGAACGAAACTTTTCCCCTCGCCTTACTTTGAAACATAGGTTAAAGACCAAAAAGGGTTAATTAATGTATGAAACATTTATGGTAAGTGTGTTAGGCAGTGGGTAAGACACTCGCGAAGGAATCGCCTTAAAACTCGTAAAGGTTAAATTATTAAAAATGGTGGAGCCGAGGGTA
Organism: Apium graveolens; assembly: GCF_009905375.1. Taxonomy (NCBI): domain Eukaryota; kingdom Viridiplantae; phylum Streptophyta; class Magnoliopsida; order Apiales; family Apiaceae; genus Apium; species Apium graveolens. The sequence continues at coordinate 240,919,546 of NC_133655.1, forward strand.
CTCGAGTGACTTAAGAGAATCAGTAAGCGCAAAATAAGCGTTAGCGTCTAAGTTAGTTAAAGTATAGATTTACAAGTGACTTTGGTTTAATTCCAACTTACTTGTTGTTTATAGGTTACCAAACTCGTCCCGAGCCTTTTTCACCCCAAGTCGCTCAGGCAAGTTTTCTATCCGTTATAACTGTTGTTGTGATGTAATGGTGTATATGCATGATCTTGCGTTAAATGCATAATTGTTATAGCAAATTCTTGCGATATATTGTAGCATGTTATATGGTATATATGCATGCCTGTTTCGTATTCTGGCTATATATATCTGTTGATTCAGTTGATAATACCTATGCTAGAGGATAGCGGTAACTTACATATACCCTTAGTATAGGGACCCAAAAGGTGGAAATATTTTCTAAACCGGGAGTCGAGTATCCCGAGTAAATTTTGTATATATGTATATAAATACATATATATATATATACTTATATATATATGGTTATGGTTTTCAAAACTATTAATCGAATAAGGTTTATTCGATAACCTTATTTTATTATTGAATATTATTTCGAATATTCATTCGAGGGCTTATGACTTCTTTATTTTATTAAATGAATATTATTTTGAATATTCATTCGAGAACTTATGACTCCTTTTATTTTATTATTTGAATATTATTTCAAATATTCATTCGAGGACTTATGACTCAGTTTATATTATTTAATGAATATTATTTGAATATTCATTTGAGGATGTATGACTCCTTTATTTTATTTAATGAATATTATTTATAATATTCATTCGAGATATTATGACTCCGCTTATTACTGCAATATATTCTTTATTTTATTAAAGAATAAGTTGTCAATAATCAAACTTATTTTCGATTATTCAAATAAAGATAGTACTTTCGTATAAGTATATCTTTGGTTATTTAATACTCATTTCAAGTATAAGTTTTAATACTTTTACTTCAATTATTTTTATAAAGATTATTCTTTATGGGAATATTATTTAAATAATAATATTCAGACATTTTCTAAATATACTGGGGACTGATTTACTTCATTAAATCAGCTTTACTCCAAACACTCTTTAAAGTGTTTTCGAGTCTTCAAAATGATTTTTAAAAGTTAGAGCGGATCCCAAAACTCATTTTTATATTTAAGATCTTCCTTTTTAAGGGGTTTTAAATACTCGCTCAAAACCTGAGGGATCCGGCTCTGTGGTGTATTTTATATTCGCAACAAGGTTGCAGTTTTGGTAAATGAATTGTTTACTTACCCAACGTTCGGGAAGTAAGTCCATCTATTGAGTCGGCATAAGCAACATGGGCTCAGTGGGCGTCCATGATAGTGTAAGTGGCTCAGTGGGAGTCCATCAAATGCATAAGTGGCTGAGTGGCAGTCCAGCATAAGGTCCTAATGCGACCAAGTGTGATGACCAGTGGGGAATTCGTCCATCTACTAGTAGAAAAGGTTACTTATGGGTATCTTTGCCTGATCAGCAAGATACCTGGTTTATGCCAAAATTCTTTTCCTTTCCAAATTTATTGGATATTGCAATTCTGTTCATACTTAACATGACAGAGGTTTTCAGGAAATGTATAAAGGAAGATGTATACGTGGATATATATATATATATCAGAACTTAATGAAGTATGTCATAACTTCATTTCCTTTAATAATATTTTAAAGGTTGAATCTATTCAAATCTTGTCTTATAGTCTCATCTATGTGATGAACTTTTGAAACTGATTATAACTTGAACGGTGGTAGTTCAAGTAGTATTTGGGAAAGATATAAGTACATTGGGGTATCTTGTAACTTCGTCTTTTAAACTTATATCTAATTAATAATTGTCTTATGAATGACAAAGATTTGCAGAAAAACGTTGAGACAAGGTTAGATATATGAGATCACCTTGCAACGATATTTTTTTTATATACAGTTATACACTGGGACTTTGTGTATATTATGCATGGAAGAGGACTTTCAATATTTTGAAAAGTATATATGTATATATATACTGAATACTTTGCGACTTAATCGCATTAAAATATCAACTTGGTTCATTTCTTTTGACCAAGACTTTCATGAGTATTATGAGTAGGCTCATATATTGTTAATCATTATACATATTATTTTGGTGGGCTTGCTGCTCATCCTTGCTTTCTTCTTTCATCACACAACATCAGATAGATAAGATGAACAGGACCAAGCTCCCAATTCGCAAGCGGATAGGAAACGTTCCGCAGCTTTCTGGAAGCGTTGAGGCCGTTGTAGCTGAGGTAGAAATTACCAATAGGCTAAGTTTTCAACTAATAATGTACCATACTTATGTATATTATGAATTGTAATAATGGCAAAGAAATGTAAATTTATTCAGAAAACCTTTTAAGGTGTATTGGCAGATAATTGTGGAATAAAATGACTTGTGGTTATTTTTGGATATTCATCTCTGAGACTATAACGTGTGGTGTGTGTGTTTATTGTGGGGTCACAGTACAGAGTAGTTGAGTAATTATTAAGATTGGATGTTATTAAGGGAAATGGAACTCGTGACAACCCGGATCCCCGACCCCGGATTCGGGGGTGTTACACAGACGGCCCTTCAAAGAAAGTCCTTTGTTCTTCATTGGGACAGTGAGAATTTTTTATCATGAAGTACAAGTGCTTCATCCCTTCATTCAGATGTTCCATGCCCGTCTCTATCTTCAGAAATCTGGAAGAATCTAGTGAATGATTCATTTCAACCAATTCTTCAAGAGAAGTCATTCTTGTATGTAGAGAGCAGAAGTTTGAAATGTCGTCAGCTGATAACGTTGGAGATGCCTGGATTGAGTTAAGCTTTGGTACAACAGATGTCTTCAAATCTGATATTTCAGTCCGGATGAGAGCCAGCTGATTATTGACAGAGGTGGAAGACGAAGACCGTTCAACCACTTGTGCTTTGAATGATTTAGCTTCAGCCTGACTTTTTGCAAGTTGTTCCTTGAGATCAGCAATTTGAGCTAACAGATTTTCAGTGTTTGTGTCTGTGTGTGCACTCACTTGAATATCTCTCCTGTTTAATTCACTCAACTCACGTGCATGTGTATCTCTCAATATAATTGCTCGTGAGGAGTCTTCCTGATGCTGATCTTCTGTATCTGCATTTAAAATCACCCTAGCCTCTTCAAGAGAGGTCAGTGGTGGTGCAATGGGAATTCGCGAGTCCCGATCATCAGTCAAACCTATCATTTCATGTGAAATAGATGTCTGAATTGCTTCAGGGATAGATTGACCGAGTTGCCCTCCACTTTCTCCAGATAAATCTGCGAGTGGAGAATCCCGTGAGGGAGCCAGAGGTGTTGGATCTGGGAGGGGAGAAAATGACTCTATTAAAGGTGGCTGAGAGTCAGATTTTCCCTCAGAAGCATGTGACTGCTCTTCTGTCGTAACTATGGCAGGCACTGTAACCGACTCAATGTGCACTCCTCACTCCGTGTCCTGAGTATCATCTACGGGTCTGTATGCTTCCATTGTGAGTAATGAAATTGTGCTTGACTCAGTACAGGATGCCATGGCCCTATGGCGAATTTCAATAGATTCATCCTGTTGAGAGAATGTTTCTAGTAACTGTTCAGTGGCCATTTCAAAGTCCATGTCCTGTTGGGAGGACAAGGATGGGCTTTCAGATGCCTCAGTAAATGTTCTCCTTTTCTTGGGTGGAGGCAGAGCTGAGGGTTCATTCACATCCACTAACAAACTACTTCCTACTAACCTTCTAGACAACATTTTAGATAGTAGGGGAGAGGTTGAGATAGTTTGTGACTCTTTGTTTGGCTCTATGACCTGGGATTGAAGCTGTGGTTCTACAACTTCATGGTCAGTCCTATCAACCACTGGGGGTCTTTCAACAGAAGTAGAAATAGGTTGAGTTTGAGGAATTATTACCTGTAGAGGAAGAGCATCTGATGTTTGAGCCTGGGTGGTTTGAACCACTGGAGATTGAGCTTGCTGTTCATGACCGGGAAGATTGAAGATAGGTAAAGGAATATAAGTGGCCATGAAAGCAGATACAAGTACTGGAACTTGCATGAATTTGAAAGTTGTGTCTTGGCGGGTGTAAATCTTTTTGCTTACTGGAGGGGGTTCAGTTACTGGGGAGTTAGCAAAAAGGGCTTTATGCTCAGGTGAGAGAATATGTTCTGCTATGAGCATGAGAAAACGAGCATAGTAGCACGAGACCCTAAGATTTGTAGAATGATCACGTAAAGCAGTAGTGAGACGTCTCAACAGAATGGGTAAAAGTAGTTTGCCAAAATTGATCCTTTGATTGAAAACAACCGCAAGACCAATATACTGCAGAGTGGAAGTGATGTTGTGAAAGTTTGATTTAGTGCAGTTGGCAAACACTTTAGAAAGAGTATCGAAGAAAATGTCCCATTCAGAAACCAAATTGGATTTAGACAACTTGGTTAAATTAATCACCCCTGATAGTGAATAGCATGGAAAAAGTTTGAAATATCGTTTTCATAGGGCAAATTACAGAAATTGTCCATAGGAAAATTTAACGCTCGATTGACGACTGTTTCATCAACCACATACTCTGTGTTTGCCACGGTGAATGAAAAAGATTTAAAATCATCGGCCACAGTAGAGGTTGTGCAAATCAGTCTGAGCAGATCAACATTTAAAATCATATTTGATTTAATAGCAGAGCTAACAATCGAATGGTCATTTAAAAATCTAATCCACGGCTTAAATTTTTCTACATCACATTTATCTGGATTAAAAAAACCAGCAAGATTATGTGCGATAATTTGGAAATTGAGAGCCATTAAAAAATTAATAAAACACACACTTTCAGAATTTTAAGAATTAAATTAAGAAAATTCGAATTAATTAAATTAATTTAATAATTCGAATTAAATCAATTATATTCGAAAAATTTAGAAAGAAATGTTTCTCGTTAAAGTTCTTAACTCACAAAAGCAGATTTGAAAAACGCACAAGACACCAAACAAAATTAAAATAAAAATACTCAAAATCAAACAACCACAAACTGATTTTTTTAAAAAAAAAAAAATCAACAGCACTTCTGTATGTATATACGTGTATGTATATATCACAGGAGTGATGTTTTAGATTGCTGAGTAAAAACTCGAGCAAGGAAGACAATGGAGATGGTTTTGAGTTTGATCGAATAGAGAGAGAGAGCGAGAGAGAGAGAGAGAGAGAAAAAATTGAAGACTGTTGAAATTTTGGAGAAAAAAAACTGAATTGAATGATAAAACAAAACAAAAAACGTTTAAGAAGACAACTGGTATGACAATCGAGGAAAGTCATACCGATTGTCTTCCCGATTGTCATACCAGGCAATTTGAGAAGACGAAAACAAAAGTAATAATATATAACTGGTATAACAATCTGATAGTCATACCGATTGTCATACCAGTACAAAATAAAACATAAAAATCTGATATTAATTTTATTACTGGCATGACAATCAATAGTCATACCGATTGTCTTGCCAGTTATAAAATTAACCTGAATTAAAAATAAACATGTATTTGTACTGAAATGACTTTCAGCAAGACAATTTCAATTGTCTTGGCGATTGTCATTTAAGTATAAACTTAACACAAACAAATAAATATATATATATATATATTATAAACCAAATATTAACAGTTTTTAACAAAAACAAATACAAACAGTTTTTAACAAAAACAGAACATATATATATATATAAAAACATTACATAAAACTACAAAAAAACTAATATAGATATGGCAGAAAATACTTACACAATTAAAATATTTCAGACATAATTATATTTTCAGTCCAAAAATAGATTTCTTTTGAATTTTAGCAAATAAAATTCATAGAAAAATATTTTTAGAGAAAATAAAATATTATGAGACATTAAAATTAACAAGTTGAGAAAATAAATAAGATAAGATAATAATAAAAATTATATAGACATAAGCAAGAAATTTTGGAAAATGATAAAATAAATTTGCAAATGAATTTTTCATTTATGAAAAATTCATTTGTAAATTCACTCAAGGACAGATTTCAGATATTCACATGTTTAATCACTAAAGCTATTCAACATACCCAATTTACCAACTAATTTGGTAAATGTGGATTCATCAAGAGGTTTAGTGAAAATATCTGTTATTTGTTCTTCTGTTGGAACAAAAAATAGTTCAACAATACCATTCATGACGTGCTCTCTAATAAAATGATACCAGATGTCAATGTGATTGGTCCTTGTATGCTGCACAGGGTTGTTGGTGATGGCTATTGCACTTGTATTGTCATATAGAATAGGTATTTTGTTCAATACAGAGCCATAGTCCCGTAGCTGATTCCTAATCCACAAGATCTGAGCACAGCAGCTTCCAGTAGCAATATATTCAGCCTCGGCCGTTTAATTTGAAACTGTTTGTTGTTTCTTGCTGTACCATGAGACTAGTCTGCTACCTAGGAATTGACAACTCCCTGAGGTGCTTTTCCTATCAGCAACACTTCCTGCGTAATCTGAATCTGTATATCCAACAAGGTTAAAACCAGATTCTTTAGGGTACCAAATACCTAGATTTGGTGTTCCCTTAAGATATCTTAAGATTCGTTTAACAGCAACGAGATGAATATCTCTAGGATCCGCTTGGAACCTTGCACAAAAGCATGTAGCATACATAATATATGGTCTACTTGTAGTAAGATAGAGTAACGAGCCAATCATACCTCTGTAGCTTGTGACATCTACCTTAATGGAGTTTTCACATGGTCCAAGCTTGACAGCTGTAGTTGACGGAGTCCTTGCTGATGCAGAATCCTCTAGATTGTACTTTTTGAGGAGTTCTTTGAGATACTTGGATTGACAAATAAAAGTTCCATCTAACCTTTGATTTACTTGTAATCCAAGAAAGAACTTCAGCTCTCCCATCATGCTCATTTCAAATTTGCTGTGCATTAACTTAGCAAATCTCTTACAGAGATTATCATTAGTAGACCCAAATATTATATCATCCACATAGACTTGGACTAATATAGTATCATTCTTATGCTTTTTAGAGAAGAGAGTTTTGTCTATGACACCTCTAATAAAGCTATTTTCAATAAGAAATTTAGAAAGAGTGTCATACCATTTTCTCGGAGACTGTTTGAGTCCATAGATAGCCTTGAACAGATAGTAGACAAAATCCAAATGATCTGGATCTTCAAAGCCATGAGGTTGCTCTACAAATACCTCTTCATCCATCTTTCCATTCATAAAGGCACTCTTGACATCCATTTGATAAACTTTAAAGTTAGAGAATGCTGCAAATGCCAGAAATATCCTGATGGCCTCTAGTCTAGCAATTGGAGCATAGGTTTCATCATAATCAATGCCTTCAGCTTGAGAATACCCTTTAGCTACCAGTCTTGCTTTGTTTCTTGTAACCACACCATCTTCATCTAGTTTATTCCTGAATACCCATCGAGTACCAACAGCTTTATTGTGAGTAGGTCTAGGTACCAGTTTCCAGACTTGTTGATGTTCAAACTGATTGAGTTCATCTTGCATAGCAATCACCCAATCTGGATCAGTCAGTGCTTCCTCAATCTTCTTAGGTTCCATCTCAGAAAGAAATCCTGAGAACAGACACTCATTTTGAGTAGCACGTCTAGTTCTGACTCCAACATCTGGATCACCAATAATCAACTCAAAAGGATGAGCTTTATTCCAGACAGTCTGTCTTGGAAGATTTGATCTTGATGATTCGCCTTGAAATTTATTGGGATGTTGTGTCCTACTAGTTGATCCTTCAGCATCTCCCCCTGAGTTGTTGCCATGTTGACTTGAAGATTCTCCGTCAGTAGCAGTGGTATCTCCATTGTTGCCAAAGTTTCCATCACCATTACCTTGAGTATCATCATGATTAACAGGTTCTTCACCAGCAACAACCTCAGTTTCTTGACCATGTTCTGATTCTGAATCTGACATATCATCAAACTTCAGTTTCTCAGACGGATCTTCAGTTTGGATACTAGGGAGTTTAGTGTCATCAAATGTAACATTGACACTTTCAGTTACTTTGTGTTGATCAATGATATACACTCTGTATGATCTTCTTCCATATCCAACAAAAATACCCTCATATGCCTTTGCCTCGAATTTACCACGACGATCATCTCCATCCTTGAGCATGAAGCATCTGGCACCAAATACATGAAAGTATTTGATAAAAGGTTTCTATTCATTCAAAATCTCATAAGGAGTTTTCATGAAGTCTTTGTTGATTAGAGTTCGATTCTGAGTATAACATGCAGTATTGACAGCTTCAGCCCAAAAGTACATTGGAAGACCTGATTCACTTAACATCGTTCTTGCAGCTTCAATCAATGTACGATTCTTCCTTTCTACCACTCCATTTTGCTGAGGGGTTCTAGGAGCTGAAAATTGTCTGGTAATCCCTTTGTCTGTACAGAATCCATTGAGAAGTGAATTCTTGAATTATGTTCCATTATCTAACCTTATTGCTCTAACAGGGACATTAGAATCTAACTCGATCAACTTGATATGATCAATCACAACTTGTGGTATTTCATCCTTAGAGTGAAGGAATAAAACCCACGTATACTTGGAATAGTCATCAACTATCACAAGACAGTAACACTTCTTTGACATCGAAAGGACATTAACTGGTCCAAATAAATCCATGTGCAATAATTGCAGAACACCAGTTATGGAAGATGTGTCAGTGCCTCTGTGACTTGCTTTCTTTAATGTAAGTCATATGTCATAGACCTATTTGTATATTCGAGGATTCAACTCAACTCAAATAAGAATGTAATAAGTAAATAGTGGATCGACCGTCAGAGAGATCTCGCAAAGTAATATCTGTCAAAGGATTCAGAGACAAGGTTCATCTACAGACTTGAGGAGTTAATTCACTGAAAGAAGTTCAAGAAGTTGATCATGCCTCAGTGATATAAATCAAGATCGTGGATTTAATCAAGTGACAGAGATCTCGTCAGGGTATCAATAAATTACAAGGATTTAATCTGAAGAAAATCAGAGTATCAAAGTCAAGACATGAAGAAACGTCACGGAAGTTAGTCACTCATGAACCAGACAGTACATCGAGTGTCAACGTTGAAGTGGTGGAATTGATTCATAATTTTCAGTGATTTTCAGAAGATATTCAGAAGATTGGTTGCTGCTCACGGTTAGTATTAATTCTCTATTAATTAAATTAAGTCATATAATTTAATTAAGAAAATAAATTATATCTGCAAAGATTAATTTATTGATTAATTAAATTAATTGATTAATTAATTCAGAATTAATATTAAGGATTTTCAGGTTTTTAATTGGTTTAAAATCAGTTTAAATTGAAACAAGGCAAACTGATTGTATTAGTATGACAATCGGTATGACAATCAATAGTCATACCGAAAGTCATGCTAATTCATTTAATTGTCTTGTTAGAATTTTTATTAGATTAAAAATCTGTTATTAATCTTTGCAAGACAATCTGAATTGTACTTATGTGACAATCGGTATGACAATCAATTGTCATACCGAAAGTCATGCCAGTTCAAATAGATTGTCCTGCCGAAAGTCATGCTGGTTCAAATGATTGTCTTGCTAGTTCAAAATGATAGTCTCACCGAAAGTCTTATTGAACAAAAGATTGTCATTCCAATTCAATTGATTCAGCTGATTGATTAAATAGAAGCAGAGAAGCAATCAACACATAATCCAATACACAAAGTCAAAAAACAAGAACACAGCAGCCGCAGCAAATATTTCATTTTTCATCTGCTTATTTCAAAGATTAATTTCTAGATTGCAAAGTTAAATTCAATCAACTAGAAATCTTTATCTTGTTCTTGTGTAACAATCTAGCGGATCAAAATCCCTAGAACTTAATCTCAAATCGCGTTTAGCATTTGATTCTAATTATTGCAAAAATAGAAAAAGTTCATGTCGAATTTATTCTAGATTTGTGATAATTGATTTGAGATTAATACCTTGTAATCGATACAGTTGTTGTAACACCTTTCAAGTTTAATAATATTTTTATTTAACTTGAATTTTGTTTCACATTTTTTATTCCGCATTTTATTCGATTATTTGGTAACGTTTGTATTCAACCCCCCTTCTACAAACACATTGGGACCCAACAATTGGTATCAGAGCCTTCTGATTAACGAACAAATCAAGATCCTAGACTTTTGTGATTTTTCAACTCCTTGAATTTTTATTTATTCAAAAATTCATAATGACTTCACATAAAGTTGGAACCGTTAAAATTCCACAATTTGATAAAGAGAATTATATCATGTGGAAGAAGAAGATGCTATTATTTTTACAAGTTGCAAATCCCAAATATTCAAACTTGTTAAAGAAGGGTATAAAAACTCCAATGGTTATTGAACCGGAGGTAATAATAGATGGTGTGGTGACTACTGAAGCTAGAACCTATCCAAAAGAGCCTGAAGATTTTACTCCTGCTGAGAAGGAAGAAGCCTCCTTGGATGCCAGCCTTCAATTAATATTAATTGATTCCCTTGATCCCTTGATGAACAGACATGTGATGAACTGTAAAAATTCCAAACACATGTGGGAAACTATTGAGGTGATTAATGAAGGCACAGAGGAAGTTAGGGAGAACAAGTTGGAAATCCTAACCTCTGAATATGAACATTTCAAATCAAATCCAGGAGAAGGAATTACTGAAGTGTTTGAGAGGTACAATGCGTTGATCAACAACCTGAACATCAATGGAAAGTATTATTCAATCAGGGAGGTCAACAAAAAGTTCCTTTTAACACTGCCAGCTCATCTTGAACATAGAATCACTGCCATTAGAGAAGCTAGAGATCTGAGTGAGATTTCTTTGGACAGGCTCTATGGAGTGTTAAAAACCTATGAGTTGGAGCAGATTCAACAGAAGGAAGTCTACGGGAAGGATAGAATGGTCAGCACATCTACTGCACTTGTAGCTGAAGGTCAACAACAACAACAATCTCAACAGTTAGAAAGAATGGTACAGTTTTCCAAGGGTGAGGAAAATGAGTTAGTAGCAGAATATGATCCTCCTACTACAAATCAATCAAGTGATGATTTTTATTCCTTGGAAGAGCTGGAGCAATTGGAAGATGAATCAATGGCCCAAATTGTCAAGAGATTCTCCCATGTCAGATTTAGGAGGAATCCCAAGCTTAAGTACAAGTCCAACTACAACAAATTCCAGAAAGGTGGATCTTCATCCTCTAACACCAGCAGTGGTGGGTACAAAACAGGGATGGTTGATCGAAGCACCATTAGATGCTATAACTGCAATGTGTTGGGACACTTTGCCACAGAATGTAGGAAGCCAAAGCAAGTAAGAAAGAACTCTGAAAGGGCTTATCTGGCAAAGGGAAGAAGCTGGGATGATACTGATAGTGAAGATGAAGATGAAGGAAATCTTGCTCTTATGGCTATTGATGGAAAAGCTTCATCATCAAGAATAGAGGTAAAACTTTCTGATGCTGAAATGGTTTATCATCTAAGAGGTAACTTAGATTGTGCACGTCGTGATAATGAACTGTTAAGTTTACAGATCACAGACCTTGAGAAAGAGGTCAATGAATTAAGACTTGTGCACATTAATCAAGACAAATTAAAAGAACAGGTATCTTTTCTAGAGAATAGAGTTGACTGTTATAGAAAACTCGAAACTATTCTCAAAGACAAGATCACCGGTCTTGAGACTAAGGTTAGAGCCTACTTCAATTCTTGTTCGAAGGCTAAAGAGTTCTACAGTAAGCAAGCTGTTAATCAAACATCTGGAATAGGTTATGATTACAATGCTGCTATTGGAGAATTAGGCATAAATTCCCCTCCTCATGTCTGTGCTAAAGGGAGGGAAGTACCACATGTGCTTAAGGGTGTTGATGAACCCCTCTATAAAGCATCAATTGCTGAACCATTTGATGCGACCTCTTCTGTTATTCATGAAGAAATACATGCTGAGGATCATGCTTATGAGAAGATTGTTTCCAAGTCAAGTGAGTTGAAAGTTCCAGTCAAAGTTGTGAAAGCAACTGAGACTAACTCAGACACACATGAGTTGGATAACAATAATGCCATGTCTACCATGCATAAATTACCTGCTATCAATCACTCTCATAAAGCATGTGGTGTTTCTAATTGTATGTCTTGTGCTTTTAATATGATGTATGCTTATTTTAATGGTAAGCATGTGTCTAATGATAAGACTACTCCTCGTCAGCATGTGAATAACAAGAAGCATGATAGGTCTAAGACTGCTAGTCCTTCTAAGGCTAGAAAGGAAACATTTGTGCCTAGGCTTAAACAGAAATTTGTTAAAGCTGTTTACAAGGTCAAATGTTCAGTCATTGAGAAAGTTGAGACAATTAAGATTAAAAATGTTGTTTTGCCTGACAAAGGACAGTTCTACAAGTATGCCGGGCCCAACCAAGTTTGGGTTCCGAAGAAGGGTTAATCCATTTGTGTTGCAGGGCATTAAACAGGTACAACCGGTAGTGTGGATTCTTGATAGTGGATCGTCAAGACATATGACCGGAGATAGAGCCCTGCTATCAAATATGGATTGAGAAAGCTGGCCCCCTGGTTACCTTTGGAGATAACAGCAAAGGTTTATCTGAGGGATATGGCTGTTTGCAAGCTGGGAATGTTATCATTGTAATTTTGTATATTGTGCTAGGTTATTATCAGGAAGCAGAATCTAACATATAGCACCAGTGACGAGACTTGAGAATATTACGACATATCAAGCACCTGCTGGACATTACACTTGGAATTGTACTCTAGTAAGATGACTTCAGGTTGGTATGAATTAATGTACTGCTCAAGCAATTGTCATATTAATAACTCTATTATCACTAAGCACAATCATATTGTTTTATATGTGCAGTGATATATTGTTATGCAACATAACAATTAGTATCTAAAGTACTTGACAAGTATCGGTCAATGATATCTTGTTAACATTATGTTGCAGATATTTGTAAGCTTTTGATATGAATGAGAATTACTTAGACTTTACCCTAAGTGATCAATGTTTTATCAAAAACTCATTCATATTGAAAAACAAAATCAAACTTCTTTCTACATTAGTGATTTCTTATGTCATGTAAAATCTTTTGAAATCACTATTGTAAATCATTTTCTCTCTATTACCATATGTTCTATGATACAGGTTCAGTCTCCAATGACTTTCTTTCATTGACAGTCATGAGGTTGAAAACCCACAACGTCTATCCCAGACTGTAAAGACAAACACAAAAACAGAACCAACCAACACTCTTTTACCACTAAAAGTAGTATGAATGAGCGTGAGGGAGATAGTGCCTTAGTGCACCACATAAGGAAGGTTCTGTAGTCAACCCAGTGGCTCTGTCTCATACATAGATGAGTAGTATTTAAACCGAGACAACTGCTAGCCCCCATACATCTTCTCAAAAAGATGTAATGGCTGAAAAGGCACAAAAACAGTTACTAGATTCATTCTCTCAACAGGGTGAGTCTATTGAATTTTGCCTGTCGGCCAAGGTATCCGATGTAGTGTCACCACTTCAAACATAATCAATTCTTGATGCACAAGGAGAGGTTACACACACAAAGGATGAGTTGACGGAAACAAGAGTTTCGACCATTTTAAGGTCAGATTCGATTGTTCAAGGTTCGTTAGTGGACCAATTGCCTTTACAGGTGTTAGGAGAGGATACTGATCCAAAAGCCATATGTCAGTGGTCAGTGTCTACCTCCCCAGGCTTAAATCCCCTGGATGCATCTGCGGATAGTGGATCTGACATAGGTGCAGATCGGCAACTTGTTGACAATGATTCAGATATTACCTGATGAGTCACAAGGAAATGTCTTCACAGACATTAGAAGGGAACCTTGATCTTTATGCTAAATTCGTTGGATCATTGTTTACCTTCCCAGAATTCAAATCTGGAACCCTAAAAGGGAAACTAGCAACTTGTAAATTATGACTCAGATTCATCTGACGAGTTTAACAAGGATGGGGATTTGCGAACTCCCATTGCACCACCTGTGACCTCCTTAAGGATGGCTAAGGTGATTTTCCTTGCAGGTACAGCTGGATTATGGAGCTATGAGAGAAGAGTGATACACTTGTGAGAATGAGTGTAAACACGAGTGGAGAGAAGAGTGAAACACATGTGAGGTACACTAAAACACAATCACACACTCACAGTGAGGAAGAAAGAGAAACTACTTGTTATTTCTTTTCCAACCAAGTGAAATATGAGAACTCCTTCAGACGACGGCATACATTCCTTCTTTAAGGGGGAGATAAAAGCTTAAGTAATAGTTTGGAGGATTCCTCAACTAAGGGGGAGAAATAGCAGGGAGGAAGAAAAAGATCATATGTACACTACTCCACACCATTGTTGTTTCTAACTACGGATCCTATTGTACGGGAGAGGTGGTAAACACAAGGTGATTTCCTAGTAAGGGAAGAAGCTGTTAGGGGAGTACCATTGGTTTTTATCTGCGGATCCTATTGTACGGGAGAGGTGGTAAAACGAAGGTGATCTTCTTTAATCAGTTGATTCTCATAGGGGAGAAGCAAAAGAGATATGGGCTTCTCAACAGGAAATGTGGTTGTACAAATGAAGATGAAACTACTTGAAGATATGTTCAGTCTAGAGGAACATCTACTTGGAATCTGGAAAATGTTAAATCTCATCCAGAAATTTTCTGCTATTTACTTTGCATGTATGTTTATATCTTTTTCTTATTTGTTAGTTGAGTTATCCTCTAGGTATTTGTGTGTTATTGTCTAACAAACAAATAGGGGGAGATTGTAAGTCATATGTCATAGACCTATTTGTATATTCGAGGATTCAACTCAACTCAAATAAGAATGTAATAAGTAAATAGTGGATCGACCGTCAGAGAGATCTCGCAAAGTAATATCTGTCAAAGGATTCAGAGACAAGGTTCATCTACAGACTTGAGGGGTTAATTCACTGAAAGAAGTTCAAGAAGTTGATCATGCCTCAGTGATATAAATCAAGATCGTGGATTTAATCAAGTGACAGAGATCTCGTCAGGGTATCAATAAATTACAAGGATTTAATCTGAAGAAAATCAGAGTATCAAAGTCAAGACATGAAGAAACGTCACGGAAGTTAGTCACTCATGAACCAGACAGTACATCGAGTGTCAACGTTGAAGTGGTGGAATTGATTCATAATTTTCAGTGATTTTCAGAAGATATTCAGAAGATTGGTTGCTGCTCACGGTTAGTATTAATTCTCTATTAATTAAATTAAGTCATATAATTTAATTAAGAAAATAAATTATATCTGCAAAGATTAATTTATTGATTAATTAAATTAATTGATTAATTAATTCAGAATTAATATTAAGGATTTTCAGGTTTTTAATTGGTTTAAAATCAGTTTAAATTGAAACAAGGCAAACTGATTGTATTAGTATGACAATCGGTATGACAATCAATAGTCATACCGAAAGTCATGCTAATTCATTTAATTGTCTTGTTAGAATTTTTATTAGATTAAAAATCTGTTATTAATCTTTGCAAGACAATCTGAATTGTACTTATGTGACAATCGGTATGACAATCAATTGTCATACCGAAAGTCATGCCAGTTCAAATAGATTGTCCTGCCGAAAGTCATGCTGGTTCAAATGATTGTCTTGCTAGTTCAAAATGATAGTCTCACCGAAAGTCTTATTGAACAAAAGATTGCCATTCCAATTCAATTGATTCAGCTGATTGATTAAATAGAAGCAGAGAAGCAATCAACACATAATCCAATACACAAAGTCAAAAAACAAGAACACAGCAGCCGCAGCAAATATTTCATTTTTCATCTGCTTATTTCAAAGATTAATTTCTAGATTGCAAAGTTAAATTCAATCAACTAGAAATCTTTATCTTGTTCTTGTGTAACAATCTAGCGGATCAAAATCCCTAGAACTTAATCTCAAATCGCGTTTAGCATTTGATTCTAATTATTGCAAAAATAGAAAAAGTTCATGTCGAATTTATTCTAGATTTGTGATAATTGATTTGAGATTAATACCTTGTAATCGATACAGTTGTTGTAACACCTTTCAAGTTTAATAATATTTTTATTTAACTTGAATTTTGTTTCACATTTTTTATTCCGCATTTTATTCGATTATTTGGTAACGTTTGTATTCAACCCCCCTTCTACAAACACATTGGGACCCAACATTTAACTTTCCTTTCTAGCAAGCGTCACATAGTCCTTCTGGGGAGAATTCCAGCTGAGGCAGACCTCTGACCAATTCTCTTTTGACAAGAGAATTCATTGTTTTGAAATTGAGATGAGAAAGTTTCTTGTGCCATAGCCAACTCTCATCTGACGATGCCTTTGCATAGAAACAATTGACTTCAGGATTGCTTCTAGAGTTCATGTCAGCTACGAACAGATTTCCTTTCCGGATTCCCATCAAGGAGGGTTTTTCATTTTTCTTGTGCAGAATCTGACACTTCAGCTTGTCAAATAAAACATTGTAGCCGTTGTCACAGAACTGACTAATGCTAAGCAGATTGTGTTCAAGTCCTTGCACAACATACACATTTTCAGTGATAACATTTCCAGCTAGCAAACAGCCATAAACCTCCGTTAAACCTTTGCTGTTATCTCCAAAGGTAACCACTGGTCCAGCTTTCTCAACCACATTTGGTAGCAGGGCTCTATCTCCGGTCATATGTCTTGATGATCCGCTGTCAAGAATCCACACTACCGGTTGTACCTGTTTAATGCCCTGCAATACAAATGGATTAGACCTTCTTCGGAACCCAAGCTTGGCTGGGTCCGGCATACTTGTAAAATTGGCCTTTATCAGGCAAAACAACATTCTTAATTTTAATGTTCTCAACTTTCTCAATGACTGGACATTTGATCTTGTGAACAGCCTTGATAAATTTCTGTTTAGGATTAGGCACAAATGTCTCCTTTCTAGCTTTAGGAGGACTAGCAGTCTTAGACCTATCATACTTTCTATTATTCACATGATGACGAGGAGTAGTCTTATCATTAGAAACATGCTTACCATTAAAATAAGCATACATCAAATTAAAAGCACAAGACATACAATCAGGAACACCACATGATTTATGAGAGGGATTAACAATAGGCAACTTATGCATGGTAGACATGGCATTTATGTTATCCAACTCATGTGTGTCTAAGTTAGTCTCAGTTGCTTTCACAACTTTGACTGGAACCTTTGACACACTTGACTTGGAGACAGCTTTCTCATTAGCATGATCTTCAGCATGGATTTCTTCTTGAATAATAAATGAGGTCTCATCAAATGGTTCAGAAATTGATTCTTTATAGAGGGGTTCATCAACACCCTTAAGCACATGTGGTACTTCCCTGCCTTTAGCACAGACATGAGGAGGGGAGTTTATGCCTAATTTTCCAATAGCAACATTGTAATCATATCCTATTCCAGATATTTGATTAACAGCTTGCTTATTGTAAAACTCTTTGGACTTCGAACAAGAATTAAAGTAAGCTTTAACCTTAGCCGCAAGACCGGTGATCTTGTCTTTGAGAATAGTTTCGAGTTGTCTATAACAGTCAACTCTATTCTCTAGAAAAGATACTTGTTCTTTTAATTTATCTTGATTAATGTGCACAAGTCTTAATTCATTGACCTCTTTCTCAAGGTATTTGATTTGTTGATTTAACAATTCATTATCACGACGAGCACAATCTAAGGAACCTCCTAGATGATAAACTAATTAAGCATCACTAAATTTTACCTCTTTTCTTGATGATGAGGTGTTTGCATCACTAGCCATGAGAGCAAGATTCCCAACTTCTTCATCTTCACTGTCAGTATCATCCCAGCTTCTTCCCTTTGCCAGGTAAGCCCTTTCAGATTTACTCTTCTGATTAGAATCGTAAGAGTTCTTCCTAACTTGTTTTGGCTTCCTGCATTCTGTGGCAAAGTGTCCCAACTCATTGTAGTTGAAGCATCGAATGGTGCTTCGATCAACCATCCATGTTTTGTACCCACCACTGCTGGTGTTAGAGGATGAAGATCCACCTTTCTGGAATCTGTTGTAGTTGGACTTGTACTTGAACTTGGGATTCCTTTTGAATCTGACATTTGAGAATCTCTTGACAATCAGGGCCATTGACTCATCCTCCAATTGCTCCAGTTCTTCCAAGGAATAAAAATCATCTCCTGATTGATTTGTAGTAGGAGGATCAAATTCTGCTACTATCACATTTTCTTCAACCTTGGAAGACTGTACCATTCTTTCTGACTGTTGAGATTGTTGTTGATATTGTGGTTGTTGTTGTTCATCAGCTACTATAGCAGTAGACGTGTTGACCACTCTTCCTTTCCCGTAAACTTCCTTCTGCTGAATCTGCTCCAACTCATAAGTCTTTAACACACCATAGAGCCTTTCCAAAGAAATCTCACTCAGATCTCTTGCTTCTCTTATGGCAGTGATTCTATGTTCGAGATGAGTTGGCAGTGTTAAAAGGAACTTTTTGTTGACCTCCCTGATGGAATAGAATTTACCATTAATGTTCAGGTTGTTGATCAATGCATTGTACCTCTCAAACACTTCAGTGATTCCTTCTCCTAGATTGGATTTAAAGTATTCATACAAAGAGGTTAGGATTTCTAACTTGTTCTCCCTAACTTCCTCTGTGCCTTCATTAATAAACTCAATAGTTTCCCAGATATGTTTGGAATCTTTACAGTTCATCACATGTCTATTCATCAAGGGATCAAGGGAATCTACTAAAATTAATTGAAGGCTAGCATCCAGGGAGGCTTCTTCTTTTTCAGCAGGAGAAAAATCCTCAGGATCTTTCACATAAGTTCTTGCTTTGGTAATCACCACATCATTTTCTATTACCTCTGGTTTAATAACCATCGGAATTTTAGGACCCTTCTTTAACACTTCCAGATATTTGGAATTTGTAACTTGTAAAAACAATAGCATCTTCTTCTTCCACATAACATAATTTTCTTTATCAAATAGTAGAATTTTAACGGTTCCAACTTTTTGTGTAGTCATTATGAATTTTTGAGTAAATAAAAATTCAAGGAGTGAAAGAAACACAAAAGTCTAGGATCTTGATTTGTACGTTAATCAGAAGGCTCTGATACCAATTGTTACGTCTCAATATGTTTGTAGAATGGGGGTTGAATACAAACAATACCGTTTAATCGAATAAAATACGGAATAAAAAAGTGAAACAAAATTCAAGTTAAATAAAATTATTATTAAACTTGAAAGGTGTTACAACAACGGTGTCGTTTACAAGGGATTAATCTCAAATCAATTATCACAAATCTAGAATAAATTCGACATGAACTTTTTCTATTTTTGCAATAAAAAGATGAAATGCTAAAAGCGATTTGAGATTAAGTTCTAGGGATTTCGATCCGCTAGATAGTTACACAAGAACAAGAAAAGTATTTCTAGTGGATTGGATTTAACAATAAATACTAGAAATAAATGATATGTGAATTTGCAATAAATTCTCTGCAGGTTTCTTTTGTTCTGTGTTCTGTGTTCTGCTGAATGATATTCAATACTCTGTTGTCTGTTGAAAAATGATCTGCTTTGCTTTATATTGACTTCTGTGATTTTAATTGGCAAGACAATCCATTTAGCTCAGCATGACAATCCTTTGAACTGGTAAGACTTTCGGTAGGACTATCAATTGAACTGATAAGACTTTCGGCAAGACAATCTAATTGAACTGGCAAGACAATCAAATGAACTGGCATGACTTTCGGTATGACTATTGATTATCATACCGATTGTCTTGCTAATACAAAAGAAAGTCTTGCTGAATTAATATAGAATATTAATTCAAAATCAATTCTGAAAATACATAATATTAATTCAGAATTAATTAATCAATTAATTCAATTAATTAATAAATTAATCTTTGAAGATATAATTTATTTTCTTAATTAAATTATATGACTTAATTAATTAATAGAGAATTAATACTACTCTTGAGCAGCAACATTCTTCTGAAAATCACTGTCAATTATGAATCAATTCCACCACTTCAATGTTGACACTCGATGTACTGTTTGGTTCATGAGTGACTAACTTCCGTGACGTTTCTTCATGCCTTGACCTTGATACTCTTGATTTTCTTCAGACTAAATCCTAGTAATTAATTGATACCCTGACGAGATCTCTGTCACTTGATTAAATCAACAATCTTGATTTATATCACTGAGGCTTGATCAATTTCTTGAGCTTCTTCCAGTGAATTAAGTCATCAAGTCTGTAGAAGAATAATGTTACTCAATCCTTTGACATATGTTACTCTGAGAGATCTCTCTGACTATAGAACCACTATTTACTTGTTACGTCCTTATTTGAGTTGAGTTAAATCCTCGAATAAACAAATAGGCTATGACATATGCCTTTCAGGAACTCGTGATAACCCGGATCCCCAATCCCAGATTTGGGGGTGTTACATAAATGGTATCAGAGCTAAGAGTTATAAACCTCAGAGATGATGCGTCGTTAAAATGATAAGTTCACTAAGATAATAAGAACTCTTGCCAAATTCATAGTCGGACTACGTAACATAGTACTGACAGTTAAAACCCTTATGGGAACCCTTATAAATATCGTGATAGTAACATAGTTCATTATCGTATAAGGCAGCGGGGCACCGAACCCTGTGATTCAGGAGCATCAGCATGAGGATGTTTTATTACAAGTTGGAGATCAAATTGTGAATTCGATAGAGTACCCTAATGAGGGACCGGATGAGATTCATATTGAGAATGTTGCAGTTGAGGATGTTATCCCAGAAGGGATTGTTGCTGAGGACGATCTCGTGGAGGATCCTAACGAGAATAAAGAGAGGACCGCGGAGGAATTGATGACTGTAGTCAGGGAAACTACCAGAGTTAGAATGGCCGCGAAGGTGGCACTAGAAGATGAAGAGTTACCAAGGGCACGGAGAATAATGAGGGCAGAAGGAGTGGGGCCTTCCACAGCACCAATTATACCAGTATCAGACCCTCTCCCAGAGGTTCCCGTAGACATCCATGAGGTTCCACCAATTCCTGTTCCCTCCCCTGTACAGAGCCCAGCACCTACTGAGGAAATGCCACCTTTGTATCCTGCACCATTGTCACCCGATACCATGTTTGGTTACCCATTTGGATCTCCTGGGTCTGCACCACCTGCACCTCATGGAATGCTAGATACTACTGTTCAGGCTTCTCTTATCGTCGATTATCATATGACTTTGGGTGGCCTGTCTGAGGCCCGTAATGTTAGGAGTAATCTGTTGGATCGACTTACTTCACCAAGGATTGAGGGCGGGGTACTTCCGGCAGGATTAGCTTATAGCATGGAAAGGATTAAGGCTACCACCCGAATTACAGCTAGAAGCCATCTTGAGGGTCAGATTGATCCAGCTCTACTTGCGACTATCTTAGACCTCATCACCGCTTTAATGGAGCAGGTTAGGGATGTCGTGCGTGCCCGCATTTCTTGATCCATAATAGTGTGCAGAGCCGGAGCAATCAGACAAGGATTTCATGCAGCACCGCTTTTGGAGGATTAGCCTAAGTTATGAATGATTAGTTTTAATGACTAGATGATTATCTATGGTAGTACTTTTGGGATAGAAGCGATCAGGACAAATGATGTAATTCTCTTTCAGGTGTTTAGTTGTTGTATCCTCGAACAAATGGTTATGTATATATTCGTTCCTTTCAGTTCAGATCAGTTTGTGGTGAATAAGTTCATATTGTTAATTGCACTATTAACACTTAAGAGTGTCATGAAGTTATAGAACTTGAGAATTCATAATTTACGATCATGTAAGGACTGAACGAGGGAAAGAATTAAGCAAAGTAAGTAGGACAAATATAAAGAGATTCCCAAAAAAATTCCAAGCATTATGCCCCCACGAAGAATAAGATTTGGGGCAAACCCTGAATGTGATAATCAGGGAGGTCGCAATTAAGATATAAGGGACCCAGAACACTCCTATGAGGCAATTCATGGACCTGTCTGAACAGAACTAATACTTTTACCCCCAAACACCACCCTGGGGAAATAATATGGTGTGAAATTCTTTCATGACCCTTAAGTCGCTAAGCTCTCAGAGTTCCAAGGAACAGGTTGACCCAGTCGAGGCAAGATCTTGGCTAAAGGAAATATAGGAATCATTTGAGATTCTAAATGATTGATGAAGCGCAAAAGACTATTTTTGTCACTTACCCTCCTAAGAGAGAGGCCACTCGCTGGTGAAAGGCCAAGAAAGGCACGGAGCCAGAGGTTATAATAAACTGATTAAAGTTCAGTCAATTGTCTTCAGGAAAGTACTTCCCAGGGTTATGGAGGTAGTGTAAAATCTTTAGAGCCAGAACAAAGGCGGTCGAGTACGATGAATTATGAATGTAAGTTGTAAAAGTTGTCAAGATTCGTTCTGAGGACAAGAATCCCAGAACGACGTGATGTTTGAAGTCAATGATTAGTGGGTTCATGAAATGATTGTAAGAGAAAGGAAAATAAAAGTAATAATAAAAAAAATAAGAAAGAAAGAAACTAAAGTGCAAAGGAATATAAAGGCAATAGAGTTTGAGTAATGATAAGGGAGTTGGGTATGAGGAAACCCTAAAGACTCGTAGCAATAGAAATAGAAAAGTATGTAATCGTCAGGATGAGGGTGATTCACCATGAGTTAAAGTTGATGGTTGAAGGCATAGGAGATACAAATATTTTATCCCTTTTAAGTTGAGAGTATTAAATGAAACTTTGAGATAGACCGATGGATTAATAAGGAAACACGAATGGACTGGGGGGACATATAACGACTCGTATATTTTTAATATCTAAATATGTAATTATTGAGTGAATAAATAAATAAAATATGTGTATGGGTTCTGTCGGCCATGTATTATTTTATTATTAGTTATGGGTGGTGATAGTGATAAATAAATCCTGATTGTATAAATAAATATTGCAAGGTGTGGGCTGCTAGGCCCAATAAGAAGATGTATGACATTCAGACCAAGAAGGTCAACACATTGATCAGGCCTGATGGACCAGATCAGGCCTGATGGAACAAAGAAGGCCCAAAAACCCTAATTATTTATTAATTTCGTAATTAATAAATAAAGGAGGAAAACAGCTATTAAGATAAGTCCTAGTGGGGATATAAATCCTTGTAGATTGGCCTCAAGGGGACCTAAAGGATAAGGAATCAGTTTCCTACTATCTAGGACTCCAAAGTCTATTCTAATTATGAGACTTGCCCACCAAGTCTCCTATACCAAGTCCAATTCAAGGACTCTCAACATCTATATAAGGGGTCTCGCCCCACAAATCAAAACTACATTTTTTGGCTTGATTCTCTAATTCACAGAGATACGTAGGCATCTCGTAAAGGCAGAGTTGAGCTACGAAACACGAGAGCAGCCATTAAAGGCCTTGAGCTCCCGAATCTTAGTAATAAATACAGCAAATAATAACCTTAGTTTTTTATCCATAACATTTGGCGCCGTCTGTGGGAAGTGAACAACAACCATGGCGAGAACACGGAGAACAACTAGCGCTCTGGAGGAGGGAACACCATCAGGGACAACTCAAGTGATTTCGTCAACCGTGGAGATTCCTCCCCACTCAACTTATGCATCTACTCAAGTGGAAACCCAGATAGGGGCAACTCAATCTCAGCCACAAGGGACGACTCCCCCGACTATTCAAGGTACGAATCCTCAAGTTCAACAAGTACATATACCTGTGAATTCTCGACCCGTCGGGTATGAATATTCAACTGTTGTTACCACTAACCCCCCTTATAGGATGCCCCTTTACCCCGAGGTTGGAGGAAGTGGATATGCTGGGCGAAGTGAAGCACGAGGGCAATCGCCCCCTTATATACGAGGTTTGGCTCATATCCCCGAGGATCGGGAATTTTCTGGTCCTTACACTGAGAGAGATTCCGAATCTTCGGATGATGAAGTGGCCCCAAGAAGGAGACGTCCAGGCAAGGAGCCGATGGCCGATGGAAGGCAACGCCCTCGAAGCACCCAAGGGGCGAATCCCCAGGAAGTGCAGGAAAGGATAAGGGCTCATGAGGCTGAGATCCAAAGGCTGAGGCGTGACTTGGAAGCTCACCAGGCCACCAGACCCCAGATGCCTCCTAGGGGGAGAAATCCTCCTCCTGTCATAGACCTGGATGGTCTGGTACGAAGAAGGGTTGTCTTCCCAAGAACTGATCCAAGCAATCTCCTTCCCCTTAAAGACCCTGATGATCCAACTCCACCCTTCACAGAAGAAATAATGAATGCCCATATCTCAAGGAAATTCAAGATGCCCACTATCAAAGCCTATGATGGCACCGGAGACCCCGCTAACCATGTCAGGACATTCTCTAATGCACTGTTGTTGCAACCCGTGAATGACGCTATTAAGTGTCGGGCCTTCCCTCAAACCCTGTCGGGTATGGCTCAAAGATGGTACAGTCGCTTACCCCCAAACTCTATTGGATCGTTCAGAGAGTTAAGTCAGGCTTTTATTAAGCAATTCATCAGCGGGAGAGTCCATGAGAAAAGTTTAGCATCTCTTATGAGTATTGTGCAGGGAGCTAAGGAATCCTTGAGAGATTACCTGAATCGTTTCACAAAAGAGGCTTTAAAAGTCCCGGACCTTGATGATAAGGTAGCCATGATAGCACTGCAACAAGGAACTAGGGATGAATTTTTTAAGATGTCCTTGGCCAAACGTCCCCCTGAAAGCATGTTGCAGCTCCAAGAGAGGGCAGGGAAGTATATCAAGGTTGAAGAAAGTATGAGGAAGACCGTAATAAGTAATGAGCCCACTGGAGGCAAGAAGCGGAAAACTGATCTAGAATATATTGCAAAGGACAAATATCCTAGAACCGAACAAAACCCTGATTCAACCTCCAAGAAGGGAGGTCCCGGGCAAAAGTTCACTGAATACGCTAAGCTGAATGCTCCTAGAAGTCAAATTTTGATGGAGATTGAGAAGGATAGAGATATTCGCTTGGCAAAGCCCTTGAAGGCTGATCCCGCCAAGCTAGATAAGAGCAAGTATTGCAGGTTTCACAAGGATATTGGCCATGACACCGATGAGTGTAGGCAATTGAAAGATGAAATTGAGTTTTTGATTCGAAAAGGAAGATTGAACAAGTATACTGGAGATGGAGGGGACAGAAATAATAGTGGAAGGAAGAATTTTGAAGATCGTAGGAGGGACCAAGACGATCAGGGGCGAATCCCCAACCTAGAGGGCCGGTTATAAATGCAATTTTTGGAGGACCACGACGCCCTCGAGGACCTGTGATAAACACGATCTTTGGAGGTCCGACTGCTGCTGGATTGTCCAAAAATTCAAGAAAGGCATATACTAGAGAGGTTATGCATATTGTTGGAGAAGCCCCGAAGAGGGCCAGGACAGAAGTAACATTGGCTTTTGATGATTCTGACCTAGAGGGCATAAAGTTTCCTCATGACGACCCGTTGGTCATAACACCAATAATAGGAAATAGCCTGGTTAAGAGGGTTCTTGTGGATAATGGTGCTTCTGTGGATATATTGCTCCACGACGCCTTTTTAAGGATGGGGTATAACGATTCCCAGTTGACACCAACCGACATGCTGATATATGAATTTGCTGGAGTAGAATGTCATGTGGAAGGAATAATCAAACTGCCAACCACCATAGGTACGGAACCAAGACAAGCAACGCAGATGTTGGATTTCGTGGTAGTAAAGGCTAGTTCAACTTATAATGCTATCATGGGGAGAACAGGGATACATGCCTTTAAGGCAGTCCCCTCTTCCTACCATTCAGTTATGAAGTTTCCCACCCGAAACGGGATTGGAGAAGAGAAAGGAGATCAAAAAATGGCTAGAAGCTGTTATGTGGCCTCTTTGAGGGCAGATGGAGTCGGGGGGCAGGTTCTTCCTATTGAAGATATGGATGTCCGAGAAAATGACGAGAAGAGAGGAAAGCCAGCAGAAGACTTGGTTTCGGTTCCTTTAGACCCCAAGAATCCTGAGAGGATGACTTTCATTGGAGCCACACTAGAGGAGCCCCTTAGAGGGAAGTTGGTGAAATTTTTGCAAGAAAATAGTGATGTATTTGCATGGTCAGCAGCTGATATGCCAGGCATAGACCCGGAGTTGATTACTCACAAGCTAAACGTGGATCCAAGCCGGAAGACAGTGAAACAAAAGAAAAGAAATTTTGCCCCGGAAAGACAAGAGGCTATAAAACAGGAAGTAGAGAAGCTCCTAGAGGCTGGTTTCATTGAGGAGATTTAATTTCCGGAGTGGTTAGCAAACCCTGTAATGGTGAAGAAGGCTAATGGAAAGTGGAGGATGTGTATAGACTTCACTGATCTGAATGATGCATGCCCTAAAGACTGTTTTCCATTGCCAAAGATTGATACTTTGATTGATGCCACTGCTGGGCATGAGATGCTAAGTTTCATGGATAGATTTAGAGGATATAATCAGATTAAGATGCACAAGGATGACATTCCAAAGGTATCATTTATCAATGACTTTGGTGTTTATTGTTATCTTGTTATGGCATTTGGTCTTAAGAATGCGGGAGCCACCTATCAAAGGTTGGTAAATAAAATTTTTAAGGATCTTATTAGTAAGACTATGGAAGTCTATGTTGATGACATGTTAGTCAAGAGTCTAGTAAAGACTGATCATATAACCCATTGGAGGGAAGCTTTTGAGATCCTGAGGTACCACAAGATGATGTTGAATCCTACGAAGTGCGCTTTCGGAGTAGGATCTGGAAAATTCTTGGCATTAATGGTATCAAAGAGAGGAATTGAGGCTAAACCCGATAAAATAAAGGCAATCCTGGACATGGAACCACCAAAAACTGTCAAGGATGTTCAGAAGCTCACAGGAAGGGTCGCTGCGCTAGGACGATTCATCTCCAAGTCAGGAGACAAGTGCTTGTCATTCTTCAAGTCACTAAAGAATATCAAAGACTTTGTATGGAATGTGGAAAGCCAGAAGGCATTCGAAGAGTTAAAAAAGTATATGGCTCAGGCCCTGTTATTGGCCAAACCATCTTGGAATGAAGTTTTATTCTTATACTTGGCCGTTTCAGAGAGCGCCTTAAGCGCGGTGTTGGTTAAGGAGGAGCTAAAAGTCCAGAAACCCGTATATTATGTCAGCAAAATTCTGCATGGTGCTGAATTGAATTATTCAACTATTGAGAAATTTGCTCAAGCCTTGGTAATGGCTTCGAGAAAACTGCGTCCTTACTTTCAGGCTCATCAGATTGAGGTGCTAACGAATCAGCCACTGAGAAATATCATTCACAGTCCCAAGGCAAGTGGGAGATTGATTAAGTGGGCAATAGAGTTGGGAGAGTTCGATCTCAAGTATAAGCCACGTACGACCATAAAAGCCCAGGCACTAGCTGACTTCGTGGTGGAATGTACCATACCCAACCAAGAAGTCGGGGGGCAGGAAGATACCATACCTCAAGACAAGGGAGTCGACAATGGGGACAGAGAAAAGGATGATAAGGAGAAAGAATATCGGGTTCTCTATTTTGATGGAGCATCAAAAACAAATTCCAGTGGAGCAGGGTTGGTTTTACAAAGCCCTGATGGATTCTTAATTGAGTATGTTATGAAGCTAGACTTCACAACCACAAACAATGAGGCAGAGTATGCAGCCCTGATTGCTGGCCTTGGTCTAGCTGGGACACTTAGAGTCAAAAACTTAAAGGTTTGGGGAGACTCGAAGCTGATCATATCCCAGGTAAAGGGAGAATTTGAGGCAAGGGATGATACGATGGCTAAGTATGTCCGCCTAGTAAGGGCTGTGATGACCCAATTTAATGAATGTCATGTTGAGCACATTCCAAGGGAAGAAAATGCTAAGGCAGATGCGTTATCAAAGTTTGCTTCATCCGAGATAGAAGAAAGTTCAGGAAGTGTGTACTTCCGTGTTTTGAAGACACGAAGCATAGATGTTAAGCTTGTGGCTCCTATAGGCCTGGGGACATCATGGATTGATCCTATCAAGGCTCACATTCAAACCGGTTGGTTGCCACGTGATGCAACTAAAGCACGGAAGTTAACTGTTCGAGCACTAAGGTACTCTTTGATAGATGGGATTCTTTACAAAAGATCTTTCGTGGTTCCCTACTTGAGGTGTCTCAGGCCCGATGAGGCACGCTTGGCTCTTGAAGAAGTGCATGAAGGTATTTGTGGACAACACTTGGGGGGCAGGGCCCTGGCTCATAAGATAACTCGTCTAGGCTTTTATTGGCCGGAAATGATGGCTGATGCCAAAGAATATGTGAAGAAGTGCGACCGCTGTCAGAAGCATGCACCTGTTGTTAGATAACCTCCCGAGATGCTAACATCTATCAACTCGCCTATTCCCTTTGCTATGTGGGGAATGGATATTCTAGGGCCTTTCCCTATGGCCATGACACAAAGGAAGTTCCTGATTGTAGCCATTGATTATTTCACTAAGTGGATTGAAGCCAAATCCTTGGCCAAAATCACAACTAAACAAGTTGCACAATTCCTGTGGGAAAACATTATGTGCCGATATGGAATTCCCCGTGTCCTAGTCACCGACAATGGAACGCAGTTTAACAACGAGGAATTCAAGAAGTATTGTGAAGAAAATGAAATTGAGTTATGGTTCACCTCTGTGGCTCACCCACAAGCCAATGGGCAAGCAGAAGTAGCAAATCGAATAATCCTGGATGGACTAAAGAAGAGGATCGAGAAGTCAAGAAATAATTGGGTGGATGAGATACTTCCCATATTGTGGGCCTATAGGACTACTTGTAGAGTCACGACAGGAGCAACTCCCTTCATGTTGGCGTATGGGGTAGAAGCAGTAGTTCTAGTGGAGATATCACATTCCTCTCCAAGGATTCAGGTTTTCAATGCCGAGGAAAATGAGGAAGGACAAAGATTGGCTCTAGACTTAATCGATGAAGTGCGAGATGAAGCACATGCAAAGATAGTAGAGTATCAGAATAAAGCTTCATTCTACTACAACTTAAGGGTTAAAGAAAGGTTCTTTAAACAAGGTGACCTAGTCTTGAGGAAGATAGAAGCTTCTGGGGTAGGACAGAAAGGGAAACTTTCCCCAAATTGGGAAGGGCCGTACAAAGTCAAGAGCGTTCAGGGTAGAGGAACCTACAAGCTGGAGACTACGGATGGTTTTGAAGTCCCGAGAACCTGGCACGCACAAAACCTGAAGGTTTACTACGTGTAAGATGGTCGAAGTACGATTCTCACTTGTCATTGTGACAAGTAGGTTTAAAAGCACCTTAAAGCTTTGTTTACATAGGATTTTTATTTTTTAGCTATTATAGATCAGGGTCGAACCCATATTATGTAAGGTTTTGGAAAACCAGACTTGAAATTGAAGAGTTCGAAATTATTTCAACCTATGGATGTTTGAGTTGTGATAATACTTGTGTGGCCCATTAAGCCAAGTTTGAATATTAAAGTATCGGAAAAATTAAGGAGAGAATGCAAATAAGGACAGTAGCATATAAAATAGCCCTAGAGGGTAATAAGTTTTAATACAAACAAAAGTCCAGACATAAGTTAAAAATAAATTACAGAATAGAAAAACTACTCCTCCATGCGGGAGCCTTCATTCTCTTGCTCCTAATCAGCGCCTTCAGCATCCTTCGCAGGAGAAGCGGGAGGAGAAGCAGTGTTAGGATCCAAGATGCGATCATCTGGCTGAGGGGAGTTGAAGAGGGCGTCAATGTTGTCCTCCGACTCAGCCTGCTCGGGACTTATAAAGTCCTTAGGGTCGACTAAGCCCGGGTGCTTCTCAGAAACCGCCTTTACGACCGCATCCCATCCCTGAGTAAACTGTAGGGAATAAAGACCCTCATCATGAATCTCCATGAGATTCTTAAACTTGTCAGAATCCACGTAGTCATCAATGAGCTTATCCTTATCGCTCCTAAGTTTCACCAGCTCAGAATGAGCCTTAGCCAGCTCCTCTTTCTTCGTGTCCAGCTTCTTCTCCAGGACCTTGGCTCTCTCTTCCCATTTCTTCATCTCCTTCTCAAACCCATCTGAGTTACCCTTCCAGGACCTAGCCTGGTGGAGGGCCGCCTGGAAGTAGGTATTACTCTGCAAAGAAATATGTATAAGTTAGCACAAGTTCGTTGAAATACGAGAAAGTTGGGATTCAAAGAAAAAGAGAAAAAAGAAAGTTACCGCAGCTTGGGCTTGAGAACCCAGAAGCTCAATAGTCTCGATATCACTCCCCGTAACAATGTCAGTAAAGTCATGGGGAGTGATGGAACGGTACGACCAATCCTTAGCATGTTTGGTGGATCCAACCACCGTATCGCTCCTCCTGAAGCCCCAGTTAGGCCTGAAGGAATGTGCCTTAAGTGGAGGATCCACATCGTCCCCCAACTCGACCACCGGGATGTGGGGCTTAAGAAAAGAAGGACCGTCAGGTTTGCTCCTGGGGTCCTTGTTTAGCTTGGCCCTCTTCTGGCGGCCTGACTCCCCTTCCTTGGGCCTGTTGACATTATTGATGGCCTCGCAAGCTGAAAAGGAAAGATAGAAAGAATATTAAATTGCAGGAGAGATAAAACGTTACAATTAAAGGGAAGGAAAAATGGTTATCCAGTTATAAATTTACCCTTATCACTGGCCTGAGAGAGAGAGACCAACTTTCTTCAGAGAAAACTCCTCTAAGAGGGTCCAGGTGTCTGTTTTCCCATCATCTGAAATTAAGGCTTGGTAGGCCACCTCCTCCTCATCAGATAATCTGATGCTACCTGGACTCCCATCTGACACTTTGCAAAAGGGCCTACGAAAGAGTGTGGCCCAATCACCCCCAGCCCAGGTCAGCCTCACAAACTCGTCCCTCCATTTGGGGTTATTCTCAACTATGGAATTACTATCGAAGATATGAGGGATTTTGGGCCGTTGACGAATTAAAACCCAACCTGGTTGACTCATGGCGCTATTATAGAATTGGAAAACTTTCCTAAAGACAGCTACGGAAAGAGGAAAATTATTTCTAAGACAAAGGACCATAAAACAGATAATGTTCCTCCAAGCGTTAGGAGGGAGTTGACAAGGGTTAATTTGTACATCTGCAAGTAAGCGAGGAATAAATTCATGGAATGGGAACCTGAGACCCGCGGTCAGGGCTCCTCGATAGATAAACAAAGTATCCCCCTCCCAATTACAAGTCCTATCCCCAGGGGCGGCTGGAGTAATCCTAAGATGGGGTAGAAGTCTGTACAGGGTGTTCATAGACTCTATCCTACCATCTAACTCATGAAAGGTGTTACCATGATTATACGAATCTAACTCAGATAGAGAGGGATATTCATCACCTCTCGAGTTAATCATATCAAGTAGGGAAGTATATGGAGATGGAATTTGAATGTTTGTACCTCTCTTAGAGACATTCATCTTCTGCAAACGAGCCAAGTCACGATCCGCCATTGATATGCTTCGGTTGAAGGCTTGAAACCCAGAAAAACCTGAGAAAGGTGGAGCTGCGGTGGCTGAGGTCGCCGGAAATCGCCTTCTCAAAGGGAGAACTCTAGAGAGATTTGTGAGAGAAAATGAGAAATCTGAAGTGAAGTGAGGATTCTCACTTCACATTACACTTATATAGGCGAAAAGCTCGGAATACGAGGCGTTTCTAGGCCCATTTAGCCAGGCCCAACCTAAAAGCCCATCTACTAGAAATATCAGGAATAATCTAGAAGCTCCTATGGAAAATAAAGGGTCAAAAATCGACCAGAATTTTAAAATGGTTCGATCAGAGTCCTAATCGACAAAGAAGAAAATCCTAATCGACACTTCAATAGATCAAGAGGGAAGAAACCTATTAAGTTCGATCAGAGTCCTGATCGACGCCAAACAGTATCATGATCGATACCTCATTCGAACAGGAGGAAAGAAATCCCCTAAGTTCGATCAGAGTCCTGATCGACCCCAAAAAGGATCCTGATCGATATCTCATTCAAGCAAGAAGGAAGAAAACCACTAAGATCGATCAGAGTCCTGATCGACACAGAAGAGGATCCAGATCGATATTTCATTCGATCAGAACGGTAGAAAGCCACCTAGTTCGATCAGAATCCTGATCGAAATCGATCAAGAATTCTGGTCGATTATGCCCATGTTTCAGTCGACTAGAGTGTCACTTTGAAGGCCAGTTCGATCAGAGTCCTGATCGAAATCGATCAGGAATCCTGATCGAAATCGATCAGGAATCCTGGTCGATTCCGCATAGATCCGGATCGAAGATCCCATCGACCAGAATGTTACTTCCTGAGCTAGTTCGATCAGGATCCTGATCGAAATCGGTCAGGAATCCTGATCGATTTTTTATACATCCTGATCGATTTTTTATACATCCTGATCAATTTTAAGGCAGAAAATTAGGGAAAAATCCAGAAATTAAGGATAAATCCCAGAAAATTAGGGAAAAATCCAGAAATTAAGGATAAATCCCAGAATATTAGGGAAAAATCCAGAAATTAAGGATAAATCCCAAAAAATTAGGGAAAATCCAGAAATTAAGGATAAATCCCAGAAAATTAGGATAAATCCCAGAAAATTAGGGAAAATCCAGAAATTAAGGATAAATCCCAGAAAATTAGGGAAAAATCCAGAAATTAAGGATAAATCCCAGAAAATTAGGGGAAACCCCAGAAATTAAGGGAAAATCCAGAAAATTAGGGATAAATCCCATAAAATTAGGGAAAAATCCAGAAATAAAGGAAAAATCGTTGTAAATGTGTAGGTCGCTCCACACTTTACACAAAAACGAAACTCTGTAAGGGAATGAATAGACTTAGCTTTTGCGAAACCTAATCAATGTTTCCCAAAAGTTGGTGGCAAATGATAGGGATAAATAAATCTTGATTGTATAAATAAATATTGCAAGGTGTGGGCTGCTAGGCCCAATAAGAAGATGTATGACATTCAGACCAAGAAGGTCAACACATTGATCAGGCCTGATGGAACAAAGAAGGCCCAAAAACCCTGATTATTTATTAATTTCGTAATTAATAAATAAAGGAGGAAAACAGCTATTAAGATAAGTCCTAGTGGGGATATAAATCCTTGTAGATTGGCCTCAAGGGGACCTAAAAGGATAAGGAATCAGTTTCCTACTATCTAGGACTCTAAAGTCCATTCTAATTATGAGACTTGCCCACCAAGTCTCCTATACCAAGTCCAATTCAAGGACTCTCAACATCTATATAAGGGGTCTCGCCCCACAAATCAGAACTACATTTTTTGGCTTGATTCTCTAATTCACAGAGATACGTAGGCATCTCGTAAAGGCAGAGTCGAGCTACGAAACACGAGAGCAGCCATTAAAGGCCTTGAGCTCCCGAATCTTAGTAATAAATACAGCAAATAATAACCTTAGTTTTTTATCCATAACAGGTGGTTAGTGGTTTACGAGAATTATTTGTATAATTATTTGTTGAGTTGGATTGTCTTGTTATTACTTATAAACGTGGTTTTAGGGCAGATTTATTTGCATTAATATTTGGAATGTCTCTAAAAATTACTTTTATGGTTTCATAATTACAATAATTATTTTTGGGATTTTATAAAATTTAGAAATCAATATTTCATCAATTATTTGACCTTGTATGATTTTTTGATTACAATTATTTGTAAAATCTGTATTTAATTCCTGAATTCTTCAAAAATTTTGAAACTCATATTTATTTAAGTTTGAAATATTCTGGGAATTTTAAAATTATTTTGGGAATTTTCGGGATTAATTTTAATCGCGCGTTGATTCGTTAAATCAATAAAAACGGGTATAAATTGTGTTTCAGAATTTATTTTAAAATTATGAAATTTATGTTTTTATAAACTTCGGGACATTTGTAATATTTAAAGACTATTTCGTGATTTTCTGAATTTGTTCTAAGTGTATGTTAATTGTGGATTGTGGGTATGAATTACGTTTTAAAAATAATATAAACATTATGAAAATTTGGTTTTATTAGTTTCGGGATTTTTAGAAAATTTTAAGTGTATTTTGATAATTTTCTGAATTCATTTATGTGCGGCTCGGCTCGATAAATTATGAAGTAACGATACAAAAAGAGGGTTGTAGGGCGTTTTATTAATACGTGCCCATATTTATATGCATGTGTCAGGTTTTTAGCACTTCAATTAATACGTGGTTATTGTTAATTTGTTACTGGGAATAAAATAAAAGCAAAACACAGATACACAGCATCACAGCACCGTCTTCTTTCTTTCCTCGGTGGTATCAACCTTGTAGGGTTTCATTCTCTCTCTATTCTTGCTTATTTTTCTTGATTCCGGTTGGAATCGATTGGGCTTGCTCTCCTCTATATCATTCTGCATCCTTGTGTTGTGTATGTGTATGTATTTGTGTGTGCGAGTGTGTGCAGGCTGAAAACTTTGTTCGGTGTTGCTCTGTGTTCCGGTAAGCCGCCGGCTTGTTTTCGGCAAACTTCCCTTGTCCCGTTCTCTTTTGATCGAATAGTATTGATTATACATACATATGTGTGTATGTATTGATGGCTATGTATTTCCCCATTTCCTGTTGGCAGTTCTGTGTTTCTAGCCGCCTTTGGATTTTTTCCGATTGTGTCTGTGTGGTTGCGCGTGCTTGTGCGCGTGTGCTCTTGGATTTTTAATTAATTTAATTATTTTCTGCAGGTTTTGATTAATATTTATGATATTAATTATTCGCACGGATTATTTTAAGGAATAATTGGCGAAATTTCCCGTTGGAAACCCGAGAAATAATCGGGTACCCGCGAAATTTTGCCGCCGTTCGCGATGACTCGTTACGAGCGAACAGTGGACCGTGATGATTATTATCTGAGTCCTAATTTAATAAATAAATGTAAAATGTGAATAATAATTATTAATAGTATTGAATTGGCGTTTGGGAAATTGTGAATGTTGATTGTTGTGAATTGTTGTGATGAAATGACGTCGAATTGTTCGACAGGTTAGTCCGATAAATAAAGGAGGTGCTGCCCAATTTCCGAGAAATTTAAACTACGGAATTACGGGAGCGTATCCATCAATTATCGGGCTGTCGAACGAGTATATATAAACATATATATGTTGTATACGAAATTTGATTGTATGTGGTGGTGAACTGTTTTGCCAAAAGTAATAACCCAAATTTTGTAAAATGACGAGTATATGTATTTTTCCGAAAATGAAAACCGAACCTATTTTCGAGAATGTGAACCCTAAGTTAATGTGTGTATTGCAATAATATAAGTACGAGTCGGGATTTGATATCGAATGGGTAGATGTGTTATTGAGGATATGTCAAGCATACATAGACGCCTAACGTAGGGTATTTCGGCTTTGTAGGTTCTAGTCAAAGGACTCAAGAATTGATATCGAACTAAGATAACCTAGTGATCAGTCGACAAGTGTCTCGAGATTCCCAAGCGAAGCACCCTGAGAGTCTTGGATCCTATCTTGAGATAAATTTCTGCGAAGCGAAGATGTCTTCTAGTGAGACAGTCATTTTTCCATGAGAGCCCGAACGTTCAAGTCTATCAAAATCAGTCAGTGATAGTCGTAAAGCTCTGCAAGGCAAGTACCCCTGACCATTCTTTTATGGTTCAGTATGTATGAATAGCTAAATGTTTTACTTTTGCTATGGAACACAAACGTTTTAAGTTGCGTATCCCCTGTAGTTATAAATCACTATTTTCAAATTATTTTGGGGAAAAGTAACTTCGAAAGGTATCTATCTCGATTGAAATGAATTGCGAACTGGATTTTATATGTGTGCTGGTTAAATAAATGATTTTGAAAATGAGATAGGTACAAGTGTTTTGAAAACTGGATAAAACGATCAGATATGGGATACGTTGGGGGCCAGAGTAGGCCTATTGAGGTGGCATAAGAGGCTAATTCGGTTGCGCGCACTATATAACCGATTAGTCCAGCAGGTCAGAGACCTAGCTAGTCTCTGAGTTCCGGAACAGGTAAATGGGATGGCAGTTAGAGCCATCTGGTGTTGATAGCCTGATCAGTTGTCTTCACATATCCGCTACGTATCTGATTTGGATTTATGATTCCCGTAAGGACATGAGTAGTTGATATAGCGGATTTGGAAATGAAAATGGCATGCTAGAATTATTCTATGGTATTTATACACAGCACACTACTGATGTTATTGGTTTAAAGAGCATGCTAGTTTTGATATCCAGTTTATGAATGTTTACTTGTTTTCTAAGCGAATTGTGAATTCTGTTCCTATAACTGCTTTACTCTAAATCATTTTATATGTTATTCATATAGTGGTACTGCTGAGCAATTGATTGCTCACCCTTGCATAATGTTTTATATATGAATTGCAGATGCCTAGGAGATTCTTTCGCGGTAGTCAGGGCAAAGTTCCAGTTCCTTTCGCGTCAGACTCCTCTGAAATGGTTGTGTTGGACCAAGGGTGGTCTGTTGAATTGTTGTGTTAAGTTAGCTGCGTTGAAATGATTGTTGTAAGTTGGTTTGTGTTAATTGTAACCTAAATCATACTTAAACCTGGCAAAGATCCTAGTAAAGGGGTCGTAGATATATCATATTATTGAATTGTTTATCTTAGGGTTGTTATTGATGACGTCAACTCCTGACCCCGGGGTTGAGGCCGTCATAGTTGGTATCAGAGCCACAGGTTTGAGTCCCTAATTTAGGTTATGGGTAGAGTTAAAAGAGTGAAGAAAGGTTCGTAGATAGATGTGAGTCAGCAACTCAATTAGAGGAGTGAGTCTATGAGTTTAGTCAAGGGTTTCGGAAGAGTAACCCTGACGTTTATTGAGGATTGACTGGAACTGCCCTAACCTAGAGTACGTTTCCTTCGTATATGTATTATTAGTAACGTTCAATAGAGATTTCTAGTTTTTCCCTCGAGAAAATGAGTCTGATTGCGAGGATTCAGCATTGAGTGGACCCTTGTTGTGTCAGTTGAAGAGACGCTAACGTTATTCCTAAATATCGCATCTTCTGTGTCAAGGAGTGTGGTTAGACAGATTGTGTGACCTTGGTGAGTTCTGATAGTGTGTTAATAATCAGGGCCTACTATGACGACCAAGTTTATAGTGAATGTGGATCAAAACGGGAGGTGGTATCTTTGAACCCTTATACTTCTTCCTTGAAACGCATTTGTCTCCAGAGTCATTGTTTCTTATCATATAAGTTGCTTACTTTTCCTGTAAGAAAGTTGAGAACTCGGAGTAAACCACTTAGGGTTCTGCTGGTTTAATTACAAATCAGATTTTCTCCCTCCTTATTTGTGAAATTTCTATTCAAATGTTGTTTCTTGTTTCGTTGAATGGGGTGCACAATGCATATGAGTTGACCATTTCTCTATGTGGCAAAAGGGTCTAGTGGGACGCCACTGAAGTATGTGTTGTGAGCTATGCGGTACTAAGACTGGCCATCTTATGTACTTGTATGGTTGCTCTCAGTCATACCTACATCTTCTTCACAGTTTCTTCTTATTTGATTCCCTTGAGTTGAAATTTCCTTTGATATTCTATGATAATGAATTTCTGTGATGGGATGGTCCTCGTTATTAAAAGCAAGTCAGAGTAACTGTCAGGAAGAATGAAAGCTTTATATCAGGGTGTTATTGGAGATTAATGGTAACCGGGAGAGCTCAGGATCTAAGGATGGAGTTATAGCCTCGAGAAAGGTATTTTAGTGATTGATGGATCATTGGAGGGTGATAAGAAATCATCCCCGAAGAAAAGGTTGACTGAATTTTGGACTAGGGTGCCTGTAAGAGTTTAGCGTTCCTTAAGTTGACCTGATTTACCAGCTTGTTCTAGGTAGTGGGTGGTTGATATAGCCAGATAAGTCTCGTAGTATATCTGATTGGTGTTAGCGTGATAATTAAGTAATGGCAGAAAGTTGGTCAGTTGTTGTTGTATCGAGGAGCTATGCTATGGTATTTGGTTTCTTTGTATTTTAGTTCCCTGAACTGTTGTTGATTCTGCTACTGTCATTATTACTGTGATTGCTAGTGCTATTAATCTAGATTTCTTTGGTAAATGGGCTCGGTATTAAAGACATAGGTATTTTATTGGGCATCATTTTCCTGATATAGGTGCACCGTTTAAACGGTGATATCTTCCGTCAAACCTTTTTGATATTTTTTGAATAAACTCATCTCTATAGCTCAGGAAAATGCCACCCAACAAGGTTACCTAGTCTAAAGAGAATAGTAGTAGTTTTGCGGTGGGTCCAGTTATCAATAAAATTCTGGATTTGTTGCACCAGCAGCGGCAATAATAGTTGCAGTTAATCCAACAGGTTCAGCAGTGGTAACTACTGTTGCAGTAGCAACAGCAAGGAGTGAACCCAAGTGTTTGTTTCAAATCTTATTAGAATGCTAAGCTCTCTAAGTTTAAAGATGAACCTAATCCAGTAGCTGCTGGAGCATGGTTAAAAGAAATGGAGGAAGTTTTCAACCTCGTTCTAGTAAGTGATAACCTTAAGATGGATTATGCAAGCTATTTCTTGAAAAAAAAATGAAAATGAAGTGAATTATTGGTGGGAGTCAATCAGAGTGTTAGAAGGAGAAGGCCCTGTTCTATGGGCTAGGTTTACTGAGTTGTTTTTGGAAAAATATTACCCAGATTGTGTGCGGAGTCAAATAAAAATGGAGTTTCTAGAACTGAAACAAGGTGAAAGAAGTGTGTTGGAATTTGAGGCCAAGTTTACAGAATTGGCCCGGTTAGTTCCTGAGTATGTAAGTACGGAGAGTCAGAAGGCAAGGAGGTTCCAACAAAGGTTGTAGCCTGAAATTCCAGAGGAATTGTGGCGTTGTAACTCCAGACATACTCCTCTATAGTTCAGGCCGCCCTGATACTGGAAAGTGAGCAAAAGTGGACTGTTAGGAACGAAAGCGATAAGAAAAGGAAGTCGGAAGGTGTTATGGATAAAGCAAACCAAGGATAGTCCATTCAAGGAATTGAGAATTGGTTTGGCCGGAGCAGGAGTAAGAGATTTCGGAGATAGAGTTTATTATAGGCTAGGTCTAGTATTATTTCAGTTGTTTCCACCCCAGCCTAGTCAGTCAAGTGAGCAGTGGATTGCAAGTCCCGTGAAAGGAGACGCAGTGGTACGTGCAAGAAGAATGTGTGATGTTTCAAGAGTGGACATAAGAGTCATTATGCATCGGAATGCAACCCCGAAATCCAGAAGTTATGTGTTATAATTGAGGAAGGGTTGATTATATTGCAAGGAGTTTTAGA
This sequence comes from Apium graveolens, assembly GCF_009905375.1. Classification (NCBI taxonomy): domain Eukaryota; kingdom Viridiplantae; phylum Streptophyta; class Magnoliopsida; order Apiales; family Apiaceae; genus Apium; species Apium graveolens. The sequence continues at coordinate 240,958,885 of NC_133655.1, forward strand.
ATGGTTATTCAAGATACTACATCCTAAAAGTCAACATCCGGTTCTGTCAGAGATAGAACTTTCAAAAGAACCAAGAAATCAAGCGGTTAGAAGTTGGACGTAGTTGCAGTTAATCTGACACCCTCTAAGCTAGAGGGGTTTGGTGTGATTTTAAGATTGAGTTGGTTGTCCTGTATTATGGCAAGGAATGGTTTTTATAAAAAGCGAATTGTGAAGTGTACAGAAGCCAATGGTAAGGTAACTTCTAGGTGCAAAAGCAATATAAGAAGTTCTTCCAATCATGCGAGAAAAGGAGTAATAAGCTAAGGATATAAGGTAGATCCACCATTTGTAAAGATACGAAGAAGAAAATATTTAAGCTGGAGGAAGTTGAGTAATGAATAATTGCCCTGGAGTCTCTGAAGGCCAGTGGAACGAAATAATTAGTTTGATAATGGTTAAAGTTATTGGAAAGGAAAGTGAGCATACTAGATATAGTTCTCTGGGGTGCACCAGTGGTGTTGCTGGAAAGAGGAATGAAATTATGAGATTGTGTAGTGATTATCGGGAGTTGAACAAAATGACAAATAAGAATAAGTAACCTCTATAAAGAATTGATCACTTAGGTGACCTAATTCAAGGAGTGTGTGATTTCTACGGGATTGACTTAAGATACAGCTTGAGGACATGTTAAAGATTGTGATTAGGATGAGTTATGAGCATTGCGAGTTCTGGTGATTGTATGTGGAGTAATAAGTGCATTAGTCATCTATAAGTAACCAAGGAACATGGTGTATAAGGAGCACTTGGATAAGCAAATTGTATTTATTGATAGCATCCTCAGCTATCTATGGACTAAGAAAGTCTGTGTAGAACACCCAAGGATTTCCCTACGAAGATTAGAAGGAAAGAAGTTATACGCTAAGTTTTAAAGTATGAATTTTGGTTGAAGATAATAAAAGATTTTGAGTATTTCACTAACAACCATCTAAGCAAAGCCAGTGTAGTGATTTATGCCTCGTGCAGAGAAAAATGATTAAATGTGGTTAAGATTGCTAAGGAATCAGTAAAAGAATTGGAAATTGTGGGAATTGAAGTTGAGTATCTGAAGGTGATGAGAAGTTAGTATATAAGATTATTTCCCAGCCTTAACTGCTGGAAATGAGTAAGAAGTGATTGGATGTTGGAAATTAAATTGAAAATCAGTAGTACCTATCATCTTAAGAGGAAGGGTTATAGTGAGATGATGATTCGGACAATATAAGAAATGTGGAGAGTATATGTGTTGGGTTTATAAAGGAAACTGAAGTAATTACCTACCATGGATTGAGTTTTTATAATAATAGTTACCATGTTAGTAAGAGAATACTACTTTGCGAAGTGTTGTGTGGACATAAGCCTGAGTCCTCCCTCTATTGAGAGAAAGTGGGAGTAGAGATATTGTTAAGTCCTGAATTAATTTAGTACATCGAGAGGGTGGTGGTGTACTCGGGAAAGAGTTGAAACGACTCGGAATATACAAAGAGAGAAAGCGGATTCTCATTGAAAGAGTATGAATATATAGAATGAGGATCGGGGTATAGGTGAAAATTTTACCCTGAAAGAGATTGGTTAAGTTGAACAAAAGGGACAAGTTGAGTCCTCAATATAGTGAATCATTCGAGGTATTGATAAATATAGGTATAGTTGCCATGAGTTGACGTGGCTGCTGCAATTGCAATATATATATATATATATAATGTGTCTTGCGTATCAATATTAAGATGATATGTATCTGATTCGGATCAAATTATTGATTAGGAGCCAATGTGCTCTTATCCAAAATTATTCTGCGTAGAATGATCGATCCAAACCCTAGATCGTTGAGAGGGAGTCCCCAGCAATGAATTTATATTTAGAGCGAGTATGCGATGAATAAATTCCCGAGTAGAGGAGTCTACCTGGAAGTTAGAGTCAGATATGCTTGACAAATATCCTCACTATTTTAGTTAAATCAGATTTTGAGGACAGAATCTTTTTAAGGGGGGAAGGATATAACGACTCGTATATTTTTAATATCTAAATATGTAATTATTGAGTGAATAAATAAAAAAATATGTGTATGGGTTATGTCGGCCATGTATTGTTTTATTATTAGTTATGGGTGGTTAGTGGTTTACGAGGATTATTTGTATAATTGTTTGTTGAGCTGTATTGTCTTTTTGTTACTTGTAAACGTAGTTTTAGGGCAGATTTATTTGCATTAATATTTGGAATGTCTCTAAAAATTGCTTTTATGGTTTCATAATTACAATATTTATTTTTGGGATTTTATAAAATTTAGAAATCAATTCATCAATTATTTGACCCTGTATGATTTTCAGATTACAATTATTTGTAAAATATGTATTTAATTCCCGAATTCTTCAAAAATTATGAAACTCATATTTATTTAAGTTTGAAATATTCTGGGAATTTTAAAATTATTTTGGGAATTTTCGGGATTAATTTTAACCGCGCGTTGATTCGTTAAATTGATAAAAGCGGGTATAAATTGTGTTTTAGAATTTATTTTAAAATTATGAAATTTATGTTTTTATAAACTTCGGGACATTTGTAACATTTTAAGACTATTTTCGTGATTTTCTGAATTTGTTCTAAGTGTAGCTCGGTTCGTTAATTGTGGAATGCGGGTACGAATTGCGTTTTAAAAATAATATAAACATTATGAAAATTTGATTTTATTAGTTTCGGGATTTTTAGAAAATTTTAAGTGTATTTTGATATTTTTCTGAATTCATTTATGTGCGGCTCGGCTCGATAAATTACGAAGTAACGATACAAAAAGAGGGTTGTAGGGCATTTTATTAATATGTACCCATATTTATATGCACGTGTCAGGTTTTTAGCACTTCAATTGATACGTGGTTATTGTTAATTTGTTGCTGGGAATAATATAAAAGCAAAACACAGACACACAGCATCACAGCACCGTCTTCTTTCTTTCCTCGGTGGTATCAACCTTGCGGGGTTTCGTTCTCTCTCTATTCTTGCTTGTTTTTCTTGATTCCGGTTGGAATCGATTGGGCTTGCTCTCCTCTATATCATTCTGCAGCCTTGTTTTGTGTATCTGTGTGTATCTGTGTGTGCGAGTGTGTGCAGGCCGAAACCTTTGTTCGGTGTTGCTCTGTATTCCGGTAAGCCGTCGGCTTGTTTCCAGCAAACTTCCCCTGTCCCGTTCTCTTTTGATCGAATAGTATTGATTATACATACATATGTGTGTATGTATTGATGGCTATGTATTTTCCCATTTCCTGTTGGCAGTTCTGTGTTTCCAGCCGCCTTTGGATTTTTTTCGATTGTCTCTGTGTGGTTGCACGTGCTTGTACGCGCGTGCTGTTGGATTTTTAATTAATTTAATTATTTTCTGCAGGTTTTTGATTAATATTTATGATATTAATTATTCGCACGGAATTATTTTAAGGAATAATTGGCCAAATTTCTCGTTGGAAACCCGAGAATTAATCGGGTACCCGCGAAATTTTACCGCCGTTCGCGATGACTCGTTACGAGCGAACGGTGGACCGTGATGATTATTATCTGAGTCCTAATTTAATAAATAAATGTAAAATGTGAATAATAATTAATAATATTATTGAATTGCCGTTTGGGAAATTGTGAATGTTGATTGTTGTGAATTGTTGTGATGAAATGACGTCGAATTGTTCGACGGGTTAGTCCGATAAATAAAGGAGGTGCTGCCCAATTTCCGAGAAATTTAAACTACGGAATTACGGGAGCGTATCCAGCAATTATCGGGCTGTCGAACGAGTAAATATAAACATATATATGTTGTATATGAAATTTGATTATATGTGGTGGTGAACTGTTTTGCCAAAAGTAATAACCCAAATTTTGTAAAATGACGAGTATATGTATTTTTCCGAAAATGAACACCGAACCTATTTTCGAGAATGTGAACCCTAAGTTGATGCGTGTATTGTAATAATATAAGTACGAGTCGGGATTTGATATCGAATGGGTAGATGTGTTATTGAGGATATGTCAAGCATACCTAGATGTCTAACGTAGGGTATTTCGGCTCTGTAGGTTCTAGTCGAAGGACTCAGGAATTGATATCGAACTAAGATAACCTAGTGATCAGTCGACAAATGTCTCAAGATTCCCAAGCGAAGAACCCTGAGAGTCTTGGATCCTATCTTGAGATAGATTGCTGTGAAGCGAAGATGTCTTCTAGTGAGACAGTCATTTTTCCATGAGAGCCCGAACGTTCAAGTCTATCAAAATCAGTCAGTGATAGTCGTAAAGCTCTGCAAGGCAAGTACCCCTGACCATTCTTTTATGGTTGAGTATTTATGAATAGCTAAATGTTTTACTTTTGTAATGGAACAGAAGCGTTTTAAGTTGCGTATCCCCTGTAGTTATAAATCACTGTTTCAAATTGTTTTGGGGAAAAGTAACTTCGAAAGGTACCTATCTCAAATGAAATGAATTGCGAACTGGATTTTATATGTGTGCTTGTTAAATAAATGATTTTCAAAATGAGATAGGTATAAGTGTTTTGAAAACTGGATAAAACGATCGGATATGGGATACGTTGGGGGCCAGAGTAGGCCTATTGAGCTGGCGTAAGAGGCTAATTCGGTTGCGCGCACTATATAACCGATTAGTCCAGCAGGTCAGAGACCTAGCTAGTCTCTGAGTTCCGTAATAGGTAAATGGGACGGCAGTTAGAGCCATCTGGTGTTGATAGCCTGATCAGCTGTCTTCACATATCCGCTACGTATCTGATTTGGATTTGTGATTCCCGTAAGGACATGAGTAGTTGATATAGCGGATTTGGAAATGAAAATGGAATGCTAGAATTATTCTCTGGTATTTATATATAGCACACTACTGATGTTATTGGTTTAAAGAGCATGCTAGTTTTGATATCCAGTTTATGAATGTTTACTTGTTTTCTAAGCGAATTGTGAATTATGTTCCTATAACTGCTTTACTCTAAATCGTTTTATATGTTATTTATATAGTGGTACTGCTGAGCAATAGATTATTCACCCTTGCAGAATGTTTTATATATGAATTGCAGATGCCTAGGAGATTCTTTCGCGGTAGTCAGGGCAAAGTTCCAGTTCCTTTCACGTCAGACTCCTCTGAGATGGTTTTGTTGGACCAAGGGTGGTCTGTTGAATTGTTGTGTTAAGTTAGCTGTGTTGAAATGATTGTTGTAAGTTGGTTTGTGTTAGTTGTAACCTAAATCATACTTAAACCTGGCAAAGATCTTGGTAAAGGGGTCGTAGATATATCCTATGATTGAATTGTTTATCTTAGGGTTGTTGTTGATGACGTCAACTCCTGACCCCGGGGTTGAGGCCGTCACAGGACATGATAACAAGAAATTAGGAAAATGGGATGAAGGAAGTGACCTTCAAGAATGTGAAGGGTATCTAAGACCAGTGGCTTGATACCCAGAAAAGGGGATGCCGGGTATAAAAGATATCCCAACATTGAGATGACGGTTGAGATAAATAACATAGTTAAATGAGTAATTTGAACAGAAAAGTTCACGTTGAACACGACCAATATCTTCCAGAACATCCATGTTATCATTACTAAATCAGGCAAGAAAAGTGGATAACCGTTGTTATCTTTTGGAGGCCATATGGATTGACCTCATTTTGGATAAGGATATTATTATGAAATTAGGCATAGACTATCGAGGTGAGAATGATTTAATAAGATAATCTATCAAGGATATATGACTTGATTTATCCATTGAAGAGTGTAAGTATCTTTTAAAGGTGGAATTAAGGATAAAACCCCGATAACTCGAGATGAACCCTAGGGGAATGTATAAAGGTTGGCATTTCACCCTTAATAGGGACATTATGAGTTTGGGTAGTACGGAATGAAGGACTAAGGCAACAAAAACCTTTAAAGATCAGGGGAGAAAGTTTTCAGAACTATATAGACAATGATTCTGGTATTAGTAAATGGTATCTTGATATGCCCTGTACCTAGGGTGTACCTGATGAAGGATTTAAGGATAACCTTAGAAGTTTTACAAGGAGAAAGGTAGTATTCAAAGTTCTCAAGCATAGAAATTTTGATAAAGGAAATATGACATAATTATAATAATGCCAGGTGGGGCACGTGTTGAACCATAAGAAAGTATAGATCGATCCAATGAGGGTCGAGATTGGCGAAAATAAGAAGGACCCAAGATAAGAGACGTCCTAAGTATGATCGAGAGTCAGTCGTGGCAATGTTCACATCTAAAGACTAAGGCAATGACTTATGGAAAAAAATGGTGATTTTTTCTCACCAGGACCTAAGAAAAGCATTTTTCACATAAGCAATGATTGAAATGAGGTAGAAAATTTAGTTGGAGGTGGTTAAAATGACATTGATTGTAAGGAAATTTTACTAACAAGAAAGGCCAAAGAAGTGGCCGACACTTTAAGTGTAAGAGGACAATTATAGGCGCTCGTGCCAAAGGAATACAGTTGTAATAACTCGAATTTTTGAGACCTTGTAAAACGTTTAATGAATGGTAACCCTGACGGACGGAAAAAAAAACTTTTGAGCCCACACTATTTAGTGCATGAGAAAATGAGTTTCGGAGTTGAAACGAACTTTGAAAAACGACCGTATTTACGACTTATCGAGGATTACGGGAATCACAATATAATTAAGAAATTAAAATCCTACGGACTTATATTCAAGTAGGATAAATAAAAATATAAGGAATAAATACGAAAGGAATTACTCCGCAAACCAATTACGAGTAAGTATTACGGAGGACGTTTAAGTAACCGAGCGAACGCGTAAACGATTAAATAAACATAACGCACTAACTAAACCATGGTAAGGAGGTAACCATGGTTACTTCATCAAATAGTGAGCTAACCATAGGATGATCAATCTAGCTAGCAAAATAGTGTGCTAAGGAAGCTAACCTTGTAGTTTAGCTTGTAACCTAGTAAGCTACAAAGATTTATCCCTAAGATATGCAACCAAGAATCAACCTAGAATGCTATACTAGGAGAATAAAATCAATAGAAAAGATATCACCTCATCTTCCTAGAATCAACCTAACAAAGCATCCAAGAGAAGCAACCAAGAGGAGTATAAATACCCCCCCATCACTTTGTTCCATTCGTCCATATTGAAGAAAAGGGGGAAATCCAATTCAAAAACTCCAAGCTCTAGCTCTTGTAAAATCACCCAATTAATTCTCAAGCCTCCTAGCAACTAAACTAAGGTAATAAAATTCTTTCATCTCTTTTTATCAAGGTTTGATGGGTGGAATAAATTCAAGAAACTCACTAGTGAATAGTGTGAATAGTAACCTCTCTTTGGTTTCTTGATTTCAATGGTGGTTTTAGGTTCTAAAAATCATACCAAGCACTTCCAAGCCTCCACCATCCTTAAGAACACATATCAAGCTTTCAAGAAAAGTAAAAATCTTTGGCCCAACTTTATTTAAGATTCATTTTTAAGATCCATTTAGTATGTGGTAGTAAACCTAGTGTAATGAGTGTTATTGATGAAATCTTGATGATTAAGTTAAGTATATTTAAGGTTGGTTGTTGTTGCCTCAAGAACATGATGTTCTTGAGAGGGGTTTGTGTGTTGATTATGATATGATGATTGTTGGTGGTTGTGTAAAGAGTTAGGGCGTAAACGAAACCCTGATCGTAAACGTAACTTCGTTAAAACCAACAAATCGTAACTTTAAGTCTCTGCAGAAAGTCCCGAAGTTTTAAACTGTATATTCTTGAAAAATAACCTTTTTTAAGGTAGAAAATTTTATAAGGATCATTTAGGCGCTTCAATCGCTTTATTCCGATTTACGGATCAAAAGTTATGGTCGTTTTACTAAAAGTGTTCATAAATCATGAAATTTTTACAGAAAGTAACATATTGAGTTTCGTAACTGCCATAACAATTTCAAGTGAAAATAATGATTTCTCAATTTTATAAAAATATCGGAGCCGAGACCGCGCGACTAGAAACCGTGAGAATCCATAAGCGGAGCCGACGGCGATAATAAGAATGAACCTAAGATACTTAGGAAAATGAAGTGACCATAATGTGAATATGACTTAAAGGAATGATAAGGGTAGTGTAACTTAAGGGGGTGCATAATAAGTAGCGCATGAGTGCGGGTTGCCATAAATTAGAACGGAACCTAACGAAATGAAATGTGTTTATGGTTATAAATTTCCGAGTGGAACCTAGAGCATCCTCCACCTCGAGATACCCAGGCAAGTTTCCGAACCCAACTCCATTTTTACTGTTGTGTTATGAAAGAATGGTTTTATTATCATTGCATAAATACCATGTTTGCCATGATACGTAGTTGTTGAATTTTTGCTTAATATAGCGATGTTGTACGATAAGTATATATCGTGAAATGTTATTTCGCTTTAAGCGTGACGTATTATATAAGACCGAGAGTCGGTCGGGATCTAAGATAAAACCCGAAAATCATTTCGGTGATATTATAGGACAGTTATAAGTCCATAGTAGTACGTTTTAAAAGGGACTCATCATCCACTTACGAAACATTAAAACACCTCGAACTTTTATTAAAACGATTTCCCAACGGTCATATTCCCTCAACTATATTTTATGGTTCGAATAATAAATACTATATACTTATTCCTTATTATGGGAACAATATACTCCAACATTTATTTATTTCAAACCCGATTAATCACTATAGATTATTAATTATGGAGACACGAACTAGTTGAGGAATATTATTTTAAATATTCTTTTAGAGAGTAAACCCATTCGAGGTTTAATTATTTATCGATTATCATTTAATTATTTATTATTTATTAAATGTTTTATTATTTATTTAAAAATCATAGATCCTGATTTAAAATATACTTTCTGATTTCAGAATATCATTCGAATAATTTCAGATCGTCGGTGAATATTATCCCGACTTATTTAATATTTTGAATATAGTTTTAAAGAGAAACTTTTCCCCCTTATTAATTATCTGTTGACAACGGTCAACTCACAACCTTAGTACTTCCTCTGAAATTCTCGGAAGTACGTATATACATATATATACACTTATATCTCAGAGAGATAAGTTGTTTCTATCAACAAGCAAAATGCTTGGGGAACTTCGATGTGGTTCCAGTTCTCTAGATTGATAGAATTCTTTTAAAGGATAAGTGAGGGGTAGACTCTGGTCCTATGTGTGCTAGATGGACTACCAAAGGTACCGCAGGCGAAGGTACTCAGTGTACTCAGGAACTTGTGAAGTATGTGTATACCCAAAAATGGGACACGTAGCCCGAATGCGGCAAGGGTGACAACCGGGATACGAAGGGGTCGTCCTTCTACTAGTAGAAAAGGTTACTATTCTCGTATTACGACTGATCATCGTATACGGTGGCTCCAATGAGTGTCCTAATTCTTCCAATTGGAATTGAGATGCAATATCGTAACCCAAGCCTAGGTGCTGGGATTACTATTAAGGTATTCGCAGGATATTAAAATCCCTTAAAGAATTATTTTCATAAGAAGGTGTGTATCACCAAGGAAAACTATTTTTGAATAAAACATCATTATCATATATGGTGTTATCATACAGCCATTTTTATATTGTACATTATTATGTTATGCATTATAGCTCACACTTGTTTTCTTAAATTGACACAACACAACAGTGAATCAAGATGCCTGCCATGAGAACCACAGCCAGGAAACGGGTAGGAAATGGCCAGCTGTTCCGTAGATTGTTTGGTGTTGTACCACAGGTAGTCAGAATAAGTTGGATTAGTTTTTAGTTATTTATAGTTCGGCTTATATATAAGTATGACTTATGTAAGGTAAGAAACAAGAAAGGTATATTTGGCCGGTGGACTAGCCTTACCTAAAGGTCACTCCCCGGTAAGATTAATTACTTTTGGGTTGTAATAAATATCACTTGATGGTTAACAATTACTCTAGTTATGATGGTTCGTTTCCAAGACAATAACATGTAAGTGAGTGTGTGTGATAAGGGTGGCATCGTGAAGCGTGAATATTTACATATTGTAGTGTGAGTTGTGTGGTTGTAAGAGTTTAGATGGCGTGGCTTCCGAGACTCCTGACCCTGGGTTTTGGGGTGCCACAAAAATGGTATCAGAGCCTTAGGTTATCAAATCTTGGAAACGATATGACATAAAATACGTAGACATAAGAATAATAAAATAATCAATTAGAGCTCAAGTCGAGTTCGTCGTCAGGCTACACGGGTAGTCTTGACCGTTTTACCCTCAAGGGAATTCCAACTCTAAGTTAGTAACACCTTGCCTATTATGTCAGGTACCCGTGGAGCCTAGGAGGGAGGTTGATCATGTTGATGATGTTATGATTCCTGAGCGTGACCCTATTCCCGAGCCAGAGAGCCCACCCATTGATGATTCAGAGGATGACCCTACTGTGGATGTCCTAAATGAGGAGACTAACCTTCCTGTCCCCATAGCTAATTATAACGACCCGTGTATTTTTGAATTATTTAAATATGTAATTGTGGAATATTAATTAAATAAAATATGTGTCTTGGTTTTGGCAGCAGTATGTTGATATATACTATTTGTATGTGATTTATTGGTGTAAATGATTGGAATATGTAGTAAAAGATTGAGTTATATTGTTCTGTTTTATTTTTAAAGGTGATTTTATTACAGTTTTAAATCCATAAATATTTGGATTGTCTCTAAATTAGTTTTATGATTTTATAATTTCAATAATTACTTTTTGGGATTTTACAAAATTTAGAAATCAATATTTCATCAATTATTTAGCCCAATATGATTTTCTGATTACATTTAATTATAAAATCTGTATTTAATTCCAGAATTCTTCAAAAATTATGAAACTCATATTTATTTAAGTTTGGAATATTCCGAGAATTTTAAAATTATTTTAGAAATTTTTAGGATTAATTTCACCCGCGCGTTGACTCGTTTAATTGATAAATGCGGGTACGAGTTACATTTCGAAAATACTTTAAAAATTATGAAAAAAATTATTTTAAAAACTTTGAATTATTCGTGCCATTTTAAAAATTTATTTGGAATTTTTGGGATCATTTTTATTCGCGCGATATTCGTTAAATTTATAAAACCGGGCATGTGAAACAGTTGGGGGACACGTGGCTTGAATTAGAGCTGCGTGGCACCTATTTCTGTACACGTGTTGTATGCAGGATTAGAGCAGAGTTCTTTTATTTTCTTTACATGTATAAAAAAAACATCACTCTCATCTTCTCTATCTCAGTTTACTCGGCTATTACCATTTTCTGTTATGTTCCCTGTTCCTTCTTTTCCCGTCAGTGTCGCCGCTGTGCTCCGGTATTTTGCCGCCGCCCTGTTTTGCTGTTGTCGCCTGGTAGTTTCCGCTGCCTGCGGCTCTCGGTCGACTCCGGTGACTGCTCTGTTTTGTCTTTACTCGATTAGTGTATATATATATATATATGTATGTATATGTGTATACGCGATTGAGTTATGTGTATTTGCTGTATTCCCTGTTCCTTTCTTTTCATCGCCTGTATCATCTGCTGTTGGTTGCCGCCGACTTTTTCCCTCACGGCGACCCCTGTGCGGTCGTTCCTGGTTATGCACGTGCGTTCCATTGATGTCTTGTGCTTTGGTTCAATTGCTATGTGGAAATTATTGTTTTATTAATTTATTTCATTTATTTTCTGCATAATTAATTGACTTTAATTTGTGAATAAAAATGATTTCTGTGCGGGAAATTATAAAAGCTAATTGGTGGGATTTATTTGGAAACCCGACACGTATCGGGCACCGATAAATTTTACCGCCGTCGACGGTGAACTTCGATGAGTCGACAGTGGACGGTGATGATTTAATTCTGAGTCCTAATATCTTAAAATAATTAAATGAATAAAATATGATTAATAATTATATTTAATTGGTATTCGTGAATTTGTAAATTAACATTGTTAACTAAAATTGGTGGTTGGGAATTGGATTGTAGTTGGTTTGGATTTGGATTGTGATTGTGTTATTGATGTCGATGTTGTTCCGAAGGGTAGTCCGATAAACAAAGGGGACGCTGTCCGATTTTCAGAAAATCGAATTACGGAAATATGGGAGCGTATCTGAGGATTATCGGGACGTCGAGCGAGTATAAGTAAATATATATGTATGTTTTATACAGAACCTGATTGTATGTTGTGTTGTATGTTTTGTCCAAAACTCAGTAACCCTAATTTCGTAAAATGACAAGTATACGTATTTTCTGAAAACGAACACTGGATCGATTTCGAGAATGTGAACCCTAATTGTTGTTTGTGTTATTCTAATATAAATAATTACGAGTCAGAATATGCTATCGTATGGGTAGGTGGTTAGCGAGGATATGTCAAGCATAACTGGGTGTTTAACATATAGTATTTTGACCCTGTAGGTTCTAGTCGGGAAACCGAAAGTGGACGTTGGACTAAAGATAACCTAGTGGTCAGACAACAAGCTCAGCAGAGTTTCAACAGAAAAACCTGAGTGTCGAAGTTGAATCCAATGCGATCTAGTGGTTGGACGTTAAAACCTGAGCGGCAGAGTCGGTTCAGACTTGTTCAGTAATAGTCGTAAAGCCCTGTAAGGCAAGTACTTCTAAACCTTTTTTGAAATATAATGCAAATATTTCTAAATTCTCTCATGACATATTGTTAAGTATTCAAAATAGCTCTGTTTTACATTGTAAGTACTTTGAATCCTTCATCCTTGAACCTGAGCCACATCATTTGATCTTTGAACCGTAAGCCTTATTCTGTGTAAACCATCCCTTGTTGATTTTCAGATGCCAAATCACACAACTATAATACTACTCCCCAAATGTATAACTACCAAATACCAAACACTGGAACAAAATTATTTGAAAACACATAAATTTTTGTACTCCAACAATTCTTTATAACATCAAAGCACTATACCTTGAAAAATCATTATTGTCTAATACCTGATCCTTTTACAGACTGAAAATCGTTTCTTATACATACCCTGATATGCCCTCGTGATATACATGAGTTTCCTTACATTGTTATTCAAGTGTTTAACCATCATTGATTATGATCTTGTTTTATCGAATTATATTGTTTACCATATTGAACTGCTTTCGAATTGGATAGTTTTTTTTATATGGACCAGATTTGTGGTCAGACCATATCAATGGTCAAGTTAGGCCACTGTGTGCCTTGGATCCAGTAGTTAGAGCAGTGATGTGTGCTTTGCTTGGGGTTAGTGCGTGACTGATCAGCAGCCTAACCTTGGTTTTAAAACTTAAAATGAATATCCAATTCTAATGATTAGTTAAAAAGAAACTTGATTCCTCTGAATTATCTCATTTGATCATTGTTTAACCTCAGTTATCGTTATTATGACTTGTTGAGCTAGTTAGCTCACTCTTGCGAATCTTTTTATATATGTTACAGTTGAAAAGGATATGGATGATAGTGAAGTTCCTCAGTCCAAAGTGCGAGCTAGGATTCCAGTTTGAGTTGGATCGAGCTAGCAGAAGCTTCATATGGTAGTGAGATAATAAGATTGTAAGAATAATTTCATTATCAGTTGTAAGTTAAATTAGTTGGGATTTGGTACGTTGTAATAAAAGTTAAGGTTGTGGCTTGTTTTCATACTTTAACCTGTTGCGATCCGTGGTCATGTAAAATAGGGTCATTGTGAAGAATATTTCGTATAAAGGTTTATATATTGTGTATGTGTTGTGGACCCTAAACTTCTGACCCAGGTTTGGAGAGCGCCACAGGTTGGTATCAGAGCTACAGGTTATAAGTCATTGAAATAAGCCTAGATTGTCGGGATTGGGTAGAGGGTTAGGATTAGGAATAGGAAATAGAAAGATAAGACATCGTGAGGTTGAGTGTGACGGTATAGTAGGTCTCCAGCACGGTTCGTGTTGCGATTCGGGATTCTTAGCTTGTGACGTGATTTCCAGACAACGGCAATGGCAGACCCTGATTTCCATGCACCATCTGATTATTTGAAGCTTTCCGTTCGAGGATCGTCATCTTTTCCTAGATTTGATTTGTACCTTGTTCTTCAATCAGTATTAATGGTACTACCTTCTGTTATGACAGTTGCACCTCTTCAAGCTATTCTACGCTATTCTACCACCTTTTGATACGAGACTACCTATTTAAGAACCTTCATCTGTTTAATTTTATTTTACTGGATATTCGGCTGTGAGTGTATCTCTTTAGTTAACCCTACATCTTGTTCTATACCCTCGGTTTAAAACTTGTCCTATAAAGCAACAGTACCTATGAGGATGGATTCGGGAGTTACAGTGAATGGTGAGTACTTGAGATATAAATACAGGTGAGAAGAAGTCTAGAAAGAAGATTCAGGTGTTCCGAAGGATAGTTGTTACCAGATTAAAAGAAGCCATTAGTGATTAGGCCACCCATGACTAGCTTGTGGAATGGATTAGATAAGTATTGAAAAGAGAGTTAGAGGAGATTATGGTTCTGGAGCTTTCTTGAAGATAATTAATGGTGTTATGACAATGTGATATATCTATAGTAACAAGGTGATGTGACATCAGCCGATTTGTTGACTATTGGATAGCCTATTCTACTTAACTACTGTAACGACAATGTCGGGAGTATTACCAATATGGAAGCTTTGATGTGAAGCTACGAATAAGATAACATGCAACGACAATTGAAGTTTTTGTCGATTAAGGAAGGCAAATGGACACGATAAAGGAGAAAAGGTAGATTGAAGTGAACGGACTTTTATGTGATTATTTCTTTAATTTGGTACCTTGTTATAGGTAAGAAGGACAACAACCAACTCATATAGTAAGGACAACCAAGTGTGCGATTTTTAAAATTTTCTTAAACAAACTCTCGAAAGAGATTTTCTCAACAAATTTTCAAAGGCTGTTTTAATAAAATAAGTTTTAAACCTTGGTTGTCAATTTACTACTTGAGTTTCTTGTTTGTTAAAAGACCCGGATTACCTGGAAGGATGTTTGTTTCAGACTTAGTATTGTTAATTCGGAGAACAAAGTAACCCGCGATTATGAAGAAGTTGATTATTCCTAACGGTTTGACAAGATTAATAACAAAATCCGCGTACGGAGTAATTATTCATCCAGTGGTAGAGACCATTAAAGTTTAAAGAATTCATTGATATAAAAGGAGCTTGGGCATGATCGAAGAAGATTGGGAAGATTTCCAGATCTCACTAAAAGAAGAATATTATTAACAAAAGGATCGTTATGTTGAATGGTTCGTGGTTATTCTAAATTAAAAGAGGAAACTCGAAGTTATCTAGTAGGAACACCATTATGATCGAATTGTTAAAGTATTATACGTGTAAGTGCGATGTTAAAGACGCAAGACTTAACAAGTAAGAATTCATTATAATGCTTGATTTGTAAATTTCAGTGTACTTTCTAAAGTTGTTATATGACACAATTGGGATATGATCAAACAAGCTTGAAAGATGGATACACGTGAAATGTGGATGGTGACCAATGGTATCGTTGTTATCTTCAATATTACAGTATATATTCCTTTTTGATTCCTAAATAAGTATGAGCTTCTTTTCTTAAATAAACTCCTTATGATGATATCAAAAAGGAGGATATTGCATTCCTTTCAAATTTAATTGTTCTCCTCAAGTTTTGCTCTCTGATTGGGACAAACAGTGCTATGGAGAAACGCTTTGTCGAGATGACGAAGAGTTGGGTGGGATGCCACCTAATCATGTGATGTATACCATACGGTACGAAAGACTGGCCATCTTAAGTACCAATGTGGTTGTCTCATTCGTATTCAAATCATCACTTCTTCTTTCTTTCCAACTCTAAGTTTATTAAAATTGTGAATCCTTCTAGTTATTTCATTATACCGTCGTTCTTTGTAAAAGTTTTTCAAACAAATCAACGTATTATGAACCAAGTGGACGAAGTTCCATCTACCTCTCATACATGGAAAGGAAACAAGGGTATATGGAGAGGATTGCAAATCACTAGCCCCAGTCAGGGATCCACTAAGAGCTAAGAGAATCTACTCCAATAAGGAATACGTCTTCGGGAACAAGAATTTATGATTTTCCTGTGAAATATGTTATTCAGAATACGGACGTGATGACATGGATGATTATGGCGAATACCTTATGCGTTAAAATATTGAAAGATGTGGAAGCAACTTAATTGTTTATTTTCCCCAAGGTATTGTTGATAAGATTATGACGAAAGGACTAGCAAATTTAAGAACGCGTAATTATTAAATAAGTAAGTACCAATGGTGGGATTGAGATTCCTGGCAACAAGTTTGTGAGGATTTGATATTATTTAAGATAGGAGAATTTGACATTACTCTACGGAATGGATTAATTATTTAAGTGTGATGCCTAGACAGACCGTCGTGAGGAAAGATAGTTCTGAAGATGCCAAATGAGAATGTGACAAGGTTCAGAAGATGAGGGAAGGTAAAGAATTTGTTAACGATGATTTAAGCCAAGAAGTCACGGTGATCAAAAGGTAAGCACTATGATGATTATGAATAGAAGTCAGGAGTAAACAGAATTTGAAGGTTTTTTAGCAATTAAGGAGTTTCAAGATATGTTTCCAGATAAATTATCAATATTTCCTCCAAATAGAGAAATGAAGTTCGCGATCAACATAGCACCTGAAAGGAAGCCAGTGTCCAAAGCCCTGCACAAAATAACACCAGTTAAAATGAGGAAGTTAGCAAAGCAGATGCAAGAGATGTTAGAGGAAGGAGCGATTAGACCTAGTGTACCCTTAAGGTGCACCAGTATTATGTTGTTAATAAGAAAGATGCAAGTATGAGGTTATGTGTCAACCAGCAAAAGCTCAACAAGTTACTATCAAGAGTAAGTATATGTTACCTCGATCCAATGATTTGTTTGATTAAACAAAGTACTTTTATAAGATTGATTTAAGACTTGGTATTTCACCAATTGAAGATTAAACCTATGGATATATCAAAGATAATTTTCGGAACTAAGTAATGTTCTCGTATTGTTATTTGGATTAACCAATATACCCATAATATTTGAACTCGATGGACAGAATATTTAAGGAATATCCGGATGAGTTGTAATTGTGTTACTTAAAGTCAACGGAGGACCATGCGAAGCGTTTAATGACAACTGGGGAGTTGGAGAAGAAAGAAGTTGTATGTAAAGTTTACAAGGTGAAAGTTTTGATGGTAGAAAGCATAAGTAATCAGTGAGGAGGAGACCAAAGGAGATCCAGTAGAAATTAAAGTTACTATAAATGAAGAAAGACCAAAAGCTCCAACAAAAGTAAGAAATTTTACCATGGGATGGTTATTAATGAAAATTTGTGCAAAATTTCTTGAAAGTTGTAATACCTTTGACGAAGCTAATCAGGAAAAACAAGGAGTTTTTGTGAAGTGGAGAAGTGTGAAGGAAAGTTTTGCGGAGTTATATGAAAGAATGGTTACAGCACCTGTTTTATCAATTTGAAAGTGTCAAGGAGATTTGGTAGTTTATAGTGATGCTTCTCATAAGGAAGTAGGAAGTGTGTTGATGCAGCACAATAAAATTATTGTATATGCACCCAGACAACCGAAACCTTATGAGCAGAAGTATCCTACTCGTAATTGGGACTAACAGTAATAATATTTGTTTTGAAATATGGGGAAGCATGATATGTATGGAGAAAGGTGTAAAATCTATACGGACCATAAGAGTTTGAAGTATATATTTACAAGGAAGAGCAAATGTAGTGGCAAATGATAAGTAAAAAGAAGAAAGTAAACATGGAAACTGTACCAGAAGAATTATCTATGGAATTTCAAAAGTTGGAATTGGAAGTCAGAGTTTATAATCCAAAAGGAGCAAGGATAGATAGTATGACCTTTCAGTCAAAGTTGTTAAGGGAAAGATAGGGAGATGTTAAGAGAAGATAATGGATCACGATGTTAGCAGTTAGTAAGATGAAATTTATGCGCCCAGGAGAACGATCACGATACCCCCAGGTTTTCTTCCAGCACTTGGATGCTACAAGTAAAAGGATTAAGAAATAAGGTCCCCGGGGAATTCAAAATATAAAGTAATTAATTTATGGAGGAAATGACAAGATATATGGAAATTTAAAGAAAATAGTGATAACCAGGTATAAGAAGGAAATTTCAAGATGGGTTAGGAAGTGTTGGACATGTCAAAGAATTAAGGCAAAGTATCGGAGGCCAAGTGGACAAGGTAGACCAAAGAGTGGTTTTACAAGAAGCGAATCGTAAAATGTACCGGTAATGTTGATGGAGAAAAGGAATGAAATTATGAGAGTATGTACTGATTATCGGGAGTTGGAAAAGACAACAAATAAGAATAAGTGACCCCTATAAAGAATTAATTACTTATGAGACATAATTCAAGAAGTATGTTATGTTTCGGGGATTAACTTAATATCCGACCCGAGAACATATTAGAAATTATGATTAAAGTGAGTTATGAGCATTGCAAGCTCCGGTGATATTATGTGAAATAACAAGTGTATCAGTTTTTACTGAAGACTTTGTGATAACTTTCAATAAACACATTCAAGTATTAGTTCTTTGCAAGAAGAACAAGGTTTGAGATCATGGTACATGACAAGAACCTGATCAAATCCTCTCCAATTCAAATGGAGGTTCTCATTATTGATGAACAACAACTGTCATAACCACGGTATCTACTGTGAGCCTAATTATGAATTCACAAGGTATAAATATTGGTGTTACTTTATCAGTATTTATTTTAAATAATGATTTAGTTCTTTCAGCATTTATAGTATGCTTTTCATGATATAAATCATGTTGACATGATTACATCTAGACCTTAGTTAAGAACTACCTCTAGTTGTATGATCACAGATCACCCTTCTTTAGCCACCTCTTATTTCTGTAGGACAATCTTTCTGAGCATTCATCTGTGAGATGTGTGGAAAGATTGAGAGAAAAATAGAATATAAGAGAGGCGGATCCTTCCTGGCAAAAGGAGAGGTAGATGAGAGATAGGATTTAGTAATCCTTGTAAGGAAGCTCTGACTATTAAAAGTCATGAGATGTGTGGTATGAGGAGTAGTGAGACTATTATAAAAGAATAGAGAGATTAAGTTTTATTTTTTATATGTTTGCAGATGCTCAGATTACAAAAGGAACAGATGTTGAACAGCAGTCTGTTGAATCTCAGGAAAAATCAAAGGCTACTAATCTCCCTACAAGTCTAAGTACTGATACTTTCTTGCAGTTCATATATCCTACTATTTCGCCACAAGAGATAATCCCTGTTTTTGTTGAAAACAGTCCATACATTCTACTTTTCCATCACCTGAGGAAATCCCTGTTGTTGCTGGAGATGTAGTAGCACTACAGTCCATTCATAAAGATTCATCCATTTCAGAATCACCACAGCATTCTACAGGACCTGAGCTCCTGAAAGTTAATCTTGAAACTCCAATTCATTCATCTACAATATTTGAAGATGTGGAGATAAATGCTGAAGGTGTGGAAGCTTCTGAAGCCACTAGATCAGATGATGCACCAATTTCTCATTCTATTCTACATACTAAAGTTGGTGATATAGTTCAACAATTAGTGCAAGATCCAGTTGCTATTGAAGAATCTAATGATCGTAAATGAAACTCATGTATCTAATGCTATTTTAGATCTTCAGGATGGCCTTTTCTTTCCTGAGGATATGCCTATGCATGTAAGACAACAGAAAATGAAAGAGTTAGATGTTAAGAAAAAGCAGGATTATTCTGATAATCTCTGGAATGCTTATTGGAAAGATAATACATATCCTATTTCCAGAATACATGCAGTTAAACATCTGGAAACAGCAGAACAAAAGATTACAAATCTTGATGTGCTGAATAATCTAAAAGCATAAACTTTGGTTTTCAGATCCTTACACACAGCTCATGAAGCAACTACTATTCAAATCAATCGGATCAAAGAATCATTGATTGCTTCAAAGCTGTTTACTCATCAGGAAATTCAGAAACAAATTTCACCAATAGTTATCAGACAAATTGCAATTGAAGCCAGTCAAGCTAAATTGGAAGCTCATCAAGTTCGAATGTCTGATCAACTTATAGAAGTACATAATTTAATGGAGCTGATTCTTTCTCTATTGCTTGGTGATAATGCCAAAAAGGGGGAGAAAATTATTAAAATCTAAATGCAAACAACTGTCATTGATAAGTACTGATGATGAAAATCCTGATGGAGGTAATAAAGGGGAACAAAAGGAGAGCAAAAGTAAAAGAGGTGGTGAGCTAGTTGAAGTTAGTGGTTCATCAAAAGCAATCACTAGATGTCAGTCTAGACAAGGAAGAGAAAGCAAGAGGAATGAAAGAATAGTTGAAGGATTGATTGTGACTACTAAAATGCAACAATCTTCACAAGTCACAATTGTTGCTAATGAAGATCAAGATATTCTGGAGAAAGAAGCTGGTGCTGAAGCAAACCAATATCTTCAAACTCTGAAAGTTAAAGGAAGAAAGACAACTATGTTCTACAAGGATCCAAAGATTCAATTATTTGATTTTAAGGTGAGTAGAAGAATATTTGCAAAAGAAAATCCTGGAGTTGATCTTGAACAGCCAAGGCAAACAGAGGAAGACTTAAAAAATTCTATGAAGATAGAAAATGTTGATATTGTTGTTGTTTCTCAAGTACTTTATGAAGATGATCCTTTTAACAGACCAACCAGAGGTATAGTTATAAGGAAAATCAGTCAGGAAGAAGATGAAAGATCTCTCAGATCACAAGCTATTGGAACTGCTGACATGAAGCTGAAAGGAAATGAGAAGATAGAAGAAAAGTCAAGGATTTCAAAGTCTAAAACCCAAGCTGAATTCAGTATCTAAGAAATCTAAATCTTAAACTCTGATAGATTTAATCTATACAGTAGTTCAAGCTCTTGATACAGACGAAAATTAAATTGAAGCAGAAATCATCCGAGATGGTCAAAGAAGGAAGATTTCTAAGAGCATTCTGAGCTGAGAAAGTGGAATTAATGACATTGCTCAAATTAAAGAAGCAGTTCAGGATGAAGAGTTAAAGTCTGATATTCATTGAAGCAAGATTGAATATGCATACTTATTTCCTGCATTTAGATAGTTTTGACATCATCAATTGGAACTTGTCCATAAAACAAGCGGGGGGAGATTGTTATGAGCAATTGATGATATCAAACAGAAACTATCAGAAGTTCACATCAGAACTTATATATCAACGGATGTTGATGACATCAATGGTTGATCAAATATCAACGGTTGATAGGATATCAGCGGATGATGATTTCAACGGATGATGATGTCAACGGATAATGAAATCAGTATTTGTCACACCAGTTGATCTTCGAGGAGGAAAAGAAAACAGGAACTCAAGGGGGTGAAGGACTTTATCTCAGAAGCAATTGTATAGGTTTCCTTGTTGTTAATAGAATATGATTCCTTATGCATTTGTAGTTGTGCTCTATATAAAGCACAAATTAGGATCATGCTATAAGCATTGCGATATTGTTATATCTTTCGCATAACCTAGCAGCTCTCAAGGATATTTGTTCATCCTTTCGAGAGAGTACTTTTGTAATAAGTTTTTATCAGTTAATATTAATACTGTTGATTATGTTGAAGCTTTGTCGATTAGATTGTATTAACTGTATTCACCGCCCCAGTTGATTAAGGGCCTAACAAAAAGTATTTCAAATAATAACATAAAAAACATGTAGTTATCGTGGTTTCGATTCGCTCGATCTCTGAAATATAATAAAGGTAGTGTTAGGGACCCAAATTGGGTACAAAATATAGTTTAAAAATGATGTAGAATGAGTGATGTGTCACTTTCGATTATTTTAATAGGTGAAATTGATGTGAATACATGTGAATCTATCTTATTAATTTCATACGATGATCAATCAAAAGATGTTGCGTGACATTTTGGAACCGTTTTGAATCTAATTTTAGCTACCTAGCCTTTCTTATAATATTAAATAATTTTAATACCCTTCAATTTTGATTTAATATTTACCAATTTATTTCGACAGAATAACACTTCAAAATTGTACAAAATGAAAGTGTTTTGTAATTTCTATGGAGTTCAATTTTTCAGTGGAGTCCATATATGTTCTGCAAATAAAATATAGCTTAAAATATTGCAAAATATATTATTTTTCGAATGATGTTCTACAAAAATTATTATTTTATTGAAAATCTTGCAAATTGCATACATTTTACAATTAGAACATTGAAAAAAATATTATTCTAAAAAACATGTTTAGTTTGCAGAACATAAATGTTCATGTTGCAGCATACATATTATACTTGTAAATGTATGATATTTGCATGATTTTATTGAAGTTCTAATATTTGTGAAACATATTTTAGAAGATAACACGTTTTAAAAGATACTAGTTGGTAACCCGTACGAAACACGAGGCGGAGATAAAAAAATAATATCAAGTTATTATTTGCATAAAATTAAATCTCATAATAATATGTGCAAAATATAAATTAAAATAAACAAATAAATATTGTTAAATTATGTAGTTAAAAGAAATCAAAGTCATGTGTAATTACAAAATTTCACCATATAATTCCTTTTTTTACTAATATGGTTTATAAATCCAGTATAATTCTAGTTATACGGCTAATTATTATATTTGTTATATTAATCTAACATGTTAGCTTTTACTAATACGATTATATTAAATTAAATCGACGCTTGGATGGACATTAACAAATAGAAATTAATGTGAAAATAAAGTATACGGAGAGTAGAAGTCAATTCGTGTTTTAGTTGAGATTTAATTATATAGAATTTTAAAATTAATTATATAATTTTTCAAGTGGGTATCAAGATTTGGTAATTTTGTGTTACTAATAGAATATGGTTTCAATTATTAGTGTAACATCCGGGATATCGCGTGTAATTATTTTTATTAATAAGTAATTCTTATATGATTATTATGTGATTTTTGGTGAATTATCTAATGATTGGTGTGAATATGTGAATCCTTATATGTGATACAGTATAAGTTTGTTAATTTTATTATGACCAGAATAAAATATAGATAATTATGGTGTTTTTCTGGTAATTTTTGGGCTGTTAAATGATTTTATATTGATTTATGAATTTATTAATTATTTTCTGAATAATTACAAAATTATTTTATAAAGCTGGAAATCGTCCGACTCCAACCGTTTTTACAACCCGAAACTCTTCCGAAAACTCCTTCCTAACCTAATCTGGTAATTCCGGACATTTTCCGTGTTTTGACTTTTTCAATCTGGATTACGGTTTGACCCGTGCGCGGCCCGGCGCAAGATTTTCGATATGATAATCATTTCGGTGAATCAACAAAACCCGTATTTTCGAAAGACGAGATATTCTTACATTATTTTCATATAAAGTGTTTTATAAGAAGTCCAGTTTGGATAATTATCCAGTACAGGTACTAAATTGGATCATTTTTGCAGTTACCTAGCGGCTAAGTAACTAATTTATCGATCCAATACTCTTTTATGCAGTTACTTAGTGGCTAAGCAATTAATTTAACGATCCAAGATGATCCAAAATGATCTAAAACGAGCCAATATTCCAAAAATATATATAGCCCTTTTATTATTTCATTTTATTCGTATAATCACAATCAGTCAGTAAAACCCCGTAAAATACAGAGAAAATGTCGAATTAAAACCGCGTTCTTGAAAATCAAATGTACGAACGAAGGCGTTTTCGAACTCCGATTCGGGCGTGTAATATATCAAAACGAAGCTCTCGAAATCTTCTTTCTGAATCAACCATTTGATTTTTCCCAGAAATCAAGGTATTTTTCTGATTTAATCATTTAAATTCGAATTAATTATGGATTAAAATATGAATTTTTGTTCTTGATGTTTTTGGTATGATTTGATGGCATAATCGTGTAGATTATTTCTTCCTGGTCATTTTGGTATATTATATGATTAATTTGGAGTTCAATAACATATAGAAAATTGAGTTTGATTTTCGAATTTGTGAATTAGGGTTCTTGTTCAAGAACATAGTCAATTGAAATTTGGGGGTTTTATTTTTATTGATTTTGGGAATGAATGAGTGGTACCAATGAATAGATCGTTTGAAAATGAGTCGATTGGTGTGTACAAGTTGATTCGAGGATGCCTGGAAGCTGTTCGCCGGAAAAAGCCGAGAAACGGCGGTGTAAACTTCGGCGTCTTTTTCTGGTTAATCGCCGAAGTTTTGAACGATTTGAAGTAGGAGGTTGTGTTTATCTGTAAGTCAATCGCTGTGATTTTGGTGTCGTTCTGGGCACTTTGCAAGGTGGGCGGAAAAGCTTGGTGGCCGCCGTTAATGGCGGCCGGCCACCGGAGCGGTAAATAGGGAAGACGACTAGGGAAACTACAGTTTAGTACCCCGAATTTTCCCTGATTTGCATATTTAATATTTCGGTTTTAAAATCTATAAAATTTAGATTTTTGTTTATAAAAATACCAAAAATCAGATTGCTGTTTATATAATTACAAAAATAGTATTTTCTTTTTATATATTTTCAGAATTTTTTTTTTAATTTCTAAAAATTCCAAAAATTGTTTTTAATTCAAAAATAAATATAAATTATTTATTTAATTAATTTAATTATTAATTAATTAATTAGTCAATTAATTTAAATATTAATTGATTAATTAGTTTAATTATTTATTAATTGATTTTAATTAATTATTTAATTAGATTTAATTATTTAAAATTGATTTAAAAATTCTGAAAAATAGTATAGAGCTTTAAAATATTATTTTAAATTATTTTCAAGGCTCGATAATTATTATAAAATTATTTTAAAGTCAGATTCAGGTGTTCAAACCCTATTATTTAATTATAAAATAACTCAGAGTCCAATTTTAATTCCGAAAAATGTTCAAAAATTCGTAATAAATACCTGAAAAATCATTTTGACCCTGAATCATCTTTGAAAAATTATTTTGATCGAATACCTTACGTGTTATATGCTACGTGTTCACTGATTGATGCGATATGTGCCTATGTGGTTATGGTTTGACTGTTTTAGTCATAACTTTTAATCCGTAAATCGGATTTGGGTGAAACGAATGGTAGATAAAAGCTTATGACGTCTATGTGACGATTAGAATACGAGTATGAATAATTGATAGATACTTGTGATGCCTGGCAGAGTCAGCGAGGCATAGAAGAGGAAACCAGTGATCTATAAATAGAATCAAAGCATAGAAAGAGAAGGAAAGTGATTGATAAATAGAAGCAAGGCATAGAAAGGGAAGAAAAGTGGTTGATGAGTAAAACTATTAGATGAGTACAAGTAAAGTGGAAATCGTCGATGATAAGTCAAGTACTTCTGAACTTCTCTTCAAGGTATATTACAAATATTTTCGAACTGTTTTCATAATATGTCGCTATTATTCAAAATAATTCATGTTTTATATTGCAAGTGCTTTAAACTATTTAAACTTGAACCCTGATTCCTATTGATCTTGAGTCATAAGCCTTATTCTTCATAAACCATTGATTGTTGAATTCCCAGATACGAGCCATACACATACTATACTACTCCACAAATACATATCTACCACATACTGATTCTGATATTGAATTTCTTAACATACCAACCCTTATCCCTTGTTTAACAGAAGACCAATTCTTGGAACCCTTGAACCCTTGGTCTTCTACTTTCTGATTCTTTCCTTGATTGAAAGCCAATCTTTTTGAATTCCTTGTTACACCGACATAGTATTGTGAATAACCATATGCTTCAAGATAAATGTTGTTTATGATTCAGCTTATTGATTATATTGGTTATCATTTTGAATTATTTTAGAATTGGATGGTTTTATAAATGTGGACCAGATTCGTGGTCGGACCAGATTCGTGGTCATAGTAGGCCAATGTGTGCCTTGGATCCAGTATATAGAGCAAAGCTAGGAGCCTTGCTCGGGGTTAGTGTGTGATTAATCAGCAGCCTAACCTTGGTTTTTAAAATAAAAATTGAATATCCAATTCTAATCATTGTTTATTCATATGCTTGATTCTTCTGAATCATTCCAATTGGTGAATGTT
The DNA here is from genome assembly GCF_009905375.1 of Apium graveolens. Taxonomy (NCBI): domain Eukaryota; kingdom Viridiplantae; phylum Streptophyta; class Magnoliopsida; order Apiales; family Apiaceae; genus Apium; species Apium graveolens. The sequence continues at coordinate 240,984,998 of NC_133655.1, forward strand.
TAACCTCAATTGCTTTTATTATTACTTGCTGAGCTAGTAAGCTCATTCTTGCAAAAATTTTATGTTTTCAACAGTGGGAAAGGAAATTGTTGGTAACGAGGATTCCCTGTCCAGTATGTGAGCTAGGATTTCCGGTTAAGTTGGATCGAGCTAGCAAGCCCTCACTACTAGAAATAATAGATACGACATCGGTGCTTAGACATCGGCATGTAATGCACCCGATGTTAAAATGCAGTTTAACATCGGTTTTATAAAAAGCGATGTTAAATACATATACTGACATCGGTTTCACTTAGTAGGCGTTGTCTATGTTCAGAAATTAAAAGGGCCATAAATATGCTTTTAACTTTGACATCGGTTGATTTTGTTAACCGTTGTCTAAGGCCTTTTTAAAAAAAATAAAAATTACTTGTCTTCCCCCCCCCCCCCGATTTCAGTACACTTTCCCCCCTTTAATTTTAACAAAAAATTCATTTACCTTATTTCCCCCCTTTTCCAGAATCAATTTCCCCCCTTTCAGTACACATTTTCCCCCTTTGCCAAAAATATTTCCCCCCTTTTAACTCATTTTTATTTCCCCCTTTCATAAAATATCTCCCCTTCTCTCTCAATCCTCAAATATCGACTATCTCTATCTCCTCAAACCATGACTGAATCTCAAACACCCGACTTTCTCAAACCCCAACTCTTTCTCCCTCCTCTCTCCTCTCTCCTCTCTCCTCTCTCCCTCTCTCTTTCCTTTCTCTCCTTTCAAACCCTAACTTATACCTCCTAAATCGAGCTTAATCCTATTTAATCATGTTTGAAATTGGCCAGATTCGTGCAAAATAACCTTGAAAGGATCTATAAAATGGTCTTTTATAAATTTCTCTGTTGATTTGACTTTTTGTTCTTATTATGCAGCCTCTGTATGCAGTGAATCCCATTCATAGCACCCAAGGTTCTTCCCATTCATAGCACCCAAGGTTTTTCCCTTTCTTTTTGTTTATAAAATTTATTTAAATCTTGTGAATTTGTTTTTTGATATTTAGAATTTAGATCTTTTGAATATGTCTGGGATTTTTGGGGTTTTCATTCAGTTTTTTGTTCTTGAGATTTGTTATTATTTTATTTATTATATGTATATATATGTATATATGTCATACTGGGTCTAATTAGAGCTATTATTGTTTGTTGTATAGAAAAAAGAGTTTTGATTTGCGGCTGAATCTAATTGGAATCATTGCATTTTTAGTACAAGGAGGTTTAATCTTGTGAATGAGGTTGCTTATGGAACGGGTTCAGTAGAAACGAGATCTTGCTTCTATCTTGTCTGTTTAGTGTGTGTCTGTTGGATTTTATAATTAAATAGACATTAAATTGGATATTTTAATTGGATACATGATTTTTACGAGGATTTGTTTGAGGAGTTAAGCAAGTATGGTGAATTTGAGAGCTTGAACATTTGTGACAATCTCGCTGACCACATGGTATGTGTTTGTACTATGTCTTTTATATATATATATATATATATATATATATGGTTAAATTCATTTTAAATCATTTGTGTGAGCTTAAGGACTTTACTTTGAACCAGGTGGGAAATGTTTATGCTCAGTTTAGAGAGGAGGAACATGATGTGGCTGCTGTGCAAGGCCTCACTGGAAGATTCTATGCAGGCTAGTTATTTGACCCATGTTTCTGTTGTTTGCTATGTGCAACACTTTTCAATATTTCAATACATTTTCAGACCGTAATTAAAATCACTTTGCAGTCTTTTTTTATTGCTGTGATGAATAATGTTCATACTCCGTGTCCAGTGTATGTATTGTGTTTACTACTAGCTCAAATAAATATATCTTGTGATGAGTTTCTTTCTGTTTGAAGAACTAGAAGTATTTGATCATATTTTAGATTTTATTCTCACTCATAGTCATTACCAGAATATTTGCAGTCATGGTAACAAATTTAAGCAATTGATGTTCATTCCTTAGAAGGCATTTTTCCTATATCAGTAGAAAAGTAAGCTGAAAAGGGACATTCCTGCTAGAGGTTTTTGTACTACCCATTTTAGCCTACTTTAGTTACAGGGGTGGTCGTAGTTTCTCGATGCCAAATTATCTTTTGGACTTGCAAAAGTGACAAAGGAAATGCACTGGTTTATACTTTCTTATCTATTTAATTGACAGAATTATCCTTGCTTGTAGGCTGGTTTTGGCTATCAGCAATGGCTGGTACCAGGGATGAGGCCTGGTGAAGGTCCGTTGCTAAATTTCTTCATGCCAATGGTGCAACAAGGTAATTAACTGCTAATCATCATATATAAATGGAAAAGAACTTTCACAATCAGTAAGTGTCCATTAAAATTTGAACTTAACTTTTTTTGCTTCCAAGCTTATTTTACTGTAATATATCACCTTACATGTAAGACAGTACAGAGTATTTAATATGGTTACTAAAAAATTCAAATTAATCTCCCTTTCTAGTGTTTCTACTAGGTGTTTATTGAAAAAGAGATTTTTAGTTAATACTCCTTATTTCATATTAATACATATCAAGCCAACTTGATGAATAGATAATATGTTAGTGTTCATGAAAATTATTACCCAGTCATATATAAATTATAAGGTTTATATTGCATGGTAAGAACCTGAGCAAATAATTATGATACAATTTCGATACAACATCAAAATATAAATAGATCAACAACTATAGTTAATTGGGCTTTTAAAGTCACTCTAAACACTTATATATGGTTGTACAGACTACATCTTGGATAATGTCAAGAATAATGATGGAAGAGCAGGGCCTACATTATTGCTGTGAGTCTGCAAACCGGTTGTGTTCAATCATGAAGGTTTTAATGACATAACTGAAAAGATGCATGATGAACGGCCTCCTACAGTTTTGAAGAATATTATTCAATGTTATGTCATACTGTCCGATGATCAAGGTTAGCCATCAACCTTTTTAAGCATATTTGTCAAGCTTTTTTGTGTTTCTATATCGTTCTTATAGTTATTGTCTTATCGATTTAGAACATGCGTAAAAAATGTCTCTGACCTTGGGGCTTTCTGGTTGTTGTACTTAAAAAATATAATTTGATATGATTTGAATGCAACAGGGGTTTCCTCCTTCTGAGAAGCTTCATTCCGCCAATATTAACGACAGCTCCATATATTGAACCCCTTTGTGTAAGTCCATCTAGATGATCTCTTATATACATGTAAAAAGTGGACTCTTTTTTTCCCATCATCTACTTACCTAGTACTGCTTAATAACATGTTTAGAGCATATTGATGTGCAAGAATTGAAGGAACCTTATAAATTAAAGGAGCAAGTAGACCCTGTTAACTGCTCATGGATTCGATGCTCCTCAGACCATTAAGGTGTCGGTATTAAGCATCAGTTTTATAAATTGGATCACCGAGATGAATTAAATTTATTAAAATTAGATAAGTAACAAATATTGATGTGTGTCATTATTTACCAATTACTTGTATAAAAATATCTATATCTAGAGTTATTTGTTTTTTCTTTATATTGTGTGTTTCTTATTTTCATTTTGTTATGGTTAATTAAGTGTGCCCTTAATGAGCATATATAAATAAATAAATAAAACTGCAGGGGTGCATTCTAGAGATGATGATTTTGATGTGGCTATGTTTTCACAGTACATTACCATTACACATAAGATCAGACCTAATTCTGCACTATTAGTTAGTCACACATTCTGCACAAATTTTTAGTATAACTTGTTTCCTATTTAATATAGACAAGGGTAATGTAGGGAACCAAGGTGTCGCAAGCAGTCCTCTAGACAACAAACTTCCGGACCTGGGCCAAAAAGGAAGCAGCTTCAAGCGGCGAAAATACACTCTTGGTTGAGGATCACATATAACTACATCATTTTCCTGGACGCTAACAACACATATTTGTCGATTTGATCTTCGTACCTCTCATATAGTGCTGGAATTGTAAGAACAATGACAAGGCGTGCCAAAGTTTCCATTTGTATTAGTTACATACATGTACACTTATGATTATTGATACAAAAATAATTGTAAACTATGCTACTTCCAGTTGTGCAGTGAAGAAATTTGGTATCAATGTAGCTTTATGTTTATGTTGCATTGTTTGGTATTTTTTTTGTTTGTGAATGTAATTGGTTCATGTGGATGTGAACAGTATCAGGATGGCATGCAATATACAAAACATTAACATCATATTGGTAAATATAAAACGATGTAAAAAATATAAGAAAGACATCAGGTAAAATAATAGTAAAAGAAAAAGAACTAAAAAAATCGATGTGAAATAGTCATTTGACATCGGTTTTGAAAAGAAACTCAATGTATATTAAGTCAAATAACATCGGTTAGAGGAACCGGCTGATGTTAAACAAAAAGACTTAACATCGGTTTCGTGAAGAACACTCATGTCTTATCCATCATTTCACATCGGGGGGCTAATTTAACCGATGTTTAATCAAACATTTAACATTGGCCAAGTAATCCAACCGATGTCTCATCTAGCATTTCCCATCGGTTTGTTTGAAAATTTTTTAATAAATGGATTTTAGAGCTTGTAGGTTTCATGTTTTAATGGATAAATACCTCATAATATACTCATATTCACCAAAAAATATTGTAATATAAGCTGAAATTTGTTGCAAAGACATCACATTTAATCTTAAAACCGATGTATAGCACTGTAATAGACATCGGTTGTTAACCGATGTCAAAGGCTGATGACATTTAACATCACACGCGAAGACATCGGTTCAGATTTTTTTTAACATCGGTTCTGAACCGATGTCTGATCCCATATTTCTAGTAGTGCCTTTATATTATAGATGAGTTGTGTAAGATTATAAATACGATATCTTAGCCATTGTAAGTTGAATTAGTTGGGATTTGGTACGATGTAATAAAAGTTAAGATTATGGCTTGTTTTCATACTTTAACCTGTTACGATCCGTGGTTGTGTACAGAAGGGTCAATGCATATAATACTTTATATACAGGTTTAAATTTTGTGGTGTGTTGTGAGCCCCAAACTTCTGACCCGGGTTTGGAGGGCGTCACAATTAGTATAGATAGTTGATAACACGTGCGAAATAAATTAAAATTTCAAATTAGTATTTGTAGTGCGAAACACGGATTGGAATTAATATATTAATATAAAATATAAAATTGCTACTTGTAGAGAATAATTATGTAGTTAAAAAAGTTGAATCTGATATGAAATTTTCCATAATAATTCTAGTTCTTCATTGTTTTACTTGTTATATAAATCTAACATATTATTTTTATTTTTGTAAAATGAATTGTATAATTATTTTATGAATAAGATATTTGTTATTTTGGATAATCTAATATTAATTAATATGATTTGATAATTATCTTATAAATAACCTTTTTAATATAGTTTATTTAATATTACTTAATTATTGATAAAAATATATTTTTCAAATTAAAGGTAAATATACGCTTGGATGAACACTAACTAATACGTAGAAAACCAAATTTAGAGAGAATAAAAGTCAATTTGTGTTGGGTGAGTACCAAAATTTGATATTTTTGTATTGTACTTTTGTGTTGCAATAAAACATATTTTCATTTATTAATTCTATCATTGTTATATAAGGATCATTGTTATAATTTTATCCAAATTATTGGTAGTTATGATCATTTGTAGTAGTCAGTAGTTATGTTTCATCATTGTTATAATTTTATCCAAATTATTGGTAGTTATGATCATTTGTAGTAGTCAGTAGTTATGTTTCATGTACTACCAATTTAATATGGATCGTTAGATCTGTAAACAAATTGATCATAGTCCTTGCATATAAAATAAAGAAATATTCTATAACCAACGGTATGATTCGAACCTCCTACCCTTACAATGATTTAAACCAAAAAAAGTATGTATCCTAAATTGAATAGAATAATAATGTAAAATTTATAATTTTTGTTTATCTTCAAATTATGGATTATATTTTTGTACAAAATTTTTAAACCATCAATAAATTAAACATTACTTCATGAGTTTCACGTGGGCTATAAAATCGTCAAAATCTAATTTATAGAACTCAGGATAGAGTCGAAATAAAATCAAAAGAAACTCAGTATTTTTTGTTTATTTGTTTGAACTTTAATTTGATTTTTTAAACTATTTCTAATTAAAAAATATCTTTTAAATAAAAAATAAAACATTCGTGTATTACGTCGATATATTAAAAATTTGATAGTTAATTAGTTGGAATCGTATTTGGGTTTCGTATAGTACTTAGGTTAATGTAATACACGGGAATACTTTTGTATTTATTTTATTCATGATACTTTTTTCAAAACTTAAATAGAGATAATTCGTTCGTCGGTGGAATGACATTGAAATAAGATAAAATAATATACACAATTTATCTTGACAAAAACAAAATTATAGTATTGATCGATAGTAAAATAAATATAAAATCAAACTAAGTATAATCAGTTGAATTTCGTCGGACTAATGGATTCCGAGCTAAAATAAAATAATAACTAATAATAATTCAACTAAAAAAACTATAATTAAATTGGTAACTCATCTATGGGAATAATAACATCGAGTTAAAATATAATAATATTTATTATTCATCCAGGCTAAAAATTTATAAAACTTATTCACGGTAAAACAAAATAAAATCAAAATAAAATTTTATTAGCTTAAAAATAATAATACATACTATTAATTTGAGTTAGACAGAAATATATATTTATCCGGTTTAAAACAAAACTAAAATCAAATTAAACATATTTAGTTGGATTTAATATGTATAATGTGTTTCGGGATAAAAAAAATTAAAATAAAACTAAATGTGATTTGTATATTATTGAACTGGGATAAAATTATTGTTTAAATTTAAAAACAATTATATTTAGTGAACATAAATAGAAATAACAATAATACTATATATTTGAATTTAATAATATTTATTCAAAGTTAAATACCTCTAAATAAAAAAAATATTTATTATATAATATGCATAATGGAATTTTTATCGAAATTTTTTATAGTTATGATTAATGTACTGCCAATTTAATATAGATTTTCAGTTTTTTTTATAAATATATATAAATATGTATAATCTTGAATAAACAAATTTCACATTTTAAAAGTTATAATCTAATTAAAAAATTATATAATATTTAAAATAATTGTGTTGGAGGACGGTAAGGGTGGAATCTACAAGGGTTATATCTCTGATTAATTTACAAAATAGAAAAATAGGCGTATTCCAGCTCTTAGCTCTGAAGAATCACACCATTGAAGCCGTTGTGTCTACTTCTCCTTCTCCATATCCAAGGTACATATATACAACCCATGCACACATTTTTCCCTAAACACTCTGTGTTAATTAAGAGCTCTTTAACAAAATGAGCCTTTTATATAGATCCATCACATCCTCATTTAAAATCAAAAACCCCATTTTTGCATTTACAACAACCCAATTTTTCTCATCATCTGCAGATCAGTATTGGACCCAATTGCAGCAAAATGGGCCCAATCTTGAAAGAAGCCTAAGTAAAATTAGGGTTCAGTTAGATAGTTCATGTATTACTCAAGTGTTACAGAGATGTGCTGTTAATCAACCTGTTTTGGGTCTAAGATTCTTTATTTGGGCTGCCCAACAGCCTAATTATAGACACACTTCTTATATGTATAATAAAGTTTGTAACTTGTTGAGAATTAAGTTGAACCCTTGTTTTATTACTGATGTTATGGAGGGTTTTTTTAGTGAGGGGTGTTTGGTTAGTGTGAAGATGTATAAAGTGGTTTTCAATTTGTGTCGAGAGGGGAAGCTTGCGAATGAGGGTTTGTGGGTTTTGAGGAAAATGAAGGAGTTTGGTTGTGAGCCGGATACGTTGGCGTATAATGTGGTTATTAGGTTGTTTTGTGATAAGGGTGATATGGATGAAGCGGGTAGGTTGATGAGAGAAATGAGTGGTGTTGGTCTTTATCCGGATATGATTACGTATGTTGCGATGACGAAGGGGTTTGTTGAGGGTGATAGATTGGAGGAGGCGTGTGGGTTGTTTAAGGTTATGAGGGAGCATGGGTGTTTGCCTAATAAGGTGATGTATTCTACGCTTCTTGATGGGGTTTGTAGGTTTGGGGATTTAGATAAGGCGTTGCAGTTGTTGAGGGAGATGGAGAAAGAAGGCGGCGAGAGTAAACCGAATGTTATTACGTATACGTCGGTCATACAAAGCTATTGTGCAAATGGGAAGTCCGTGGAGGCTTTGGGTATTTTGGATAGAATGGTTGACAATGGTTCTTTACCTAACAGGGTCACAGCTAGTACTTTGATTAATGGACTTTGTTTAGAGGGGCGTGTAAATGAGGTTTATAAACTCATTGACAGAGTTGTAGGAGAGGGTTTAGTTTCTAGTACCGAGTGCTATAGTGCTTTAATAGTGTCCTTGATGCGGATTGAAAATTTCCCGGAGGCTGAGAAGGTGTTCAGAAGAATGTTAGCTACTTCTGTAAATCCTGATAGCCTAGCTTCAAGCCTTTTGATAAAGAAACTTTGTTCGAAGGGGAAGATTCTGGATGGGTATCGCTTGTACATTGAAATTGAGAATTTGGGTTGCATACTGACAATTGATTCTGATATTTATTCTATTTTGTTGGCTGGGCTTTGCCAAAACGGACATTTGCTAGAGGCTGCAAATCTTGCTGGGGTAATGGGGGAGAAAGGTATTAAATTGAATTTTCCCAATGCTGAAGTCACAATTGATCATTTGAAAAATGTTGGAGAATTGGAGCTAGTGTCTCATATTTTAAGACTTCAAAACTGAATTGACATATGTTTTTTTCGTATACTTCATTTTTGACGTTTGATTGATATTAAAACTGACCCATATGTTTGTATTGTATAATTTAATCCAAATGTTTGGATCCTTTTGTATCTTATGGAGTTATCTTTAGGGTGAAAAAGAAGGATACTTTAGAGTTAATCGACTAGAAAAAAACTGGGTACAGTAGATTATATATTCGTTATTGAAAAGAAAAAAACTATTACTTCAAGGAACCAAAGTTGTAGAAATCATGACCGATTTGAAGTCTAAGTTGCAAGAACATTTTGTATGAGGGTGCTGAAGGTCAAAGAGTGATTCGATAATGAAGAGAGGTTGGCGACTTGATACTTGGGAACAGTAATCAAAACTATAAATGTCTCGTGGTGAAAGCCTACTGAACATCATCGAAAACTGTTAAAGTTTATGTTCTGACAGACATCAGCCATATTCCATGTTGCACCAAAGGCCTAAAGGTAACTGCGCGAAATAATTTTGTTTAGTGAAATTAAATTTCAAGGAATAAAGAGGCATGTGGTGGGATCTGGTGCCCGAGTGCTATTTTTTCCAGCACTTCCATATAATGTCGTTACGAGAAGCCTCACCCTGAGTTTAGGTGCTGGGATCGGATTGAAAAGGTATCATATGATCTCAAAAACATTTGGCACGTATCATTTTAGTGTTCTTGTTTTACAAGTTTATAATACCCCCTCTGACCCAATTTAGTTGTCCACTGTTACCAATTTTCCTTGTTCCAGTTTAGTTTATTTGTTTATATTTACAAATGAACAAGAATATTGGTTCAACACTTCTACTTTTGTAGCTTGAAATATTTGTGCTTTTTTCATGCAGTCAAACATTCTGATGGATAGTTTGAAGATATATCAGTAACTTTTTTATGTACTATATAAATTTGCACACACAGACTAGATTAGAAAATTCACAATATTATCTGGTGAACAGTGTGGAGATGCTGCCTTGTCTGCACTGACTTTCTTGTTGAGCCAGATAATGTTTTTAAAAATATAAATAAATTGCACTTTGAAGTAGATATGATGCATGTTACAAACTACCAAAGTGTTTTTGTTTCTTCCTGCAATTTCCCTTTTAGCAATAATTATGTTGCATTATAGTAGGGAGCAACTGTGGCTTCAATAGTTGAACTACATTTAAATGTTAGTAGTTGAGAATTTGAGATAGCATAAGATAATCTGTTTTTTCTATATATTTTTCCCAGGTAACACATGCATTTCAGCTTCTACTATTGGGTGTTGTGTTGTTTCCATCTGATGTTTATAGGCTGAAGAAGCTTGGTGTTTGTGGAATGATCACCCTAAATGAGTCATATGAGACTTTGGTTCCTACATCTTTGACTGAGTGAGTTTTAACTTTATTAATAATTATATCGGCAAGACCTTTCAGACTTGGAGAAATCTAATCATCCTTCATTGATTGTTTTTAGTTCTATATAAATGTTAGTATGATATATGCCTTAGCTATATCAAAAAAAAATTACGGAGTGTGCTAATGCTTGAGATCTTTAAATTTAGGTGAATGTTACTTTGATTTGAAAAATAAAAAAAGGAATGCCGGTGGTTCATTTATGATCTGATGCGGTTTTAATCTATATGCCTTGTCATATCAAAAAAAATTGGATTGTTGCTTGAGATCTTCACTAAATTGAGGTGAATATTACTTTGATTTGGGAAATGCTGCTAAAAAGGAATGCAGGTGTTCTGTTTATAGTGTGATGCAGTCTTAGTTATGCTAAAGAATTTAGTGGTAAGTTACATGTGAGCTGTGCTAAATAACTTCATGTATAGTTCTCTTTAAATTCCTCATGATATGGATCATTTGGAACTGTCAATTAAGACTATCTTTTTGCATCATCATTGACAAATATATCACAAGCCGTAGACTTCATTCATAAGCACTCGAATGGTAAATAATGGCTTTTGAGGGACAAAGTAGACTTGCCTCCTCTTTATGTAATAATATAAAAATTGGATGTGGTATACAATCCTCTTTGATTTTAACATTTGTGAATTAGATGAGTGAAGTTATGTAATAAAAGATATGTTAGATTTTCTATCTTGATCCATTGGTGTTCTAGGTGCAAAATTTAATTTTTCTTTTGGACTTCAACAAATTAAACACCCTTGTTGCAAATTTGTCCCCCTGTTAACGTAGATAGGATAAATACATAACTGAACAAGGCAAGTACAACATGTTACAAGTATTAAAGTCTATTAAGTGAGATATGTTAGTATTTTTCTATTTCAATGTTGGTTTAACTGTGCATCAAGTTGTCCCAATGTTGAAGGCTTTGGTTATGGCTAGTTTTGCCCCATTTTTAGGGTGTTTATTACGCAAATAACTGTTTTTGGGAAAAAATGACCAGCAATGATCCTTGGTAGAATCATTTCATAGGCGTATTCTTAAATACGCATTTAGTAGTTAATAATCTCAATACACATTTGGTAGTGGAATATCCCATCAATATTTATTTTTTATTTTTTTGTCTTCTACAAATATGCATTTGTCAATGGATTATTTCATGTAAACTGGGACGTATTCCATTAAATTAAACTTAGCTAGTTAATTTTCCAGAATGGTTGGTTGGTTTTGTTATTTTTACAGAAAAATGGTGGTGGTTGCCATTTTGTGGCTATGGTGTTTCTAGGGAGTATGTTTCTTTCTGCCCAAGATATTTCCTCTATGTATTTCCATTACCTTTTTACAAGACAGTTGAGATTTTGCTAAATTGCCTGTTTGGTGGCGTACTCTTAAGTTTACCAACCACTTATCGCCTACTAAAATAATTAACTAGGAAGATCATAGATGTATTAACAATCAACTAAAAATATCTAAATGCCATTAAAATTTCAACCAATTTTTTTGCAAAATATTTGATAAACAATTCTTCTGAAGGAAACCATAAAATACTTTAAAGGTTGATGTAATGACGTAAATTTGATAATTTGTAGTTTGTTGGGGAATTCTGCATATTTATAATTCACAATTGCTTTGTTTTAAGCGAGAATACATTTTCAAGGAAAACGAATTGCAATTAGCTCTTTGATTATTTTTTGGGTGGTGATTTATACACGCCCAAAATTTATTTATGCACACCCTTTTTATTTATTTTACTAAAATACCCTCAAGCTTTGTTTTTATTAGTCTATATATATTGATTTATTTGTTTTTGTCTGATTGAACAACAAAACAAAATGTGTTTCACCGACTTTTTCTATTTTTTTTAACAATATTAATGGTAAAATTATTTTTTATATTTTTATTTATTATTAATATGAGTATAAGTTTTTATAAATATAAATTAAATTAAAATACATGTTTATCGAATCATGTAAATATAGATCAAAATGACACATTTTTTCTTAACAATAAGGTCATTATCCTGTAATTCTCGTAATCAACAAGTATCCATTTAGAAATATGAAATGCAAAAAAACAAAAATTTATTATATCATAATAAATTTATTTATAAAAGTGAACAATAGAATTTACTTTATATTAATAATATTATTTGAATATGTAACTTATAATTGACAAATAATACAATACGTTTTTATCAAAAATAATACGATACATTTAAAATTAAATATTTTTTGTAATTACCCATTAGATATCAAAAAATTAGGAAAGCAAGATAAAATTAATAATTATTATTAAATTTCAAAATTGATAATAATTTCTATTATTAAATGTCATGATGGTAAGATTAAAATATGAGTCAAATTCAATAAAAAAAGTTATTTTAGTCGAGAATAGAAAAGGGGTGTACATAAATAAATTTTGGGTGTGCATAAATCAACACCCTATTTTTTTCATCGATCAGCATGAATTATGTTCTGTATACTATATCGCTAAAATCGTGTTTTTTAAAAAAAATTGGTTGTATACACAGATGTTCCCCGCAATGTTTTTTACGCGATTTCTAAAATGTAATTTGGGAAGGAAATTTTATATTCTTGATCTTCAAATAAGAAGTGTTTTACGGGGGGCGGTTTCAACTCCTCCGTATGAAATATTAAATTAATATCATTCATGGTTGTTTTTTTTAACAAAGTTGATATCATCCAAGATAACACATGTCCTACACAATTTAAAAAGATTTGACACTTACATAAAAACCAAGGTTAAACTACTATATTACTATTGAATATTTGATCTCTCGAGTTGTGATTTGATGAATATCTCCAATTTTCAAAATTAAACAGTAAGTATTTTATTTTAAAAACATTTGATTTCCATTATAATGTCTTATTTACAAGAAAATATTAGAATTGGGGAATGGTTGTAATTTGGGGTATATTAGTTTTTTTGGTAGGTGGAGAACTAGACTACCGGATCAAATATGACGATGATATGCTTATTGGTCCACCTCTAGCGACGCACCAACCCCCGATATAACCCCACTCACCAACCAATATCGTGACATGTTATTAACTTATTCTACAAATTTATTTTAAGGCTCAGCAAATACACTACAATACTATAACGCCGTGCTCCAAGTTCAAATTAGGAGAGAAAATAAAAAAATGGAAAAGAAATTTTTATAATTTTCTTTCTTGTGCTCCCGAGTTTTTTAGGAAAGATTGAGAGGGGAATTTTCAAAAATTTTCATCCAAAAGTTTCTTCCAAAAAATGAGATGATTTGGGAAGAAGCTCTCACATCCTTTTGCAATATTTTTCCCTCCAAATCAATATTTTTATAATTTTCTTTCATTTACAAGAAATAACTTGGGAACATCTTAAAGGAAATTTTTTGTTTCTCTTTTTTTCCTTTCTCTTATCTTCTGTTCTCTTCTTTCATTAAAAACTTGGAAGCACAGCGTAAGTGATTTCATTTCTATAATTTGAAATGAACGGTAAAAAATTTTACCTCCAAAAAAATTTATATTTAGATGCAATGCAAATATGCATCCCTAGTTCTAAATTTGAAATTAAGGATATATTTTTGCATCTAACCGCGTCATTATACTACTATAAATTAGATCCATGTTGGTATACTTTAAATGAAATTTAGGGTAAATTGACAAAATTTAGGCAAATAAAGAAATATTTGGTTTCAAAATGCATCTAGTATTAGAATTGAAGTTTTATTTAACTGCCAAATGACATTTTTTGATGCTAAACTATAGTAATAACTATAACTATTTTGCATTTTGTATTGTACTTGGCGTTAAGGTTCGTTCATGTACTCGACTATTTTGCATATTATATTGGATACATTTATTTGGAATTTGAGATACATTGATTATTTACACAGATTATATTCCCTATTACCTAATTAAGTATTCCCTTTCGGTCTTTCACAAGTGTGTCCAATAGCACTTAATAAAAATTAAATTTTATGAATTTAGTATATTTTTATTGATGGAGTTATTTTAAATATTGGAGAGTTCATCAAAATTTATGATTACAAAACTAACTAAAATGCATCAAGATCACACAGGAGTTAGTACTTATTGTGTACATTTGAGAATGTTTTACCTTTTCACGTATTTTTAAGAATTTTGAAAATATAGTTAGAAGTTATGTTTTTTAAGTTTTCCTTTTCTAAATTAAAATTTAACATATACTCCCTCCGTCCCTTTCAATTGTTTACATTTTTTAGAGAGTGTTCGACACGTATTTTAAGGAGCATATAAAGTATAGTTCTGTAAATTTTTTTACAATTTTGTTTTTCTGAATAAAAATTAAAACATTCAACTTTTATTCAGAAAAATAAAATTGTAAAAATAAGTTACATAACTATACTTTTTATGTACCTTAAAATGTGTGTCGGACAATCAGGAATGTAAAGAATTGGAAGGGCATGAGGGGGTATATTTTAACTCAAGCACCAAAATAAAACATATTTTAACTATACATTTGATTCATATTAACCTGCGTGCAAAAAGTCAACAGACCTATATTATAAATCAGATGGAGTACTGTTTAGCAAGAAAATTATTTGACACATGACGGGATTTTATTAATACGATTGGTATTCATATACAAAAAAATAATAAAAATAATGTAACGGAAATTTTTTGGAGAAAAGGTAAGGAATTTTACAACGTACTCATTATTAGAAATGCATAAAAGGCTCACCGGGCCGGGTTTTGACCGGACCTTAAAAAACCCGGGCTTTGACCGGGCCGGACTTTTCGGGTTTTGACTTTGACCAGGCCGGGCCGGGCCGGTCTTTCCGGAAATGTCAAAACCCGTTTGGGCCCTCGAGGCAGACCTAATCGGGCTTTTTTTCGGGCCGGATCGGATCGGGCCATGCTTTTTTCTAATTTAAATCAGATCGAGTATTATTAGAGATTCCGAAAAATACATGTGTTAGCAACTAGATCATCGTAAAAATGTATTAGTTTACATAAAATATTTTATGAAAACATTACATCGTTGAAAATATTTAAGTTCGGCAAAAAATAAACATGTTTATATAATATATTTTATCATTGTTATGATAACAATGATAATAACGATATCATTGTTATGATAACAGTGATATCCAAATATCCATAACAATGATATCCAAATATATATAGTGTACTTATTATATCTTCTTTCATTATTTATGCAACGAAGTATATAAATACTATTATTAATCACAAATATGTAAATATATATGTGTTTAAAGTATTATCTATATTTATATTAAATGTGAATTTATAAATATATAAGAAAATATATTAGAATAATCAGATTATAACCGGGTTTTTTCGGGCTTTTAATCGGGCTGGGCCGGGCCGAAGCCCGGACTTTTAACCGAGCCGGGTCGGGCCGGTCTTTACCTAAAAATATAGGGCCCGTCGAGGCCCGAAGCCCGGGCCGGGATCGGGCCGGGCTTGACCGGGCTTTGACCGGATCGGGTCGGGCCAGATTTTCGGGTCCGGACTTTTTGTGCATCTCTGCTCATTATACATAGGAAAACAGAAATGTTAGACTATCCGAAAAGTTCCTAAAACGATTTTCAAATAATAACGTGTTATTATATTATTGATCATTAATTCATAAACTAAATGACCTTTCGTATCGCAAATAACAAATTGGCACGTGACATGTGACATTTGACAACCAAATTGAGTTACATTTCGCAGTAATAATTTCAGAAGAAAAAATTTAAGAACAAATTTTACGGAACAAAAATCAGTATCATATTTGACATACGAATTTTTCGGAAAATTATTTAGAAAGTTGTACGATATTGTTGGGAATATATTATAAACTTGATGATTACATTAACAAAACACATTAGTAGATTTAACTTAGTAAAAATTGTAGCACCCAACGGATGATCAATTATAGTCCCGACGGATGATTCAATATTATCTCGACGGATGACTAATTGATATTCACCGGGTGAGTAGCTTATGTAGTAATAAGTCATGTAGTTCATTTCTGCAAACAACTTTGTATATATTTTGTAATAGTTTATAAATCATGTAGACTATTAGTAGTTGTGCAGAATAGGTTGATTAAATGTAAACATAAGATGTATTGTAATTCTGCACAAATGAAATAGAGTCAAGTGATCAATGACTACCCGACGGATGATCAACAAAGCTACCCGACGGATAACAAGCAAGTACCCGACGGATAACAAGCATGTACCCGACAGATGATCAATTCAAATGTCTGTTGACAGTGACAACACAATCACATGCGTTTGGTGTTTGCAAAAGTAATGTGGAAGTCTGTTTAACAAGAAATGAATAACAAACAAGCATTACCATTTCCATGCAAGTTAAGAAGATTTTCAAATATGCTGGAAAAGAGTAGTGAAGCGCATGGAGTTTGACTTGATAGTTTTGTTTTATTATCATGTCTTATTACCATATAAACTTGGTGGTATATAAACCAAGTGTAGCTAGTAGAACAAACAACTAAGCAAACACTTTTAGAAGAGAAATAGAAAAAGCTGTAACTGTTAAGAATTTCTCTGTAGTTTGTTTGTTCACTTGTAAAGCAGCTGTGAGATAATTTGTTCTTCACAGAGTTCTTAAATTGATATATATATATATATATATATATATATATATATATATATATATATATAATGGATACTTTCAAATCCACCAGAAAAATTTTAAAGACTTGTGTTTTTAATTACTTTGTGTTTTTGATTTATTTAACTTGTGATTCCGCACCTTGCAAATCAAAACACTTATATATATAGTTGGAGTTAGAACATTTTGTAATTCAGAAAAAAGTTTATTATAATTACATTCAAATCCCCCTCTGTAATTTTTGTTGCAGTGTTAGGGACTAACAAATACATGGCAGAAAGTAGGACATTAATTAACAGTGACTAAGATGTACCCCAAGTCTTAACTAACAATAAGAGTAAGATAAAGTAATTATAAATAAGAAGATAATCACATAAAATTTAATGGGATTTTTGTATAAATACCCAAATTGCAGAAAATATTTGTAAAAATACAGATCAACCTCATATGCAACCACGTATGCAACATTTCAACCTCATATGCAATCATATATACAACTCGCGCCCATTTTTTTGCAAATATTTTAATAAAAAATTGTATTTTTGGTAAATTCCCAAATTTAATTCATACGTGAACTTATTTACATCTATATTTAAACATTAATTAATTTATTAATATTTCAAACTAAATCTTTTATTATTATGTATATATTATTATAATTTAAAATAAACTAATTACATAAAAACTATATTATTTAAATTTTAAAAAATAATATAATGTACAAGTTCTTTAAGAAAAACTACTATTCCCTTGTATTTTATTATCAAGATTATTAGTATATGGTACTTATCAAAAAGATTAATATTCTTATTTCCCTAGTAAATCTTTCTTAATTTTTTTGTAACTTGTATAATATTTAGGAATTTTTTTTTATAATTTGCTCAAGACAATAATTTATAATAATTTAATATTTATTATTTTCTAACTTTTCTTCTATTTATATTTTTTTATTAAAAAGGAAAGTTATAGGATGTTTTTATTTTTTCAAATAAAGAAAAAATATTTATGCACTTGCATCTAGTAAATGTGGGTCATATTCCATATTCCGTGGAACACTTGGAACATGCCTTTGATAGTTAATCATGCATTTTTTTTATCTTCAGCAAGTGACTATACTTAAAAAATACTCCACGATTGAAGTATGATTGAAGTATGAAAGTCAGAGTCCGACGATAGCCGGAATGGAGTTGTTTATTTACAGGAAACCGGCCCTGGTTAGAACGTGTCGGTCTTAACTAACGGACCGCGATTTGAATTTTGGACTTTCACTTTGGTCCCTGTATTTTAAATCACCGACATTTTTATCCCAAACTTAATTTGTTTTCCTTACTAAATAATATTATTTTTTTCTATAAAAAATATTATTTAATTTAGAGAGTGAAATAATCGTCTTGAGGTTAATTTCATGGAATTAAATGGTTTCGGAATATCAAACCAATGCTTATCTCACACTTGATATTTACAACAAATTACGAGAATCAATCCATTTATCTAGAGTTCTAATCGCCACTCATTCGCTCTTTGATCAATTCTTCCCCTTCGGCATTCGCTCTTTTTTACTCTCTTTTATTTATCAGTTTTCAATAAAATCGATATCTAATTTTTTTGGATAGAATATTATTGAGTACATTGTTACGAAAATTGTTATTCAGACTCATTTTTTGGAATGTTAGTGTCTTAATATGTTTTGATTTAATGTTTCTGCGTGTCATTTTACAAGTATCAGTAGTTTTTATTTGAATAATTTATATGATATTTTGGGAGATCTGTAAGACTGATATCAAAACTGGAACATTGCAAGAACTCATGTTTCACAAAAAAAAATGTTTATATTTTGGGCATATTTTTCTTACTCTAATTTCAGTTAATGCAATTGATAGTTTTGAACATTGCGTTACAGATGATACGCATGTGAAGGTCAATTGTAATATTACTAGTTTAACAATTGGTGTAAGTTGGATTGTTCGAGATGTCATTGTAATACTTTTTAGAATGAAAAATTTACATATTTTATGTGTCTAGCGATCTGAAAATGAAATAGGTACTTATTTAACTTTTTTTTAAATCACAAATCATATTGTAGATATATTCTAATATATTCCGGTTGAATTCTAATATTTTAATAATTTTTTCGCTTATTCGTAAAAAAATGATTTAATTTTCTAATATCATACATGGATAAATTTTTAGATATATCATATTTTTGCGATTATAATAATACATTTGTATTTCATTGAGAGATTTTATTATAATCTCGGATGGTAAAATTATGAATTCCTTTTATAGATTTATATTTTGATAATAGTACACAAAATATGTGGTATTATTCATATATTAGACTAAACATTGAGACAAATAGTAAATTATTTTTGGTACTTTAAACGTGTCGCTTATTTTTATTTAAGTAATGTTGCATATCTAATAATTGATCTCAACAATGTTTTCAAATAACACGTCTCGTATTTTTATTGGTGTAACTCGTATACATGCACGCACTAATGATCATTTTATTGGTGATTATAATCAGTAATATCGTGATAACTAAGTATTTGAAAACAAATTTGTGAATTTAAGATTTTTTCTCTTTTTGTTTTATATATTTTCATGCCACTTATTAAATTTTATCAATGTTTTTCAACTTACTTGTTAGAATTTGTTCACCTTCATTAATTCAAACCCTAAAAAAAACTCTCTCAGCCTCTTTTTTTTTCTAGCCGCCGTTTGGGGCTTCCATCGGTTTTCACCGGTGGAAAGCTCCAAATCATCTATTTTTCTTGCTTTGTTCGTGTTTTTCAATAATACTCCTCCCCGGATAAGGATTTTTATCGTTCAAGATTGTATTTTTGTTAGATAAAATATTTGTTGGGTGAGATTTGTTCCCAATTTATTTGGGTTTTGTTTATTCTCTCCTTGTGAGAGCTTGGCCTGTTTTGATGTGATTCGATGTCCAGGACGTTAGATCTGCTGGATTTTTAGAGGTTTGATTCAGTGATAAAGATTTATATGAGATTGCAATTACGATCGATAGCTCAAACTGATTTTGGTGAAGGCGATACATGTGTATATATCAATTTCAACAAATCGCTTGATTGTGTCTTCATAAAGACTAAATTAATTAGCGATATGATATGTTTAATGTTTGTTCGACTCGATTGTTCTTGTAGATGCCGTATGGCTTTTCATTATTGAATTAATTCTGTTTTTTTTTTCAAAAAAAGAATTTGTTCACCCTCTTTTGTTAATGTATATATTATTTTTTACATACTTTATTTTCTAACAAGTATAAAATTATTCGAGTAAATATTTTCAAAAGAATATTTTTATTTACAGAGCGAAACAAATATGGGAATATAAAATTGATCCAAAATACATAATATTTTTATGATATATGTTATATTATGAGTTATATTGAATATAGATTTTAAAAGTTCTTGCAGGACTCAATTCGAATTCTAAAAAATTATTTAAAATATGGTCATATTCAATAAGAATTGAAAAAAATTGGGATATTTAATTTATATTTTAATTTATAATCCATTGATATTCAATTTATATTTTAAAAATTCATTAGAATTTGATAGGATTAAAAGATCATGAAATTTTTTTATTTGATAAAACGACAGATTTTGATGAATTTTTTAAAATATTTAATGTGATATGAATTATTAGCAAATTTCTTAAAATCTCTATTGAAATCAATAATAATTTATTAAATTTTTAAACAACTCCGTTAAATCCATATATAATTCTAAAATTCAAATTGAATACGCCCCTAAATATGTACCAGGTTAAAAGAAAGATTAGAATGTCTAATGATCCAAAAGGTGATAATCCCCTTATCATGCAAAAAATAATCAAGAGTATAAAAAATGCAAGTAAAGAGCAAGAACAGGGATATAATAGTAATAAAAATACATTAGACAGGATGAACCTGGCCCATATTGTGAAGAAGGTGGATCCGTGTGTTTGGGCTATAAATAACACCACCTCTCTCGCCTTTATTTCTTGCCAAACATAACCAGCCCACTCTCCTACACTCCCCTTTTATTTGTGGAGATTAACATAAACCCCTGTTTCTCTCTCTACAAAGGTACTGCTCTGTTCTTCTTGTATATACTTGCATCTTTTTGTATCTATAGATCTGGCTTTTACTGTTCTATTAAGTTTGTTTTTTTAGTAATTTAAAAGTTTTTTTGTTGTAATTATGTTAAAATGCTTGTTTTGGTTCAAATATAGTAAGTTTTATTTGTTTAATTGTAATAAAAGTGAAATTAGTTTGAATTAGTGTGTTATAAGTTTGTTTTAGTTGTAGATCTGTTGTTTATTCATGGTGTTGTTTATCAGATCTGATGGTTATGTAAGTAATTATGTTCGTGTTTGGATTTCAACTCGGTTAACGGGAATGAGAACGAGGTTCTAATACATCGTTCTCGTTATTTTGGTTGAAATCTCAAATCTCGTGATCCAAATGGACAGTATATTTATTACTTTTTTTTTGTATTTGTTGAATTAGATGTGTATGTGATTGTATGATTGGGTTTGAAAAATGGTAGAATTAGGTTTGACTTGAAATGAAATTGGGATTATTTGTGTTTAGGTATCTAATTGAGGTTATGTTTGGTTTTTTAGAAATGGAGACCTTTTTGTTTACTTCGGAGTCTGTGAATGAGGGACACCCCGACAAGCTCTGCGATCAGATCTCGGATGCAGTTCTCGATGCCTGTTTGTTGCAGGATCCTGATAGCAAGGTTGCTTGCGAGACTTGCACCAAGACTAATATGGTGATGGTGTTTGGTGAGATTACCACCAAGGCTAATGTGGATTATGAGAAGATTGTGCGTGATACTTGCCGTGAAATTGGATTTGTTTCTGATGATGTTGGGTTGGATGCTGATAACTGTAAGGTTCTTGTTAACATTGAGCAACAGAGTCCTGATATTGCTCAAGGTGTTCATGGTCATTTGACTAAGAAGCCTGAGGAGATTGGTGCTGGTGATCAGGGTCATATGTTTGGTTATGCTACTGATGAGACCCCGGAGCTTATGCCTCTTAGCCATGTTCTTGCAACCAAGCTTGGTGCTCGCTTGACTGAGGTTCGCAAGAATGGGACTTGTGCATGGTTGAGGCCTGATGGGAAGACCCAAGTGACTGTTGAGTACCAGAATGATCATGGTGCTATGGTCCCAATCCGTGTTCATACTATTCTGATCTCAACTCAGCATGATGAGACTGTCACCAATGATGAGATTGCTGCTGATCTCAAGGAGCATGTTATCAAGCCTGTTGTTCCTGAGAATTATCTGGACGAAAAGACCATCTTTCACTTGAACCCATCTGGTCGCTTTGTCATTGGTGGACCACATGGTGATGCTGGTCTAACTGGACGCAAGATCATCATTGACACTTATGGAGGATGGGGTGCACATGGTGGCGGTGCCTTCTCTGGCAAAGACCCAACTAAGGTGGACAGGAGTGGTGCCTACATTGTGAGGCAAGCTGCAAAGAGTATTGTTGCTAGTGGGCTTGCACGTAGGTGCATTGTGCAAGTTTCATATGCTATTGGTGTTCCAGAGCCCTTGTCTGTCTTTGTGGACACATACGGAACCGGAAAGATCCCTGACAGAGAGATTCTCAAGATTGTGAAGGAGACCTTCGACTTCAGGCCCGGAATGATCTCTATCAACCTTGATCTCAAGAGGGGTGGAAATGGTAGGTTCTTGAAGACTGCTGCTTATGGCCATTTTGGAAGAGAGGACCCTGACTTCACATGGGAAGTGGTGAAACCACTCAAGTGGGAGAAAGCTTAAGATAGAAAACTGATTTGGAGAAACAGAAGTTTGGTTTTTTCTGATTCCTATCTACTAGTTTATAGTATTTGTCTATTGGCCCTATTTATGTATCCTGTTTGGTTTTCTTTATTGCAACTGTTTCGTGCTGTTTGACATGAAAGGATTTTACTTTTGATGTCCTAGAAAGAGCAAGTGGTGATTTTGATAATGTTATAGACTGAAAGCTGTTATTTGTCTCTATGCTGTTCTCTTGTTTGGTGAATGATAGTCAATACTATTTATCTTGGGGATCATTTATTTCTTGTGAAGCTATTAATATATTTACATTTACATTTCAGTCATTTAATTTCTAAAAAATAAAAATAAAGGCAAAACGTACCTTTTAAATCTGCGGATTGCAAGGTATTCTTTGCATTGTTATTTGTTAATACATCATTATTGAGCAAGGTACAAATTCCTCAAAGCATTATCAATCAAATTCTCCATCCAAATTTTAATACTCCCTCCGTCCCTAAAAACGTTTCCTAGGGCAATAATTCGACCCCTTCAACCCAACCGTATGAAGTAATTTTTACCATTATTAAGGTGCTAGCGGGCTTAGCACTCTTTACTTTGCTAATTGGGAATATCCAGGTTATAAAATTAATGATCAACAAAATAATCACCATCATTAGTTCATTTTTATTGATAATAAAAGAAATATATTCGTCTACAATGTTCTACTAGCATTTCCAGCATAGAAAGGAAAGAAGGGTGTTGTTGACGGAGGAATCTGGTAACAACAAAGATTGAGGTTTCTCGCCGGAACTAAGATCTGTGACGGTGGTTCTTTTGCCGGAAACTTAAGCGGTGTGTGGTTGATTGTGGTTGTTTTAGGCTGAGATTGATCAGAGTAAGTGGTGGCTCTTTTACCAGCTCTCAACTTTTTACCCTCTCAATGTGCCTACGTACCCTTTATATAGGGATCAAGCCTGACGTAGTTCTCATAGAACAAGAAGTCTAATGAGTTTAGACTTCTTACTCCCAAACCCAGTAGAAGCCCATCCGATATCCATCTTCCGCTAGCTTTAGGAATGTCCAACTATGAGGCCCAACCGCGAAGGCCCAAGGCTCGTCCGTAATCGTAGCACTTCACGGATAGTGCATCTCCCTGCGCAAGGATAACACTCCGCTACAGCTATCTCCCTTGATTTACGAACGCAGGTATAGCCACGGTTCACCCCAAATGCCAGACGCGTCCCTGTCCCCCGAATGAGGATAACCCACCAGATAGCAGGACAGGTGATCACAAGCTCTTGGGTGCAAACTGCAGGATGACTCCAAAGTTCTCCAACGAGGACACCCGTTGAATACAAGAACAGAGCTCCCAAAGCACACACCAAAGTAAACCCCACATCCCCAACGAGGACACCCATTGAATACAGGAGGAGGCCTTCAATCATCAGGCATACCCCTGGAGGCCTTCAAGGTTTTCACGGACATCCCCCTCCTTGACCGTCTCAAGGAGGGAATTCTTCAAGGAGTAACTGCAACAAATACATTAGTAAAATAACCTCCATTACTCCTCTCCATGCAAGCTTTATCCTGAATTCAACATCAAAAGTATATAGATCAAACACAGGACGCGTCCTCACCCTTTGGGCGCGTCCTCACCTCCATAAATCCAAACCTGTTTCCTCATCAACCGTTCCTTATAGCATTCAAGATCACAGGACACGTCCTAGAATATAGGGCGCGTCCTTAACCTTATTAGACTTGCACCGTCTCCTCTAAACCATCATGCACAACATTTCACCTTCAATGACGCATCCTTGCTAAAGTAGGCGCGTCTTAGAGCGTCCATCACCATAAGATTTCATCTGCCAAGCACTTTCATAAACATTGACGCGTCCATAAAGCCTGGGCGCTTCCTTCCTTGACCATGCACTCTTCTCAACTCGTAACATATCCCTTCTCAAGTAGGCGCGTCCTGAACACTTGGACGCGTCCTCACTTTCACAACGCAATACTGAGTTTGACTGTAATTAGCCCGCGTTTGACCCGAGTCAATCCAATGCCAAATTTTGGGTATAACAACTACCCCCCCAAATTCCATTTGCAGTTAAAAACAAAATTGGAATTTCTTTCCAAGCAAAATTTGGCTCAAAATAGGTGGACGCGTCGTGACAGGAAGACGCGTCTCACTTTCACCTTCTGCATGTGGTGTACAGCTGTCGTCCTTAGGGTCGTCCTTCTTCTATAAATACCCTAGGTTCACCATAATTGCACCTTATTCTATCTTCTTTTCTCCGGAAACCACCATTACCGCCGCTCTCAAGCTTTTGAGCTCGAAACCCCGACGATTTAGCCGGTCATTTCCTGATTTCTTTAGTTCAATCCACTCCTCAACTCAAAAGGTACACAAATCTTCTTTTACTTTCTTATTTACTTGAGTAAATCGAATTTAATGAGCAAAAAACCCGTTCATATGCTTCAAGTTTCCATGCACCGTTCTTAATTCTCCTTGTATGTATATGTGTGTATATATGTAACTGTCTCATACTTTGCTTCTTCAATCATGTAGTCGCATGTTTCTAGTTTGTTTTTCTGTAGAGAATTTTCTCAAAAATCGACTGTAATCGATTAAGACTTTATTACGCTGCAACCATAACTGACGCGTCCTCCCATCAGGGCGCGTCTTACATCTTATTATTTAAGACACGTTCAAACTGCTCCGAGCAAGTAGTGTAACACAAGGCCAGTAGCATACTAGGACGCGTCTTTTTTCTACACCCTTTGCGGTAGACTTCTAGGACGCGTCCTTCCATATTTCCAGTTTTTTTTAACATATGGACGCGTCCTCAAATATTTATTCATTCTCTTGCAGCTGGAGGACGCGTCTTCCTTCTCACCATTTCATCTATTCAAAGCCCTCAACAAACGTCTTGGAATCTACTCCCCACATCTGATCACTTTTAAACCCGACTTTCCCGAAATCCACAAGACAAACTCCTTCCTTAGAGCAGAAAGACGCATCTTTGGTTCCCTTAAATCAAAAAACTCAATAATGTCTGATTCCAGCTCCGATTCCATGGACCATGTTCCCATAATTTCAAGAATGGAAAAGAAGGGAGTCAAAAGGCAAAGAACTCCAATTCTCCATACAAGGGCCGCCATCGAAGATTGGACGGACGACGAAATTATCCCTACTACAAGCCAAAAACCTCAAGGAATGGTTATTTCTGATATGGACGCGTCAAACACACTGGACGTGTCATCTTCTCAGGGCGCGGCTCCTTCTGGGGACGCGTCCCCACACAGTGTAAGTGAATTCGAAAGAAGGATTCCCGACCCTGAGACGTATCCCGTATCTCCTCAAAAGTCTGATCCTCCCCTAGAGTATTGGGAACCTTCAGATGTAGAAATAGATTGTGACTGGGCGAGGCTCGGTACCCTTACTGAAGCAGAGAAGAATGCCAGAAGGAAAAGAGAGGGTAAGCTGGCATGCGTAGCTCTTGATTCTACTTCGTCTGACCTGGAAATCCAGTGGCACATGAAATACTACGACATGGAAGGCATCTGGGCGCGCCCTCTTCGAACCATGAGGCCACATATTTTTAACATTGGGAATCAAAGGATTCCCCGAATGGTGCTTACTGCAAAATTGATTTCTCTAGGCGTGGGCGCGCCCTTGCACCCATACATTAAGAAGATCCTGAAGTGGTATGACGTCGTTCCGATCCAGTTGTCTCCAAACTCATACAAACTGGCTTGGGCTTTGTACATGATGTATCACAACCTCAGGCTGGGGCGCCCTCTATGAAGGAATTCAGCTTCTTTTTCAGCATAAGAAAATCAATTCTTGGTTATCACTTCTTCGTTGTCAACAAGTGGCTGAACAACAAGGGATTTAATGAGGGCAAGATCAGCCATGAAAGGGATTGGAAATAATCCTTCTTTTATATCTATGACGTCAAGAGATCCCGTGTTCGTTTCAACCTAGAACCAAGTAAGTGACTCAAAAAACATGTTTTCATACACTGGACGCGCCCTCTTGGTATGGCGCGCCCTCCCTTTTTCTTTAACAAATTCTTACCATCCTTTATCTCTAGACAAAAGAGTCCAGAAGGAACTATCAAGGAAAAGGAAAAAGAGGGCAGACAAGGTTCTCCAGTATGCAGAGAAGCATTTTAACCTCAAAGACATGATTACAGAAGACAACCTCAAGCTAGTGGGCGCGTTATCACCCCGGGTTGGCTCTATCTGCAAGTTCCGTGAATTTCATAACGGCAAACCTGTTCTCACAACTTCAGAAAAAACCAGGGGCCTCAGTGCCGCAGAGGTGGTCAAGATTGACATTAGTAAGCAATTCAACTTAGAACAAGGTAAGTTTAAGTGAGGGAGGACGCGTCACAAATTTTGGACGCGTTCACAACTACAAAAATTAGCTCCCCATTCAAAAAATGTTAACTTACATAAGAATCAAAGGTGTTTCATGCACATACATCTGCTAAGGGCGCGTTTTTTCACAGGACGCGTCCTTCTTGTTCTATATTCCTACAGCTTGTGTTTTTCCATAACCTGTCATAACCAACATGTCTCTAGGAAGGGCGCGCCATATGTGTAGGGCGCGTCATTCTTTGCTTGATACATATATGAATTACTCATGTCTTTCATTTTCCTTGTTATATCTTTATGCATTTATTCATTTTGGTTACCATCTTTTCATGTACCTTCTTACTTTAATCTGCCATGCATGTAGAATTTTATATCACAATATGGGCGCGTCTTGCTCCCTGGATGCGTCTTAATGCCTTTAACTAATATCTTTTCCTGTTTATATCACAGATATGGCCTCACTCCCCAAAGGATTCGCAATTGGGGCTTCCAAAAAACTAAGGGCAAGGAAACAGGCTCCTACAAAGGTTGATTCAAAAGCAAAAACCCCACCTCCTATTGCAACTCCTTCTCCTCCTCCCAATATAATCGACACCACTGTGCTAGACATTCCTGAAAGCGTGGAGGACGCGCCCTCAAAGCGTCAAAAGACTGTCCCTGATGACCAGTCTTTCGTTCTCAGATACCAGGGCGCGTCCTCTGTTGGGGATTTCACAGAGGATGAAGTCAGAGGTTGGACTTTTAGAACAGAGCAGCAAACAGAGGAGGCCATGGTGAGGGTTGCAGCTGAGCTTCACCTGCATGCCAGGCAGAGTGCTAACATGGCCGCCAGGCTGAGGGCGCGTCTTGCTGTTACAGATACTGCGAAGAGCCAGGCCGAAGACAAAGTTAAATCTTTGGAAAAATACATTAGCCTGGTTGCCCAAGAAAAAGATGCCGAGATCAAACGTCTGGAGGGGGAGATGACGCGTCTAGAAACAGAAAAAGCTATTTTGGAAGGCAATGTCTCCTCAATAGAGAAGCAAATGGACAACGTCATCGCCCTGAATTCCACCATGCAGCTGGAGCTTGACACCCTAAATGATGATAGGCTGCATGGATGGACAGAGGAGAAAAAGCTAGTTTACCAGCACGGCTTCCAAGCTGGGTTTGAAGAATGGTGCTCTGGGTTCATTGCCAACGACCCAGAGTATACATTCTCAAAGTTTGATGCAGATACCCAGATATGGGTAAATGATTCCAGGGTCAGGGCCGCAGACTCTATCAAGAACAAGAGAATTTTTCTAGGTTTAGAGGAAGAGGACGCGTCCCCTGATCCTGCTCCACTTCAGACTCGGCCTCCCCCTGCAGAAGACCAAGACAAGCCACAGGACGCGCCCCCTGCTTAGGACGCGTCCTATGTTTTACATGCACTTTACTTGAACTATTTTAAGGGTGCGGGCCCCTTGAAGCCTTGCAAATTGTAGTGTCTATTTTTGAGCTTCATTCGATTATACTTCTTTATAAAGCCTCTTTGCCTTACCCATGCATATTTTTACTTTAGTATTCTATTTTGCCATTCATATGGACGCGTCTTATGTTTAGGACGCGTCAATTTTTACCATTACAAGTCAAGCGAATATCCGTTATGGGCGCGTCCTCTCAGTTGAACGCGTCTTTTTAAAAAATATACAAGTATGGCCCCATGTTATACCTGCGTATTTAATCAAGGCACAAAGCACAAGTGGGCGCGTCTTATTGTTTTGACGCGCCTCACCTTAGATCCAAAAATACATCATCCTTCAGGCATGACGCGTCCGTAGCAAGGACTTTTTCTTTTTCAATTATGTTTTATCAAAATTATAGTAACATTCAGCTTAAAGGAGCATCAACCAAGATAACTTGAGCGCGTCCTTGAAAATAGTACACTTCCTAGTTCCATTTTTCTTGAGTTTCATTGTTCCTTTTGACAACCATTACTTCAGTTATCATTCGTATAAAGCTCTCACTTAGGGCGCGCCCTATGTTTAGGACGCGTCATGCAACTAAGCAAACCAAGCAAATTTCTTTTTGGAAATTTTCAAAATTTTATTTATAATGCGCTCTGGTGTCAAAAGTGCACCAGTCCCACGGCTAATATGCTCTGTGGGGAAATTATTTCTAAAAAATGACCCTTCAACTAGTCCCAAGGTAAGTAGTACATGCACTACCCCCCTAGGCTAGGAGGAATTTATTTAATTCTAGCCTATAATCTGGTCATAACCCAAAATGATAAAAGAACTATGCAAGGGGCCAAAGCCACGCCTTACTGGTAATACTTTCGGAGATGTTCCGCATTCCAAGCTCGCGGTACTAGCTTCCCGTCCATATCTTCAAGGTGATAAGTCCCCTTCCACAGAATGGACTTTATTCTGTACGGTCCTTCCTAATTAGCTCCAAACACTCCATGTTGGGGGTTCTTTGTATTGGGTATCACTTTCCTAAGTACCAAATCCCCCACCTTTAGCAATTATCCTTTTACCTTCTTGTTATAATACCTTGCGGTGCGCTGCTGATACGCCGCTAGCCTTAGATGAGAATTTTCCCTCGTCTCCTCTAAGAGATCTAAATGAAGCCTTTGATTAACCTCATCATCTTCTTCCCCGTAACAATCTCTGCGAAGTGATCCCGATCCAACTTCCACGGGGACCATAGCTTCGTAGCCGTAAGTTAGCATAAACGGCGTTTCTCCCGTAGTAGATCGCGGCGTAGTGTTGTATGACCACATCACCTTCGGGAGTTCTTCAGGCCAATTCCCTTTACGTTCCTCCAGCTTGGTTTTGAGGGTATGCTTTATTATTTTGTTAACAGCTTCTGTTTGTCCATTGCTTTGAGGATGATAGACTGCCGCAAACTCCTTCTTGATTTTCAACTCCTCACATAGCTGTCGCAACTCCTTGCTATCAAACTGCTTTCCATTGTCGGAGACAAGCTTGTAAGGGATTCCAAATCTACATACAATTGAGTTAAAAACAAAATCTCTGATTTTCTTTGCGGTGATAGTAGCCAGTGGCATAGCTTCCGCCCATTTAGTAAAGTAATCGACCGCAACCACTGTATATTTGACGTCTCCTTTAGCTTTCGGCAATTCTCCGATAAGATCAATTCCCCACATGGCGAACGGCCACGGGCTTGCCATAGGCGTCAAGAGTGTCGCCGGCATAGACGAGTAGTTTGCAAAGCGCTGGCAGCGATCACATGCCCTGACGAAATTTGTAGCATCTTCTCTCATTGTGGGCCAATAATACCCTTGGCGCAAAACTTTCATTGCCAACGAACTACCCCCGAGTGATTGCCACAGATTCCTTCATGCACCTCTCTTAGGATGTAATTTCCTTCTTCTTCTTCAACACACCTAAGCAGAGGTTGGTTGAACCTTCTTTTGTACAGGACTTCGTCGTATATCACGTATCTTGCAGCCTGATAGCGGAGTCGGCGAGCCATAAACTTATCCTCGGGGAGTGTTCCCTTGCGAATGTAAGCTAGAATGGGCGTCATCCATGTTTCCTTGGGAGCCTCATCCACTTGCATAGTTTCTACCTTTGGAATACTAGAAATCTCCTGGATTTCAAGGGGGATGGATCCTAACAACACAGCCTCTTGTTGCGACCCCATTTTTTCCAGAACATCCGCATTACTGTTCTTCTCCCGCAGAACACATTCCAATCTAACTTCTTTGAACATTCCAATCAGGCGCTGTGTACATCTCAAGTATAATTCTGTTCTTGGGCCTCGCGCTTGAAATCCCCCGTTCACCTGATTCACTACCAACTCTGAGTCACTTCTTGCAATTAAGTTCCGCACCCCCATTTCCAAAGCGATTTTCAGGCCATTAATCAGCGCCTCATACTCCGCATCATTATTGGTTGCATAAAACTTGAAATGAATGGCGCTCATCAGATGGTGGCCTTCCGGAGATACAAGTACTATACCCGCACCCGCTCCTCCATGGTTAACCGCCCCATCCACATGCAAGATCCACCAAGGATGCGGAAACTCTTCCAAAGACTCCTCAGAATGAGGCGGATGCAGCATTACCAAAACTTTATCATCTATTTCAGAATCAAATTCCAACAAGAAATCGGCTAAGACTTGCCCTTTTATCGCTGTTCGAGGTACATATTCCAAATCAAACTGTCCCAACTCCACAGCCCATTTCAGCATTCTGCCTGATGACTCTGGTTTGTGCAGAACCTGTCGCAGCGGGTATGCTGTACGAACTTCAATTCTATGGGCTTGAAAATACGGTCGTAATTTTCTTGACGCAAGAATTAGGGCGTAAACCAGTTTCTCTATGCTTGTGTAGCGAGTTTCAGCGTCGTGTAACCGCTTGCTCACGTAGTACACTGGTGATTGTTGCCCATCTTCTTCTCTTACCAGAACTGCACTGATCGAATATTCAGAAACTGCGAGGTACAGTATTAGAGACTCCCCATCCAACGACTTTGACAACATGGGAGGGTTTCCCAGTTGCTCCTTGATTCTTTTGAAAGCATCTTCACATTCTGGCGTCCATACAAAGTCTTTCCCATCTAATTTGATCGCCTTGAAAAATTCCTTGCATCTATCGGACGACTTGGAAACAAATCAATTTAACGCGGCAATTCTCCCAGTCAAACTCTGCACTTGTTTCACATTGGTGGGTGACTTCATATCCATCAATGCCTTGATCTTTGTGGGGTTGGCCTCAATTCCCCTGTGGTTGACAATAAACCCAAGAAACTTTCCCGACTCCACGCCGAACACACATTTTTGCGGGTTTAATTTCATACGAAACCTCCTCAGAATGTCAAACATTTCCATCAAGTGCTTGATGTGGTCACCCGCTACCTTGGACTTTACCAGCATATCATCCACATACACTTCCATAGTTCTTCCGATTTGATCCTTGAACATCATGTTTACCAACCGCTGGTAGGTCGCGCTAGCATTAATCAATCCAAACGGCATTCCTATGTAACAGTATAACCCCCTGTCAGTAATGAAAGATGTATGTTCTTGATCGGGGCCATACATCGGAATTTGATTGTAACCGGAGTATGCATCCATAAAACTCAACAACGCGTGCCCCGCCGTTGCGTCAACCAACTGATCGATTCTTGGCAACGGGAAGCTGTCCTTTGGACAGGCCTTATTGAGATCTGTGAAATCCACACATGTTCTCCACTTCCCGTTCGGTTTCTTCACCAGTACCAGATTTGCAAGCCATTCGGGGTAGAAAGACTCTTTGATCAGCCCCACCTCCAACAACCGGTCCACTTCCTCTTTTAACGCTATTGCCCTTTCTCCACTTACCGGGCGGCGTTTCTGACGTATGCCTTTGCAATTCGGGAGGATATTCAAACGGTGACACATTACCTCTGGGTCGATTCCTATCATATCTGAATGACTCCATGCGAAAACATCAAGATTTGCAATTAGAAAGCGGGCAAGACTTCCTCTCATCTCATCATCCAACTGGGATCCCACTTTCAAAACCCTGCTCGGATCATTTTTATCAGCTGGAATAGATATTGTGTCTTCGGCCGGTCCCGTCTTTTCGGCGGGCATAAGGATCCTGGGATCCAAATCGAAATCAAAGTCTCGGGGGTCTTCGACTTCTACTTTCGCATCTGAGGGCGCGTCCTCGTTTGGAGAAGCATCAACCTCAATTTCATTCAAGGGCGCGTCCTTTTTTTGAGGAGCATCCACCTTGAGGTTATTCCCGAGACCTCGCAAAATCTCACTTCTTCCCTCCAACTTTTCCCCGTTAACTTCTTTCTGTATGATCGCCTCGGTATGGTTCACCACCACTTCCTCCACGCTACGGATCCTCGAAATATGACTCCGCGTCAAAAAAGAGTTCCCAGAGACATTGGTTTCTTCCTTTCCGGGGCTTTCAACGAAGTAGTGGGCATGGACCTCTCCACTTGGTTTTGTATGAATATCTTCTACATCCTCAAATGGGAGACCTTTCCCTTCATACCTTCTTCTACGAAATTCCTTGACAGCCTTATGATAGCAGTCGCGTGACTCATACTGTGACCCTCTCAGACTACCAACCCCGTTTGGCGTTGGGAACTTTATCATCAAGTGGTGTATCGAGGTTATCACCCTGAATGCTCGCAACCAAGGTCTGCCGACCAGCACATTGTGCGCGGAATCCTGATCTAGCACCTTGAAATCTATCATTTGGGTAACCGACAAGGCTTTTTCCCCGAGTGTGACGGGAAGCCTGACAGAACCCATAACTCTCACTGCCTCCCCAGTAAAGCCATAGACGTGCGCATCTTCGAAATACATGTCACTATCTGGGAAACCCAGCTTTTTGTAGGTGCTGTAGTACAAGATGTTTGTAGAACTCCCATTATCCAAGAAGACTCGATGTACGTTCATTGCCCCAATGAGCATGGTAATCACCAGCGCATCATTGTGAGGATGATGCACCCACCTAGATTATTTTTCCTTGAACGTAATATCAGCGGACTCCCCCTTAAAGACCTTCGGGGGTCTATCTTCCAAGTTGTGGATGTTGGTGAGTGGTGGATGTCGCGCTTCTCTCGCATTTTTCTCCAGTGCTCGATTACTATCACCAACAAAAGGGTGTCCTCCAAAAATTGCCCTGATACTGCCAGCCCTCTGGAACTTGACCTCTGCTGTTTTTTCAACATCCTCCGCCCGCGGGGGCTGTTTTTCATCCTTACCCTTGTCATCAAGTCCCCTGCGTCGCTTCACCTTGTCAATCCATTCTCCTAGGTATCCTGCCTTGATCAATTCCTCAATCTCATCCCGCAAGTGACGACACTCATGGGTGTCGTGGCCAGTAGACTCATGGTAGTCACAATATTTCTTATTGTCTCTACTCTGCCAGGAAGTTAAACGGTCGGGCTTTTTGAAGATTCCTCTATCCTTATTTACCTCGAAGATATGATCAATGGACGCTGCCAGCGGTGTATAATTGCTGACTCTTCTCTCGTAGTTCGATAGTGGGCTCCATTCTCTCCGCGAGCTCACAGCATTTACCCGGTTAGGGCTTCTGGCGTTTCGCCGATAATCTGGGCTCACGGATCTGTCCCTTCTCTTGGATCGCCCCTTGGAGTTATAGGCATTGTCATTCTTTTTTGTTTCTGCAAGCGACTGCTCGATTGCTTTGAACGACTCCGCCTGCGCAAGCACATCAGCCAACGACACTGGGTCCTTCCCTTGTAGGTGCTTCCAGAAATCCGTCCCCACACGCAACCCAGCTATAAGCAATATTTTCAATGTTTCATCAGTTGCACCCCTCACCAAAGTAGATTCTGCGTTAAACCTCTTGAAATACGAAGTCAAACTTTCTCCTTCCTTTTGTTTCATATTAGCCAGCGTGGTAACAGGTGGTGTGTACTTCACCGCGGCTTGGAATTGTGTCAAAAACAAAGTTTTCATCTGTTCCCAGGATGTAATTACACCTGGACCAAGTTTTTGGAACCACTGCTGAGCGCCTTCTCTGAAAGTGGCTGCCAAAAGACGGCATCGAGCCAAATCAGGTAATTGATATACATCCATTTCAATGTTAAAACGCCCCAAGAACTCCACAGGATCAGAGTTCCCGTGGAAACGCAAGTCATTGGTTGTGTTCCTGTATCCCGCGGGCAATTGCGCCTCCCTCACAACAGCAGCAAAAGGAGAAGGAGCTTGCGCAGTCGCCGCCACTCTTCCTCCCTCAAGATGGTTGAGCAACCTTTTGAGGTCGTTCACATTAAACGTCCCTACCCCAGGAATGGTTTGAACATTAGGCTGCTGGGGTTGCTCTGCGACTTGCTGAAATTCCCCTTGATTACCCCCCGGGTGTGGCGGAGGATCTCGCCGCCCCTCGCCCCGAGGCTGCGGCGGTGGCACGTTACCATTTTGGTCCTGGATATTTTCCCGTACGCGAGGTTCATCTTGACCGCGTCGCGGAATTTCATCATTGTTCTGCATTCTCACTTGAATTCGCCCGCCGTCCTGGTCATGAGGACGCGCCCCAGACACGTTACCAGTAACGCTGTGGGAAGCTACGGGAATAACGGCGGGGGCTTCTCCAGCGGAGTGTGCCCCACCTCTCCTACCATTGTAAGGGGCTTTTCCGTATTGATATCCCATTCTTCCTCGTCCATTCCTCTGATATCCCCAGTAGTAATTCCCGGGCCTTCCTCGCGGAGGGGCACGCTCGTGCTCGCGGTGCCGCACACCGTCATCCCTTTGGAATGCGGGGGGCACACGCGTCGTATCACGGGGCCTCGCTTCTCCGATGTTTCCTTCCTTTTGCCATTCTACCAGCAACATCCTCAAATCGTCGTCCTCCAACCTTATGTCAAGCCTCATTTTCAAGGCTGAAAGATCATTTCCTCCCTCGTCTTGGTTTTGAGTGTTCTCCGCACGACGACGCTCGTCCATCGTACGCCCAGACCTATGCGGGTGTGGCACTACCTGGTTGCCCAGGCGAGGCCTTTCTCTGCCTTCAGTGTCCTCATCCGCAAGCTCCACAATAGGTTCTACATCATCCGAATACTCCAAACGCCGTGGAGTGATTCGGGGGTTTTCCCCGCTCCCCTGGGTATCTCCTTCAACTACAGGGGCTTTTCCTAAGGCATGACCATGACGGGGGAAACGACGACCTCTCCTCGTCTTTCGACGCTCCACCGTGTTCAGTCTTGAGTTAAAACTGTTAAGAGTATCCCTCATGCGATATAATTGCTCCAATATATCAGCGTTGCTGATGAGAACTGGAGGTGTCCCCCCTACGTCCGGAGCCCTTGGTGGATCTGCCATGTTTCTGGGAACGTAAGGTTCATGGCGAGTATAACGCCCCCCGCCTTCTCCTTCTGACCTACTGTCACTTCCATCATAAGAACTTCCATCACGATTGTAAGACATCTTTTCCTCCCAATATTGCGACCTTAATTAGCACCCCTCCTTCTAGCGCCAATTTGTTGACGGAGGAATCTGGTAACAACAAAGATTGAGGTTTCTCGCCGGAACTAAGATCTGTGACTGTGGTTCTTTTGCCGGAAACTTAAGCGGTGTGTGGTTGATTGTGGTTGTTTTAGACTGAGATTGATCAGAGTAAGTGGTGGCTCTCTTATCAGCTCTCAACTTCTTACCCTCTCAATGTGCCTACGTACCCTTTATATAGGGATCAAGCCTGACGTCTCATAGAACAAGAAGTCTAATGAGTTTAGACTTCTTACTCCCAAACCCAGTAGAAGCCCATCCAATATCCATCTTCCGCTAGCTTTAGGAATGTCCAACTATGAGGCCCAACCGCGAAGGCCCAAGGCTCGTCCGTAATCGTAGGACTTCACGGATAGTGCATCTCCCTGCGCAAAGATAACACTCCGCTACAGCTATCTCCCTTGATTTACGAACGCAGGTATAGCCACGGTTCACCCCAAATGCCAGACGCGTCCCTGTCCCCCGAATGAGGATAACCCACCAGATAGCAGGACAGGTGATCCCAAGCTCTTGGGTGCAAAGTGCAGGATGACTCCAAAGTTCTCCAACGAGGACACCCGTTGAATACAAGAACAGAGCTCCCAAAGCACACACCAAAGTAAACCCCACACCCAACGAGGACACCCATTGAATACAGGAGGAGGCCTTCAATCATCAGGCATACCCCTGTAGGCCTTCAAGCTTTTCACGGACATCCCCCCCCCCCACGGTGACCGTCTCAAGGAGGGAATTCTTCAAGGAGTACCTGCAACAAATACATTAGTAAAAATAACCTCCATTGCTCCTCTCCATGCAAGCTTTATCCTGAATTCAACATCAAAAGTATATAGATCAAACACAGGTGGCGTCCTCACCCTTTGGGCGCGTCCTCACCTCCATAAATCCAAACCTGTTTCCTCATCAACCGTTCCTTATAGCATTTAAGATCACAGGACACGTCCTAGAATATAGGGCGCGTCCTTAACCTTATTAGACTTGCACCGTCTCCTCTAAACCATCATGCACAACATTTCACCTTCAATGACGCATCCTTGCTAAAGTAGGCGCGTCTTAGAGCGTCCATCACCATAAGATTTCATCTGCCAAGCACTTTCATAAACATTGACGCGTCCATAAAGCCTGGGCGCATCCTTTCTTGACCATGCATTCTTCTCGCCTCGTAACATATCCCTTCTCAAGTAGGCGCGTCCTGAACACTTGGACACGTCCTCACTTTCACAACGCAATACCGAGTTTGACTGTAATTAGCCCGCGTTTGACCCGAGTCAATCCAATGCCAAATTTTGGGTATAACAGATGTTAAATTGGGGGTAGCAACATTAAGTTTATCAACATTTTAAAAACTCTCATAGTTGGAATTCAGAAAGTTGTAAATAAGAGGTGATCACAATTCAGAGATTCAATATACAAGTAAAAATGGGTCGAGAGTTCAAGCATTTAGGTGTGGAACAAATCCTCCGTTTCAAGAGAACACTCATAGTTCTCGATGATTTGGACCAATCAAGCTAGTCAGAATTTCTAGCAAAGCACTGCAATTTGTTTTCAGCAGGAAGTAGAATTGTTATTAGTGAATTCATGGGTTAAAAAGCAGACCAATGGCCTTGTCTGAAAGATTCTTCCTCCTAACTCACTTAGCAGCAGCTTGTACTTGCTAATGTCCTCAATTTGGACATGTTTGTCAATGCACACTTTTGATTGTTAATATCTTTAAATTCGTATTAGTATTAAAAATAAAAATTTCACTGTATTAAAGTACTAATAAATACGAATCCAACGAGATCACTTATGACTATGTTTGATATTATAGATTAGACGTAAATTAGTAGTCAATCGATTACCGTGAACTATACCGAAAGTCAAATTAGACAACGTTTAACGGGACGGATGGAGTAATTTAGGTGCATGCGGTTCATAATACCAAACATTTATTTCATCATCTTTTTGACATGTGTACTACTAGTTCGTATATTATTTACGTAATGAAGTTCATGAGATTATCTCATGAAATTAATTCAGGAAATTTTCAATTACATATACTTCTGCATGAATGGATGTACTTGTATACTCTATGACATGTATCATGTTTGCTATTTACATCAACTTTCATTACATTACCTCAGTTTACATCAACTTTCATTCTATTACCTCACTCAAGTTTCCGAGATAAACAATACGAACTTCAGTTTCTATTACTGTATTATTGAGTATACTGATGGCTGATGCAAATGGGCAAATGGATAAACACTAATTTTTTTTTTACCAGTGCGGCTTAATTGAACAACCCAACTGTAGATTTTGATATCATACAACAATTAGCAAGTGCTAAAGTTAATAATTTATTTGTTGAATATATAAAAAGTAGTGGTATTATAAACATGAACCTCGGCTACTTGCAAAATTAGTCATGGTAAAAAAAAGAACTTACAAATTTGGGTACACAATGTTATCTTCACATGCAGTTTTCGCCTGCATTGGTTGGATTATTCGAAAAAAATTGACAAAATGCAGAATATAAGGAACATTAATAGAAAAATTTCTAATTCGTGCTTGAGAAATTTATCTCCAGTATAATATGTGTGTATTAGCTCAGGCATAATTGCAGAAACATATGCATCATCCACTAAACTCTTAAATTCGAGAAATTCAGTACAGCTCTTTTAATTTATTTCTAAAGTGAGGGAATGCAAGATTAAAAACAATAAAAGCGGCTTAGAAAAAAACAATAAAAGCTCCGAGTCCACAGTCAGTACATTGCATACATAGATTTCACTTTTTAGCTAGATCCAAACTTCAAATGTTCCCACCTAAATGGCTGGAACACATAGAGAACCTCGGGTGAGCTTTTAAAGAGCAGAGCTACACATACACAAACAGCCGCAATAGCAACCATTGCGAAAATTGCTGGACGATATGATGCTAAAGATCTTCTGTAATTGCCATAAGCCAACTTTTGTTTGCATAAATTGCAATTTGCCTGGACCAGTTTCATGATAGCTTTTTCTGTTTGGAAACTAGAAACTTGAGTAGGTTTTAGTCCACCTACAAGTTTCTGTTTGATGGTACCAGGGATGTCAACCACTACATGTTCCCGTCCTGATTTTGTTTTTATTTTCATTTGGATCATATTGATGTACGAGTAATAGCCTCGCTGGCATGCATAGTCATGGGGTGTCAGACCTGCACCATCGCGGGAATTTTTCCAAGCTTCGATTCCTACCTGAATAGTTACAAGAACATAATAGCATCATTGCACTTATTGTTAATTTTTTTTAACTTTTTCTTCTTTTATCCTTTGAGGAAATAGGAAAAAGATGAAACAACAGAAATGTGCAGGACAACTAAATATTATGGGGCTGTTTGGAAAATCTTATAAGTTAACTTATTGACTTATAAGCCCGCAACAGCTTATTGACGAGTGTTTGTCGACCCAACTTATAAGTTGAATTTACAACTTATAAACTGATAAGTTGAATATTGGCAACGACGTACTTTTTCTCAACTTATTTTATTTTTCATTTTTTTTATCAATTTTAGTTTTAAAAAATATTTTTTTATATGTTAATCTAACTTAAAGTATAAGAATTAAGATAATTATATTTAAAAGTTATTTATTTTAGTTCATTTAAATAAAAAAATTCTGACTTATAAGTTAAATTATCCAAACACTTGTATAACTTATAAGCAGTTATCAACTTATCACTTACAAGTCACTTATTCGGTTTAAGTCATAAGTTACTTATTTTAAGATTTCCCAAACAGACACTATATGATAAACTAAAATAGAACAGAGAGAGGCAATAACCTACTACTTCTATCAATTGTCCATATCGTTCCTGATTTAAAGGCATATTTTATGCTCTTTCCATTGGGATGATCAAGTCAATTTATTATATGCATTCATATTTCATATCTACATTATACTAAAAGAGAGTATAACCTTGACATGTGTCACTCTCTCATTAAATTGGACACTTGTCATTCCCTTATTAAATGTAGGGTGTGTTTGGTATTGCTATTGCTGACAGTAACAATAGATTTTCGCTTAAAAGCAGTTAAAAAATTGTTTGGTAAAATTCAAAAGCTGCTTTTCGGAAAAGTGTTTTTGGACTAAAAGCTGCTGTGAGAGAAAACAAGCCCCCCATGCAGGAAGCAGATGCTGATTTCACCATCAAACCTTACCAAAAGCGTAATTATTTTTAATTTTATACAGTAAAACATATACATATCAAAAAACTTACCAAACAGTCATCTAATTTTTACAACACTTTTTTAAGCATCACTTTTTCCAACACAATAATTTTTAACAGCAATCCCAAACAGAGTCGCAGTTGCTTATGTGGCAAGCTCCACTATTTTTAAAAAAAAATTCCTTCTCCCCTAAATCTCTCTCCTCAAATATCTTATCTTTTTCCATTAATTCTCTCTCTTCTTCATTTACATACTTCCTTAATTTCATTTTTATCTCATTTTTCCTTCATTACCATTGCAAATCTTCCTTTTTTACAAATATATCTTTTAAGTTATAAGTATCTGTTCTAAAAAATTATCAGGCTGAGAGTTGAACCCAGGATTTAGCATTTGAGACATGACAAATGATAAAATCATAACCACTTGAGTTATGCAATTGTGTTCATCATTGTAAATTTTCACTTAACATATTTGAATAAAATATAAAATATGTCTATCAAGACGCATAGATTACTAATTTCAAATCATAAATAATATAATTTAGTATATAATTATATATATTGTTATTTCGTAAATATATAATATATCATCGTTAATATATTCTTAAAAATATTTATATATTAACTTTTAAATATTATATAACCGGGCATCTGCCCGCGAAAAAAAAAAGTGCATGGGAAAAAGCTGGTTCAAAGAAAGTGCATGGGAAAAAGCTGGTTCAAAGAAGATACCGATTGAGGATCATCAGTCAATGCATCCAAGACAGTCTCGTTACCATCTCTGCTAGCTGCTATATGAAGTGGAGTCAAGCCCCCAGGACCAACTGAGTCCGGTCTGAAGATGTTATAACCCTGTAAAGTTTGCTTCTGTTCCTGTCCATATTCATCTACAACACTTTCAGGGATATAACCCAACAGAGCTTGTACCATGGGCCTGCAATTTCTGTGCACAGCTCTGTGCAGAAGGCCAATATCTAGAAGTGCACGGTCAATGTTTACGTGTTCTCCAAAATCAACGATGTCTCTAAAAAATATGCCCAAAAGTTTCTTAACCACTGCACACCAGTCATGGTCTAAGGAGAACTCCATGAGCCACCTGAATCGTTTGAATGAGAATAAATTAAGGCTGGGATCCTTGGGTCCTAATCTAATCTTC
Source organism: Apium graveolens (assembly GCF_009905375.1). Lineage (NCBI taxonomy): Eukaryota > Viridiplantae > Streptophyta > Magnoliopsida > Apiales > Apiaceae > Apium > Apium graveolens. Next base: position 241,026,322 of record NC_133655.1, read on the forward strand.
AATTGACTCCTGTGAAGAAGCCAGCCCATCTCATGTACAAACTCCAAAGCTTGGTTGTGCATCTCAGAATGTTCAGTTTCCCCCTTAATACCATTATTGGTTTCAGCCAGCTCTAAAGAACTCTCTAGAGTGCAGATTTCAGAACAAACATCCTTCTCCGCAACTATGAATGGGAAGAAGCTGGTTCCAAGAGTTTGGTCCTCAACCTAATAAGATATACAAGCAAGTTACTCAAACTAGATACATGTTACTAGATTGTAAAGTCAGCTACAGCCTACAGCATCTGAAACCCCTTTTTTAATAGCAAGGGGACAAGACATCACCTCAATGAATCCTCTTCCCATAACATCTGGTATAGAGCACGGGAAGCTAAGAGACTGGACCTTGTCACACTCAGATAATGAAGCATATTCATCCATCAGTTCCGAACAGCTTTGCTGACCTAGATACATCCCTTCAAGTGCACATAGTAGCCTGCAACAAACAGTATAAAAAACTCTGTACATATCTGTATACTAGGCTAAATAAGGTTTTATTCAAAGCCCAAGTAGTGTGGTGTGTCATATGAATACAATTACTATACCTTGTAGACCGAGACATGTTGAAGCCTTTAACCAAGAACTTGGCATTCTCAGAGACAGTAACTGCTATTGGCCTGATGCTCGAGATTTTACAGTTTTTGTCATTTCTTACTCTTAATTGGGTGTCTAGAACGACTTCGCCTACAAGATAAAAAAGACAAAAATAAGAGACCTCTTGATTATGTTTTGAGTTGTCGCCGACTAATACACGACAAAAAAATTCAGCCAGAACATAATATGTATAAATATTAGGAACAGACCGTCGTGTACAAATGCTAAACGATTTTGCACCCGTGTATAAACCCATCCTTCTTTCCAGAAAGAGTCTGAATCCATAAGCTTCGTTAAACTGAAGCTCAGATTGCTTAAGAGCTACAATAAAGCAACTAATAATTATGAGCCAGACATCTTTAAATTAAGCTAGTCATTTAAGAAAGGCCAAACACTGACAAAACAACCACCGGTGGTTCACTAATATAAGATGCCCCCTTCAGTCTGCAAACAGTTCATTTTTACATTATAAAGAATGCACAGGCCACAGCTAGCTAATTATTAGATATAATGATGGAATGAAACTACATGGAAGTAATCTTTAATATCCGATAATGATTGAGCCTCAGGTTCAAGCAGGTTGTAAACTGAAGCTCATCCTTCTTATTATAAACCCATCCTTCTTTCCAGAAAGAGTCTGAATCCATAAGCTTCGTTAAACTGAAGCTCAGATTGCTTAAGAGCTACAATAAAGCAACTAATAATTATGAGCCAGACATCTTTAAATTAAGCTAGTCATTTAAGAAAGGCCAAACACTGACAAAACAACCACCGGTGGTTCACTAATATAAGATGCCCCCTTCAGTCTGCAAACAGTTCATTTTTACATTATAAAGAATGCACAGGCCACAGCTAGCTAATTATTAGATATAATGATGGAATGAAACTACATGGAAGTAATCTTTAATATCCGATAATGATTGAGCCTCAGGTTCAAGCAGGTTGTGAACTGGCATCCAGACCATTGAGCCTAAAATGTCTAATATGTTTTACCTTATACTTAATCAAAAGCGGGGCCTTTCATCATCCGAAAAAAGGCAGGCTCAACAAAAGTTGATACCTGCGTTTCATCATCAATAGGCATATAGCATTGTACGATACAGAAGTTTAACAGAACTTACCACCTCCCATGTGGACTTTTCCATTCGAAGATATACTGTTAATATGATACAGCCAGGTCTTATGTAGCTTTCCATGTCCGTCGGACTGTGCGCTAACCAGCCCAGAATCTGAAATTTTCCATTTGTTTGAAAGAATTACATCTTATTTAAAAGGGATTATAAACACTTCCAACAGAACATTTAGCTGAAATGTGACATACCTGACTTCGCAGGGCAAGTGGGAACTCACTGGGATTTTTCCCAAAGAGTTTAAAAACAATTTTATCCGTACGAACCTGAAATAAATTAAACCCATAAAAAGGTATCAGGATAAACTCTTCCCATCACAGAATAAATAAAAAGTGTACACATTGAGGCATATAGGTTTATGAAAAGTTTTGTTGCAAGACAAATGCAAATTACAGTAAAATACAGATACATAACTTTCATGAAAAATATTCTACACACATTTATAACTGCATGTCTGCATGCATATTAAGTTAGTCTTAGACTGCTAATTCAAGGAGGCGTATGTGCGTGACATGAGACGGGGAGATGGACCATACAGAACAAGATAGCTTCATCAGAAATTTTATTCATTTCAAAACACGTGAGTGCAAAAAATAGCAATAATACCTTAGCCTCTCCGCTGGAACTAGATGGTGATTGAGTAGATAGTGATCCTGAATTCGCACTTGTCTGAGGTGGGCTTGATTTGTCAGAGTCTTGATGTATCCATATAGGATAACCAGCACATTCATTTCTTACGCACACTGGGGGATGACATCGCTCCGAAGGTTCCATACATTCTTCAGAATCATCATAAACATCATTCAAGTCAATATTAAATTCTTTTATCCTTTCCATTCTTGTGTTCGAAGCATTTGCATTCCCTGCTATGCAGTCTTTACCAGAAATAGGAATATTGGAGAGTTGAGCAGGCGGAGTCTGAAATTTTTCACCAGAAACAATATCCATAAACTCTCTCTTTTGTGTCATTCTAGATGACGGCGTAATGGTACATTGTACGCTAGCTCTAGAAGGGTCCTAAATGTTCATAGAGAAAATTCGTAAGTTGAACAAACAAGCTACAACATTTATTTAAAGTTTAATATTTCACCTGTCCTCTAGATGCCACAGCATCTTGCAATTTTAAAGACCCGTTTAATAGTCCAGAAAGGGTCTCTTGGTTGATAGTACCAGCAACACTTGCAAGGTTCTTCAGTAGATGCGAGAGAAGATCCTGATCCTTCATTTGATCAGAGCTATTAGCTGCACATCATAGACGGACAGTCTGTGAATTCAATAAGATAATTTACAGAGCCAGTAAAATTATGTTTTAAAATGTAACAGAAGTATATCCAACTTAGATGTAAACAGTAAACTGAAAGTCACTTTGTTAATAGGTCTGTAATGAAGTCCAGTGGAAGTTAAAGAAATAAGCATAGTATCACATGAACATGAATATGACTAACGGGACAAAAATTAAAATGTAATTATTTATTGTGCAACACATTCTTATTCATCATGAATCTGTACTTTAACCATAAAAGTGATCCAGAAAGATATCACTTAGGCCAATAAATGTTCCGGGACCCCTTAAACAACCCCAAAATCTGAGCTTTTATTTACATAAACATGATTTGAAATGGCATTACATGAGTACAATAGTGAAATCAGGGTACATGGACATGATACTATTACAGTTTATATATAGTATATATATAAGGGATACAATGATTTTGGTCGGTCTCAAATGTCTGACAATCACTACATACTAGCTGGCAAGACTCAGATAACTACTAGTAAAACCTGCCTAATCTTCATGATGTTAGCAATACGTTCACTGAAAAATATATTTTAGCTCTGCATGACCATATGATATCCTCTGCTTTCAGCAACAGATAAAACTTGTAGGGCTAATTGCAAAAAAGTCCCAGTGACAACAAGATTCCATCCAACTTCTAGCAAGCAATGTGAAAAGGGGGAGTAGACACAAAAAGTACTGATATATTGAAAATATATTAAGAAAGTCGGTCTCAGGAATTGAAATATTATGCACTCTCACTTTGGAAATGTCAAAGTACAGTCTTTAATACTATTCTCTTCGCATAAGTTGATCCTGGAGGGTATTTAATTCCTTTAACATCAACTTCGTGGAGATCTATTGTGAGCACAATTAGTTGAGTCGCTTACAGTGGGACAAAAAAGATTGAAGAGCTACGGATAGCATCAAATATACATTGAGGAAATTTATCTTAGGTTTTTAATCTGGACATAATACAGATAATTAGCCTTTCCTATACGGATATCCAGTATCCACCAAGTAGCGAAAGTAGTGTTTGCAATACATAGAAAAAACACATTAACTGATAATACAAGTAAAAGGCAGCCATTGACGGACATTCTCCACTTCTCCAATACCTCTACATATAGGAGTCCCACCTCTTAATTTTAATCTAGTACATCCCTTAACATTTTACTTTGAAGAATGAAGGGCGGGGTTCATAACTGGATCCTGAACAAGAAATTTTAATTTGTTTATTGGTCAATTAAGAAACATTTGATTTAGTCCCTTCAATAACCATGAACCATCCTTTGCTTGTCCCCTCCTGAATAATAAAATTATATTAAACTGAGTAATAGTAAACTAGTCAGTCTTTCTGAGTCCATTAGGCACTAGATGATCTTTTGCTAGGTTGGACTGATACCAAGATAAAATCAGTACTAAAGCTGTGCAATACTGGTGATAAAGGTAAGACAGCCTAGGTAAACAACTGCAATACACGGGGGTAAGCCAATTCCACTAAGAGACTAAAGCAATATCGCTTGTCGAGTAAGTTGTTACTGCCTAAAATTGGATTTTGTTAACTTCAACAGAGTTGTCTTCCAGAGACATTAGAAGCAGTTGACATTTGTGATTGTAAAAAAATTCTGGAAAAATTGCTTTTCTCAAGACCTTACACATGCAGCAAATTAATGGTGAGGTATCTCACCATTAAATATAAATTTATACAAACAAAGATGCACCACTATGAGAAGAAGGTTATGGTACTCTTGCTTTTGCTGCAGTGGTATATTTTGTTTGTCTGAGAAAGATACATATATTTATATATCAAGGATCCTTACGCGTCTTCCATCTATAATCTGTACAGATGTCCACTAAACCAAAAGACAGCATTATGTTTATAAATGGGGAGAGAAAGTTATTTATGGACCCATCTACTTACATAAAAGATGAAAGTGTTATATTCTTGTTTCATTGCACTAAAACAAATTTTGGTTTCTGTTTTTGTGGAATAACTGAATAAGTAAAAGATTACAGCAATAACTTGACTGGTGCAAAGGGATAATTGGATGGACTTGCTTAGTAACTTATATGTCAGGAAAAGGGTGTTAGAAGTAGATCCACAGCAATTTTATTCAATCAAAATACAAAGGAAATCTCCCAGAGACAACCACAAAAATCTAAGAAAGGTTTCTTGTGATACCATTGCAAAGAGGAATACCACGAATAATAAGAAACTATACTTACTGTGCATATTGGAGAGTATCCTTAGAAGACTAATCAACAAGTAACTACTACTTAGTTCATCATTCGCTGGTACTCCGCTGTTTGAATTCTCCGGATGCGTCTTTCTTCGTCGTTTATTATGGCCTGCCAAACGCCTGCGACAACTTCTTTTCCCTTCGTCAAACTCTTGAAGAAGGTGAAACCTGCTTAAAGTATATCCGAATTTTATATCCAAAGGAAGATAAAAAAATATTTTTTTGCGACTGCTGTATGTACTCAAATAAATAGTACGCATATTGGACTCAGCGCTAAAACCTATACAAAAAAAATTGGACAATCCTGAGCAGTCAAAACTTTGTGCTTGCGATCAGATTAGTATAACACAGCTAGCGAGTTGCAAGACAGCGTTAAATGTAATCTTCCACTAGTACTGACCTGCTACATTGTTGACAAAACCTCTGCATCACACTTCCAACCATTGCTTTAATAGCCTTAGAATGAACAGCACACACCCTATGACGACGATGATAATCTTTTGCAGAGCTCAAATCAGCTCGACAATCATCTACCTGACAAATTGCACCACTAGATGCAGAACCACCAATTTTACTTTTCTTTCCACTCGTTCCTGTCCAATTTTCCACTTTTCCATCAACTACAGGGTACACCATCCCCCCAAGATTCAAATTAAGCGATCCAGGTTCATCATTTAACTCTTCGTCTTCAACGACGACAACCCTCCTCCTCTTCTCTAGTTCCCTCTGTGCTCTCTCGCCTCTCAAATTAATTCCTTCCAAGCATGATGAAGAACTATTTGACAAACCTATCACCGCAGGAATCTCCGATCCAATGGGAAAAAACTGCCTACTCCTACAATCAGCTGCCACTGATTTCAATGGAGCAGCTGTAAACTGATCACCATCCCATTTCCAATCATTCAAATCCCACTCCAAATTTTTCCGAACCGCCTTCATTTCAGAAATCAACAGGCCTAAAATCCCAACACCCTTTCGAAACCTTGCCTCAATCAAATTTCAAACCACATAGAAGCACAAAACATCCCAAATATAGACCAAACAGTATATAAATCAATTCCAAAATATCAGTAAAATACAGTTACATCACATAAAGATCCCAAATGCAATACAACCCTAAAATCTTGAAAAAGAACAAATTGCATAATCACTTAAACCAAACCAAATTAAACTCCTAATCAACCTCTTATACCCCCAAAAATACAAAAACAATACACTCACAAATCCTTGGATCCAAACAAGACCAACCCACATACCAAGAACACCCCCAAAATCTCTAAACACACAAATTACACACAATTAGCTCAACAACAACAGCCCAAACTACAAACCCACAACTCAATTAACAAAAAGTTTCAATCTTTACAATTCTTTCATCAAAAAACATCATATTTTAAAACAAAACAAGAAAAATAACAAGAAAAGACTCAACTTCGAGGGTGTAAATTAGGTAAGAGGTAGGATCATAAAAAATTGCAGCTTTTATAAAAAAGAGGTGAGAAAGATTGCTGGAAATGAAGAGAATATATAGGCAAGAATGATCAGAGAGAAATTAGGTGCAGAAATAAATAAGGGTGATGCATAAATATATTTAAGTTGGTGTGTGTATATATGTACAAGATATGTGTGTGTGTTGACAGTGCATTGTTCATCTCAGGGGACTGCACTGCATGTCTTTTTACTGTTTCTACTTGTTTATAGCGTCAGGAATCCAATTCTTGTTTATTGCGAGTTGTTTACTTGTTTTTCATGATTAGTGTTTATGGAGTACTTTCTTAACCTACACTATAGCAAATTATTAAATCAGTCACATATTTATTATTTTTGATTAATTTATCCATAAGTTTTAAAAAATCAGACGAATTTCATTACAAGCCCCCAAGTGAAGTGGGGAAATGCGGCTGTGTGATTTCAGGTTATATGAAATTATTGTATTAATTAATAACTTTGGTTTCTGTTTTTGTTCATCCAACAAGTATATCGGTTAGAACAAAGTGCGGTGTTTGAAATAAATATTTTAAAACTACTTATTTCTTTTATAACATTACTGGCTTTAGACTAGGGCTGAGTGGCTCGAATTTGAACCAGACTAAATAGCTAGAATTTGAGTTTGAGCTCGAGCTAGACAGCGTCATAAATTTCAAATTTTAAAATTAAATTTAGATCAAAATTTCTGGAGCTCGGTGTGACATTACAAACTATTGAAAAAAGTTTGGATGTAATAACTTTTATTTGAACTTGACTCGACTAAATATGTAAAATATATATAGAGCTCGGTGTGACATTACAAAGTATTGAAAAAAGTTTGGATGTAATAACTTTTATTTGAACTTGACTCGACTAAATATGTAAAATATATATAAATATGAAATATTTATATAATACTCCCTCTGTTTTTTTTATTTGTCGCTTTGACTTTTGCACACATTTCAATGTCTTTTGAACGGCTAGTTATCAAATCAATAAATTTAATAATAACACAAGTTTGATTAAGCTGACGAGTCTCGCAGGCTCGAGCTCAACTTGATAAATATTTTGAATTAAAATTATCTCAATATATTACGAATCGAGTTTGAGTAACTCACGTATCACTTAGACTCATTGTACCTTTGCTTTACACGTGAACATAGTTAAAAGAATTAAAATTAAAATTCGTATATAGGAAAAAGTCGAGGTTTATCGATATGTCCGTTAATTTTGTGGTTGTGGCAGAGATTTACAGCCCAATGATTGATAAAATGAGTAGGTTTGACTTGCAGTAACTGTCAGGTATGAGTGCACTCAATTCGCTATCCTAAATCACAAAACATGTGCTTTGGTGGGATATTTCATGCCACATAAAGATCCAAGAATGCTTATTTTTCTTCTATATTATTTTATCCTAAAATCTTTACATTTAAAACTGCAAACAAAAGTTAAATCATTCAATATCTAATTTCCAAAAAAAACCTCATTCTTAGGTCTTTTTACATATCCGATAAGGGCTGAAAAAATAATCAAAAGATCAAGGAACCGGGGACTTCCTTTATCATGTCATTTGACAATTGTTTAATAAAATATTAATTTCTTTGTAACGTTTCTTTTAAAAATATTTTTTTAATTTTTTTTTTATCGTAGATAATTCATTATAAATTATCTTCCCGTGGGATTCCTCCCGTGGGATTCGAACTTATAACCAAGAGCCTCTTTCTAATTCATCTTTATAATAGGGTTTTCTATAATAAAAGTTTGTAACCAACTATTTATAAGATTCACAAAAATATTTTGTTTAGAGTTTCCAATCCTTTCAAAACTACACACCAATATTAAAATAGCACTAACATAAAAGTATAGAAAAAACGTATTATCAATGATAGCCAACGAGATCATCTCAAACATATTTTAAATACAAAATTGGAACCAACATGTTTTAAAATGTTTATTCAATGAAAAAGTTTATATAATTTCTGAAATATATTTATATTTTTTTATTTTATAAAAATGTGCCCAAATATCAGAGTCTCTAAAATTTTGAACCTGGTATCATCTATCCAAGATTTCAATTAGGAAAGATGTTCTTAGACGAATAAATTGAGGTTGTAAGATGGAATAAAGGGAGCACAATGTGTAGTACACTAGTAACTGTATGATAGACATGTGAATTCACGAGTGGGCAAAAAAGCTAACAATAATTGAATACATTGATGCCATTTAACTTTTTATCGTTCTTATAAAATTTCTCAACATTAATATACACATATTCTACAACCTTTTACTCTTTCACACTCCCCATCACATATATCACATATGTATATGATGATTCTGTAGGACACGGGGATTTGAAGGTGGGTCATTAATATATTGTCAATGTTAATTAAATTTTACGGTCGATAAAATTAATTTTATTAATTCAAATAAATACTCCCTCCGTCCTTCCCAAATGTTTACATTTGGGTTGAATAAATAGTTTTAAAAAAATGATAAAATAGTGGTGAAAAGTTAGAAAAATGAGTAAAATAATGAAACCGATTAATATTATATGTATAAAGTGTGTATAATGGAGAGAAATAGTAGATGTAGTTATTTTAAAAATAATAAAAATTTTACTATTTTTGAAAAATTTTGAAATGTAAACATCTTAAAAAAGAAAGTGTAAAGACATAGCGAGTATAATACAAACATAATTTAAAAAAATATAAAGTTAAAATGAAAGAGTAAATAAATAAAGGTCCCCGGAGCGAGCAAATCGGTTGGCAAGTCATGTTGATGGTATTGAGAGGCAGGTGATAGAGAATAGGCTTGTCTTTTGGGCATGTACCAATTTGTTTTGTCCCCCTTCAGCTTCTTATCTTTATCTGCCTTTCTTTTCACATTTTTATGTATCCAATGTCTATTTTCAAAAAAATTACACACGTTTTAAGAAAAGTAAATTTTAACAAATTAATTATATTAATGAATCATAATATGTGAAATGAGGTTAATCTAAAAAATATAAATGATAAATATATGAAGTAGAATTAAATTTGAAAATATAAATTTATAGAAATATATGGTTACAAGCGTTTGTTAAACCCTGTAACAGAAATATAGTTGGGTTAAGAAAATAATGAGGACATAAATTGGGGTGTACTAGAATTTGTCATTTTGCGTGTACTTCTAGGCAAAACCACGAGAGGATGAGGCCCCTTTATGATTGAGATTTGAGGGTGGGTGCTTAAATGTATGGCCACCCAATTTAAGGCCATCACTAAAGGCTGATTTTTTAAAGTCGTCAACAGAAAGTGAAATAATATAATAAAAAGAATTGCATGTATATTTATAGGTAGGGTACAAATTATGATTTTTTTTAAAGAAATCTAAATTAATTATTTATGTTAATTATTACTATATAATTAGAATTATTTTCTAAACATGTCAGGACAAAAAGAATTGGATATCCGGGTCCAGGACTGAAAACCCAAATATTTGGTGACAAATTTGTGAAAAACTTGGGTGCTTTTTGCTTGCACAGATGTACTATCTCCTTCAATTCTATACAGTATTTTTTATAGGTTTTCCATACTCAAGTGTAATTTTATAATATTTTTTTAAAATATTTTTTTTCTAATTAAAAGTTTTATATTTAAATTTTTATTAATTTTTTTTTTTTTACAAAAATTATTATGAAATAATATTTTATAGAAGTGTTGAAATACCTAACACTCTGAAATTGGGTTACCCTGGGTAGTGTTTAATGTACTTGAGTCATACTTGGTTCATACTTGTTGAATGTTCTGAATGAATTACAGTAGTAGTTCACTTGTTCTCAGTCATGAAATACTCTGAGTTTTCGCCCCCTGGTTCATGTACTTGCTTCTTAAGCATGACCTTTATGGAGCTCAGAAACTGGCAATCCCAGCTTCATTTTTTTTCTTTCTCATCTTCTGCTTTCTGCTTTATTCTGTATCATCGTATGCCTTCTAACTTGGAATTGTAGGGTTAAATGTATGTGTTTGAATTATCAAATTAGCATACACATATTGGTAAAAAGATGAAGGCAGGCTTTCTTTATAAGCAAATTACAAGTCCACATTATTTATGTTCTCGGCTAACAAAAGTAAAGAAAAAGAAAGGAGCTCCTATTTTCATACCAACAAAAGGCAGTGAATTCTTGATTCTCAAATGAACTGCTAAAACCTAATTAGATGCTAAAAATACCAACACCTGTACACACCACCAATTCCAGGGTATGCTATATATACTAAATAGAGTAATGTATGCACAAATAATTACACCAACCATTATCTATCAGCAGAAGAAGACACTGAGAAGAAGAGCTCTGGCTTAGTTTTAGAAAACACTCAACTTCCTATGCCAAACTGTTCTGTCAACTGATGCTGATCCGTTTTAACTAAAAAGGTCTCAAGTAATGTCAGGAATTACCCTTCCACATATGTAACTGCAGTTGATATTTCCATCCCTGTTTGCCGCCTCTGATCCATTATGACTCGTCTACCTTCTGCACGTCAGAATTTTCCCTCCCAGACTCTACCTCTAATGCACCAGCTCCATTTTTTTGACGTCGTCGACCCTAGAAATTCAAGGTGTGTGACTCATCCTACTTGTTCTTTATTACTAAAATGGCCACAGCTATAAAGATACTACTTCATCGCAGGCTTTTGTACTAAAAAAGCTTAGGAGAAATAGATAAATTTAACTATTTTATAACCAAAATTTTAAAGAATTTTCAGTGGTTGAATATTGTATAAATCTAAACATGAACACCATCGTTATCTCAGTCATAAAAATTTATTCAATTCCCTGACACTATTAAACCCATTATTATGTTGTCTTAGTGAATACCGTTGAATTCTTGATATAGTTTTATATTTTACTCGAGGATAACATGTTATTCACATATATTTATTCAATCAAGGTTGTGCTGTTTTTGTAAAAGAAATTTAAATCATACCTCTCGTGGTAATGGATATTCCTCTGATTCAAGCATACGAACAACTTCACCCATTGTTAGTCTCTTTTCAGAATCTGGTTCAACACACCTCAAAGCAGTCAACAGGGCTCGTTTAAGAGCCGTTCTAGATGGTTTAGTCTCCATAGATTGGTCGACAACTTCTTCTGACCGCCTACTCCCAACCATGACTTTTAGCCAGTCAACCATATTTACCTGCATGCAATCGAGGTTGCACCAGATAAATCACTGTGGTTTAAAGCTTAAATTCCTATAAATTATGTATCCTTCTATTTACAAACAGTGTAGGGCTACATTGTTTCTATAAAAGTGTTTGCTCTTTGCAAATTTTCAGCAGAAGTAAAAATGCATTTCTTTGGTTACTGTAAAAGGTGCTATCATGCTCAGCAAGTAATTTTGTAACCTCACCGTGTTTGATAAATAAGACCTGCTTACAATCTTTACCTCCATACATCAAAGCCTACACATTCCTGGACTATATGATGGACACTTTACTGGACTTAAAATATGATGGAGCTGCAAACTGAAAATAGTATATACCTCATCTGCTGGACGGCTATAATCCACTGGATCTCTTCCTGTGATTGCTTCTAAAAGCACAATCCCAAAACTATACACATCGCTCTTCTCATTTAGAAGGCCACTATTGGCATATTCTGGTGCTACATATCTGTACATGATGGCATGACTTAGGATGGTAAGAAATTGAAAATTGACAAGTGCAATTGAGGACAAAGGTAGCTAATTGAAATCTGTTTACCCGAATGTACCCATTACTCTGGTTGTGATGTGACTCTCACCAGCACCCAACAACTTGGCCAGACCAAAATCAGAAATTTTAGCATTGAATTCATCATCTAATAGTATATTGCTTGACTTGATGTCTCGATGCACTACTTTTGGTTCAATGGCCTCATGCAAGTATGCAAGCCTGCAGTAGGTGTATCAATTTAGAGTTCGACGCCAGCAACAGGTTAAAGCTCGGAAGAAAATATAGATGGACTTACGCCTTTGCGGTACCAAGAATAACTTTCATACGAGCCTCCCAGGTAAGGCATCCTTGTTGACGCATAGATCCATGAAGCCACTGTTCTAAATTGCCATTGTTAACATACTCATAGACCAACATCCTGGATCGGATCAGATCAGAAGTGATTAATTATTAAGATATTAGAAATTTATCTGCCTCTCATACAGAGTTTTAAAATCTTAAAGGCAATTCTTTTAAAAAAAAATCTCCACATACATTGGAAATTTTATTGAAACATAACCTGTTGAAAATATTTCACAGGGTATTAGTATATAAGTTTAGTTTAATTTATGGAATTAATCGGATAAGTAACTAAAGAAAATACATCATAAAAGGAAACAACAGAAACACACTAAAAGGACTCCCTTTCTCTGATTTTACATCTTATCCACCTCCTCCAAATTTGTTGCCTCATTAATTAAAGTAGTCTATTAAACCCTAAATCAAACACTTGGATTAGTCTCAAAATTCCCTAGCAAATTAAGCACACATGTTGCATTAAAATCCTCTAATAATTAGTCTAGGCATTCTTTCTTTCTTTGGCATATTTGTCATTTGCGTAAAAACACTCTGAATATGAAAATTGTCATACATTCATAGGATATGGTACCTTTGGGTCCCTTCAATGCAGTACCCCAGAAGTCTAACTAAGTTTTTATGCCGCACATGGCCAATAGCCTCAACTTCAATCTTAAATTCCTTTTCTGCTTGTCCTCTGCAGGACATAAGTTTGAACATAATATTGGCTTTAAGTTACAAAAAATTGATTGGTAATTATAGGATCATATGACATGTTAAAATGAATAAAGTTTGAGAAACTTACAGATTGTTAAATATCTTCTTTACAGCTACTAACGATCCATTAGGCAGGCGACCCTGATAAACAACTCCATATCCACCTTCACCAATAACATTTTCTTTTGAAAAACGATCTGTAGCTACTTCTAAATCCCTTAACGTAAACCAATGGCCCCATCCAAGCTGAGAGAACTCCGATAGACCAGATAGAGGGGAAGAAACATTCTTAGGATGTGAAGAAGGGTGATAGGAATTATTGTTATTCGCTTCTTCTCCTGATCCATGACCAATGTCCTTATCCTTATTCTTCAATTTGTTAAAAGATCCTGATCTACTGCTGTCATCAGCATTCTTCATCTGCTCATCTCTCAACTGCATCATAAGCTTATCCGAATCTTTGCCATTGTGCTTGTTCTCTGAGGAGGAAAATTCACCACCATATGCAACAAAATTGTTTGCTGAATTTTGATCCATTCTTATCTCCTTAAATTCAGTTGACACAATATGGTTGTGGCTAATGGGAAGTCTCTCAGCAGCCCTCTTAGACCTTTTCCTTGAAATACATAATGGAAGCACCAAGAGGACTATAGGAACTGCCACAAAAATCACAACTAGCGCCCACACCGGAAGATGAAAGATTGGCGTTTTCTTTGTTAAATCATTAATTAGACCCATGTCTTTCAACAATAATAATTCTGCAAACTAGATTTTAAAAAATATCAAAAAGCAGCTCTATTTATAAGAATGAGCTATGAGTTATATCTGTCTACTACCAAATTTCTGACAGTGCACATCCCGAATGTGTAATTTCTTCTAACATTCCCAAGATAGGCAAAAAAAGGGACACAGATTACGGAAAAAACATCACAATAACAAGAACAAATAGATGAATGTTAACTTCTTCCTACAGTTTAGCACAAAGGGAGAGAGAGATCCCTCAGATATGAAGATGCATACATATAAAGTGAAAGTCAAAAAGGCAAGATTAGCTGGAAAGACAATAAATAAATTATAAAGAAGGAACAATTTAAGGCAAAAATCAAAAGATGTAAGTCTCCAATTTCCAAATCACCACAGCAAACTAATTACAATATGTATCATCAATGATAAAACAAGCACATTAGTACATACATTACAACTAAACACACACACACCCCTACAATCATAATTATATATATGAAACTATGTATTCACCAAAGCATTGAAAATAATACCTGTATGTGATGGGTGTTGAGAAATCAGCGAATTCTTGAACCAAAGATCTCTTTCAGAAAAAACAATGCAGTTAAGGCATTCAAGCTTGGAAGAATCAACTCAACTTTTAAAATGATCAAGATTATAATAGCAAACAGCCCAAATGATCAAAATTTCTTTCTGGGTGTTTTAGTAAGCCCGAATGAGTAACTAAATCAATCAAGAACACACTAAAGTAGAGATCATATGCACTTAAAAAAGTTAAATTTTAATCACACTTTTAAAGTTGAATTATATTGCAAGGCACATAGAGGATGTAAGTAGCTGTCAGCTGTGTGATATATATAATAATATAGAGAAGCTATGGATGGATTTACCATTGGTGGGTGGCATGGATTTAGTAAGATAAAAGCATGAGAATTCCCAAGAAATTTAAAAATTTAAACTTTATCAGTTTCAAGAATTGACTCGTGATTAATGACATTAATTAAAATTTAGTAAAACAGTCTCCATTGTTCTGTAAAACCTTCAAAGCACCAAACTTGTGAATTCAATAATTTATGATTAGTCAAACTTAAAACACCATAATTGAGATTAATTACACAAGGAAAATTTTGAAGTAACCATGATAACAATAGGAGAGAATTTATACGTGTGATTTCTAGAATAATACTATACAGAGTGTAAGTTTAGTGGGATGGCTAATGAATAGATTTGTAGACTGGCACTATACCATTTTAGTGTTAAAACCAATGAATAAGCATTGCCATTTTTGGACTTAAGAATTTCATTAAGCATTGTAAATTTTAAACATTAGTATCATTGTCAATTTTATTATCACAAAATAATAACGGCCTTGTTACAAATGTTCTAGAAAAATTGCAAATATACAGGGTACAAGCCTCCCGGTAGTGTGACAATATTTTTACTAAAGATCTCATGTAACAGCCCGCACTTTCGGACTATTAATTTTAAATCAGAAACTAATATAAAATTCAATTTACTAATCGAAATTCAATTACAAAGGTGACTATTACAAATGTGCAGTTAAAAGCGGAAGTCCAAAAGTCAATCTACGCCAAATCTACAGTTCTCGAACTCCCACGCTATACAACTCGAAATGACGAAACCTGAAATTGTAAGTAATTAGCTATACAGCCCAGCAAGAAAACAATCGATCCAACTAACAGGCCAAGTAACACATACACACATACACATATAACAAAATACAATAATCTATACGATACGATATAAGAAACAAACACTTTCGATACATATTCTTATTCTTATTCGATACACACAATACACATAACACATAAACAACAATAATTCGAAACCCATAACTCATGCCACGACCCCTACAACCCGGTGATAACGGTCCAAAATTTTTAGAAAACTGTCACTACAATCCGGTGACTAAGGTCCTAAATTCTTATTCGATATTTTAACAAACCATGGCATAAATCGGAGATCCAAAATTATCGTCTAGACATCACATATATACATCGATACATATACTGTAATACATCATACTTTCAAATATATAATCACTTAGCCCAAATTTTGATAATCAAACATAAACGCGTAACATATAATTTTGAAAATACTACTAAGATCGATCGAAAACTTACTTCCAACTCTGACCAGATCTGAATTTAGCCTTTTTTTTACCCTCTAAATGACGTTTTATTGAAAAACACAAAACATGAAAGTTGTAGATAACGAAAAGAGCTTTCCGAAAAGTCCAGAATGATTGAATTCCGACTTACGATAAACTTTCTACGAATTTTACAAGACTACTGATTTATGCTGAGAAGAACCCTACGAATTTTGATATTAAAAACGAGGAATACGAATATGATCTATTTATAACGATACAAAACTCTATATCTTAACCTACAAGTTATCCATATTAGAATCTGATCCAAACTTTAGGCCCAAAACTCTAATTCAATTCTAAATTCTAGTCCTTATCTAATTTTAATTCTTTTATTTTTATTATTCTATTATTAATCTAATTCTAAAAAGTACGGGATATTAAATACTACCCTCCTTAAAAATATTTGGTCCCCAAATTCACAACAATTTTATACGTCTAGTGATACTAATCTCCTACAGGTCAAACTTAAACTATGGTCCACAGAACGCATCCTAGGGAATGTACTAGTTCCATACCTAATACACTCCGAAAGACAGTGTGCTCTGATACCAACTGTAACAGCCCGCACTTCCGGACTATTAATTCTAAATCAGAAACTAATACAAAATTCAATTTACTAATCGAAATTCAATTACAAAGGTGACTATTACAAATGCGCAGCTAAAAGCGGAAGTCCAAAAGTCAATCTACGCCAAACCTATGGTTCTCGAACTCCAACGCTATCCAACTCGAAATGACGAAACCTGAAATTGTAAGTAATGAGCTATACAGCCCAGCAAGAAAACAATCGATCCAACTAACAAGCCAAGTAACACATACACACATACACATATAACAAAATACAATAATATATACGATACGATATAAGAAACAAACACTTTCGATACATATTCTTATTCTTATTCGATACACACAATACACATAACACATAAACAACAATAATTCGAAACCCATAACTCATGCCACGACCACTACAACCCGGTGATAACGGTCCTAAATTTTTAGAAAACTGTCACTACAATCCGGTGACTAAGGTCCTAAATTCTTATTCGATATTTTAACAAACCATGACATAAATCAGAGATCCAAAATTATCGTCTAGAAATCACATATATACATCGATACATATACTGTAACACATCATACTTTCAAATATATAATCACTTAGCCCAAATTTTGATAATCAAACATAAACGCGTAACATATAATTTTGAAAATACTACTAAGATCGATCGAAAATTTACTTCCAACTCTGACCATATCTGAATTTAGTCTTTTTTTTACCCTCTAAACGACGTTTTATTGAAAAATACAAAGTATGAAAGTTGTACATAACGAAAAGAGCTTTTCGAAAAGTTCAGAATCACTGAGTTCCGACTTACGATAAACTTTCTACGAAATTTACAAGACTACTGATTTATGCTGAGAAGAACCCTACGAATTTTGATATTAAAAACGAGGAATACGAATATGATCTATTTATAACGATACAAAACTCTATATCTTAACCTCCAAGTTATCCATATTAGAATCTGATCCAAACTTTAGGCCCAAAACTCTAATTCAATTCTAAATTCTAGTCCTTATCTAATTTTAATTCTTTTATTTTTATTATTCTATTATTAATGTAATTCTAAAAAGTACGGAATATTACATCCCATGACATTATGCTTATTTTATTTATTATATAAGTAAATAACTATACAAGAAGTGAAGAACATTCATAAAAATAACAACAAAAAGTTTTAAGGAAAAGTGGGTGATAATAAATTCACAACTCAATAGTACTACTGTATATGGATGGATATGAAATTGTAGCACTGGAAACAGACTGGAAGGTGCACCAGAATTTGTTGCCTTCATTACCCTGTGAGAATTCATTCCCCCAGATAACAACTCTTCATGGCTGTAGGGAATTAATGTCATGCATCATGCATGTAGGAGTAGTAGTACAATTTACTCAAGACAACAAATATTGTACAATAAAATTGATGAAACACTCCCCAGATCTCTTTAAACTTCCAGTCCCCATTTTCTGCAATAATTGCACTGGATTTGAGCTGTTATGTTACTACCACGGGGACGGGGAAGGTCATTTTTCTAGTCATGGTTTGTTGGTAACATTTTCTACTACCCCAATGCAAAAAGAAGATTTAAGAGATCAAGCATTGGTATCATCTTTTATACCAACATTTTCAAGTACCATAAGTAGAGATCAAGTGCTCGTATCATATATACTCCCATCACAATAATATTCAAAAGTCCTTAAATTAATCAGCGGAAAATATGAATAATCAAATTTTATTTTATTTTAGTTAAATAACAAACAACAAAGAGGGGAACAAGGAAATTCTAGCATAGTTGCTTTCAAAATTATCATTGTTGATATAATTAGAAGAGGTAGATGGATCAACTTAATCCAATAAAATACTTAAAACAGCTTAATGGTGTGGTTTGCTTGATAAAGCAGGGTTAACTTTTGATAAGACACTTGTCTGCCCCTACCAATATTTCTTAATCTCAAATCTTTTTGTCTTTATGGTTGCTTACAAATTGTATTAGCAATCAGCAGAATGCACATGTTCAATGTAAATACAAATTAATCAACTAACTCGCATACTGTGCACTCTAAATTCACAAGCATTTTAGGTAAATACCAGAAATATAATGTTTTTGTTCAATAGTAAGCAGTTGGTCAAAGAAATGAAAGGGATTGATTGTAAAGAGCCAAAATCACAAAAAACAAAATGGAATGGGTCACAGGATCTGCATAGAAATACAAATTTCTTTACTTAACCGACAACCCCGTGGTTCCTTTGCTGTCGGTTGGAGTAAAATTAAAGAACTTCATTCAACAACTACATAAATTCAATATCAAAATGATTTACGCGGTGTACAAAACTCTCGATGAAATATTATTTTGATATACTTTATGAAGTTAAATTGATATCGCATAATCTGATGTCAATAAAGTACAAATAATTACATGAAGATTTAAATTAATAACAATAAAGCAGTCAGCCTTGACAGTACGCATAATCTGTATGTAAATTAGTATTTGTATGATATGGGGCCATGCAAATAAATAAATTTGCAGCCGCTCTAATGTTTCTGCGACACACGAATCCTTGTCTTTATTCGATGAACTGGAATTTTGGATTTTGTTGAAAGTTATAGAAATGCAAGTGCTTCCAGGAAGGTCAATCTTCGGTCAGATACTTCAGTTAAATATAGTACTAGTAGTAGTATATGATGAATTACTAACAACCATCCGTGTCCCCATGTCTGCTTGCTTCTGCATCAAATTTTAAGCAATCTATCTGCCTCAAACTCAAGTTATTAAATGAGCCGAGTTCGATTCAGATTGAATATAGAGTTTGTGTTTAGAAAACTTTTGGATTCGGTAAAAATTTGAAACTGATATATAAATTTAGTTTTTTAGCTAATCAGTTGAACACTGAACTCAAGGTGTTCACCTTGAACGGGACATTATAAATTAAAAAATATATGTTTTTCTGATTTAAGAGTAATTTATGAACTTTCCCCGAACAGTATTATTATTATGTTTTTCAACGGATAATTTATTATGTTTGTTTTTGATAACAAACCGTGTTTTTTGTAAAAAAATAAGAAACAGTAAAAATTGTAAATTGTAAACAAGTTTAAAAAAAAATATATATATTTTTTTGATAAATTTTATGAATTTTTTTAAAATCTATATTAGCGGGCACACATTAATCACTTATTTTCATAGAATTTAAATTAAATGAGTATATGTTATCGGTGGTGGTTTAAGGGAGTTCATTGATAGACTAAAGTCAATGCAATTTGACACACAATTTTTTATCATCAATAAATTAATTAGTGACAGTAAACAGACGAGTGTGTGTTGTACTGCTCTCCAGTTTGTGCGGTGTAATGTGTTTCATTTGCATAATCTAACAATAATTCTGGGCATACATAACATATCTATTCATTACAAATTCACTACCCTAATTTTAGGAGTTATGATGACCACCAGTTTACAATTATTTTATTTTTTTCTTTTTCCATGAAAAGTTTAGAAAATAAAAAGTTAAATTTTATATTTTCTACAATTTTATAATTATGTTAATTTAATAAAATATTAATTTTTAAATTTTGTTTTGTTTACCGTCAATTTCTTTTCTTTTTCATGGACCGACTTTTAAAGTAAATGACAAAGTGAAACACATTTTATAATATTAAATTTTAATTACGTATCAAATTTTAATCTATCATTTTTTTGCATGTCACGTGTATTCTCAGTTTGTATTCTCCTTGTTGTACATATAGATCATCAAGTTCTATATATCCTTGTAGGAGCCTAACTTACGAAAGTGTACAATAATTATTTGAATAATTAGATGGAAAATTGTGTGGAAAAGAGAATTAAGAAAAAAAATCATGTCATATTATAACATTCACTAAAGTAATATTAGAACATGTATTTTACTTTACGTTTTACTTAAAAAATCGGGCCCAAAAAATTAGAGAGTTGATAGTAAACAAGACACAAAAAAAATAATTAAAAAAAGTGAATTCACCTTTTTATTATAGATAGAAACTCCTCGCACAAAGCAAAATAGAAATCGAAAAGAAACCGGTTTTAACCAGGTCTGGTGACAATGGGGTTCACTGGAAATATAAAAATAATAAAATGAAAAAGCAGTTACGACTCCTAAGATACTGGTAGTGAGTTTGTAATAAATATGTCTGTATGTCAAGATTTATTGATAATCTAAACTGCCCCGTTATTTGTCATGATTTGGTGTTAGAGTTGTGTGATTATCGGAGTAGGATGGTCTCGTCCAATTGTATACAGTTTTTTCAATACTCAATATATATTTTAAGGTGAATATAAAGTATATCTCAATAATTTATTTTTAAATTTTTCTTTTTTATATTAAAATTCAAACATCAAATCTTTATTCAGAAGAAAAAATTAAAAATTATTTACGGAAATATGCTTGAGGAGTATTAAAATGTGTGATGAACCCCGTGCCCCAATGTATACAATCTGGGAGGATCGAGGGAGTATGATTTTGTCCGACTCACATATATGCAGGGTAATAATGTCAATTATATTATTCTATATGTCTCATTTACGTGGTCTTCTTTTCTTTTATACATGTCAAAAAAGAATAAACATTTCATTTATAGCATTATTAAAAAATTACCTCAATTATTTATTAATATAATACACTTACTTTCATACCCACTATTTCATTTTTGTGATTAATATTAGAGCATCTCCAATAAAGGGTTACCAAAATAGTTGTCAACCTTTCCAAATTATCATATATATATATATATGTGTGTGTGTTAGGTCACACACACTGTAGAAGGGGGTCGAATACATTATTTATCACAATCAAATCGAATATAAGAATACAAGTAACAGAAAACAAATTTTATTCAACACAATAAACTCTGTTACAATATGGAACTGTCCTCTCTCAGTGATGAACAACTTATCACGAGAGCTGTTAGGGTTACAATAAATAATAATTTCGATTATGATAACACATATAGTGTAAACCCTATGTCTGTGTTTATATACTACACAGTTACAAGATAATCTCTAATTGATATTGAATATGATTCTGTATCCTAAAATATATCAATTAGATATCTTCTTTTCCAAGTCTTCTATTTTTCATATAAATCTTCTCCATGCATATCTCTTCTTTATTTAGTCTTGATCTTCTTTCCTTTCAATCAGCCTTTCCTTAACTGTTCGTCCTCCCACACTTAAGTTCTGATATCCATCTTCTGATAATTATCTCCTGATAATTTAAGTACTGATATCCTTAAGTTCTGACTTCTAGTAAGTGCTGATTTCAGTAAGTACTGATATTTTCTGTTTGTTAAGATATGAAAACTAAACATGAAACACATTAGACATGACATCTCAAATATATCTAACAATCTCCGCCAACTTGTAAATTAGCATAATATACAAGTTCAATATATATTTGATGATGTCAAAAACATTAAGTACAAATGCACATGAGAATTTGACTAAGAAACTACAACTTACAGTACTTGTAGCTTTTACCATCCTTAAAGTCTGATATCAGCTTTAGCCTGTATGTTCTTCAGAATTTAGCAGTTGCAGTCCCTGACTTGGCTTCATTATGTGATCTCTTTAATATCAGGAGTTGTCCTAAGATAATTCTTCAAAAGACATCTCTCAGAATATGCAAGTTCATTCAACATCCTCCTTTTGGCTTCTTTTAGCTCAGCTGTATCTTCACTTATCTGAAAGATAGCAGCTCTGAGATCATTGATCTTTGCCTTTCTTATATCCTCATTAAGTCTGATATAATAGGCTTTGTCTGATTCTATGTTGAATTCAACAGCCCTATAACCCAGAAAGGTAGTAACAATCTTTGCAGTGTTAGGCTTCATTTTAACAATTTTTCCATCATGAGCTCTGTACTTAGGATAGTATGAGCTGTCAGACTTTATCCTGTAAAGTTTCTTCTGTCTCTCAATATTAGACCTTAAGAATTTGGCAGCATCATCTGTAGACTTGTTCTTTACTTGAAGCGAATATAACACATGTTCCAATTCTTCATAGTACTTCAAGTTAATAGCATCCTGCCTAATCTGGAATACCCTCCCATCTGTCATGAAATATAACATAACCTGTTCTTTCAGTGCATAGTGGTAAATCATCTATACAGACTCCAATTGATCCAATCTTTCAGGAGTTGTGCCTATTCCTGGTTCAGACAGAGATGTAGGATCTAGAGTCGTGTTGCTTACTCTTCTTTCATCAGCATTTCCCAAACCAGTTTTATCTCTTGCCTCCTTTCCTAGAAACATTCTACTCTGAAAACCTCTTGATGTACTCTTCAGAGTTTGAGCAGATTGTTTAGCTTGGGTGAATTCTGGTAGAGTAGTTGAAGGTTTAACATGAGCAATGTCAGAGGTTATTCCCTTATCTCCTGATGTCAAGCTAACTTGAGCTGTGTCAGAGGTTGCTTGCTTCCTTATAGCATATGAATTTACTAACTCCTGACTTTGAACAACTTGAGCTCTGTCAGAGGTTGTTTGAGAATCTTTCTTTTTCTTCAAAATCAGATCAGTATCTTCATCAACATCTATTTGTTCATCCATAGTTGGCATGTAAAGCCTTACAGGTTCATCAACTTTACCTTTGCCCTTAAAATTTGGATCATACTCCACTTGTGATTTGGCTTTAGATGCCTCAGCACTTGTTCTTTCTTTAATCACAATGCCTTTAGCCTGTGGAGGTTTCTTTGCTGTTGCAGAAGCTTTAGACTTAGATTGTGACTTATCAATTACAGCTTTCAGTCTAACTTCTTCTTCTTCCAGCATTTCAAGATCCATCCCTGGATTTTCTTTAAGAAACAGCCTATTTGAGATCTCTTCATCAAGATCTTCAGGATTGACTAGAACTTGTTTACCTGAGCTTGATTTCTTGCCAGCATCAAAACTTAGCCTTTGACTTGTTGTTCTGTCTTTCTGTAATGAAGAGTCTTTGCTTTTTCTTTGACCTCCACCCTTTTCAGAGTTTCCCTGATCTTCATTTTCATCATCTTTTTCTTTCTGTGATTTAATAGACTTGCATTTGGACTTAATTACTTTCTCCCCCTTTTTGGAATCATCAGGAAGAAGCAGGGAGACAAGCAATTCCATATAATTTTGAAGTTCATTGAGCTGAACTTGTTGAACAGCTTGATTTTGTAAAAGATCATAAATTTGAGCTTGCTGCTTGTCTTGAGACTTTTCAATATTTGCTAAACGGTCAAAGTTAGGCTTGAAAAACTTCTGCTTCTCTACTTTGATCTTCTCCGCATCCTCTTGCAATTTATTTCGAATTTTGTCCAGCTGGCCGTGAGTTGCTTAGTGTTGACCTTGAAGGTGCCTTGTACTCAGTGCTGTAACTCTAAGATGTGTCTTGAAATCATCATTGGAAAACATCTCACCAGCTTTTGTCAGATGTTCAGAAAGAACAGCCGCATTAGGGACAAATTCAATATTATTCCAGTCTTTGATCCACTCTTGCCCTCTTTGAGTCTCACTCCAAGGAACTGGAGGATCCCTTTCTACAAACTTCTCGATAAAAGCAACCTTAGAAGCTGGTGGTAGAGGAGCATGTCCAGATGGACCAGCTGCATCAGCATCTACATTAACATCAGCTTCATCAGAGTTTGCAGCAAGCAGTGCAACAGAAGTGGCATAATCTTCACTATCATCATCTGCTGATAAAATGACTGTATGAGAAGCAATTGGAGATCCATCTCCATGATCATCAGAATTTAGCACTGGAGTGGTTGGAGGAGTGTGCTGAGAAAGTTGTGTAGTTGGTGGAGCTTCCAGATGCAAAACCTGAGGCACTTCCAAGTTATGGATGTCAATTTTATCACTTGACCCCTGGTTATCAGCATGTACTGGAGATACCGGAGGTGTGGGAATATGAGTTGTTTCTGTCTCATGAAGTGGAGAGTGATGAGTTGCATGAAGGTCTGGATCAGCACTTGGAGAATTATGAGCTTCAACAGGGTCTTGTGAGATCAGAGATTCCTGACCCCCTTCCTTAGTTGCTGCTTCCATTCCTTTACCAGAATCTGCAGGCCTTTTTGCTAATATTTTAAATCTTTTTGCTTTTGAAGAGACTGTAGGAGCTGCATCATCAGAATTAATTGTTCTAGGCCTTTTCAGGGACCTAGAACTCCCAGTCTCTGTATCTTTCTGAGAAGAAACTTTCTCAGTGAACCTGTGCCTTATCATCTGATTCATCTCTCAAGATGATCATTCTTCTTTTTCTGATGTGAAACTTTCTTAGATCTTGATGTTGTTGCTCTAGCAGAAGAAGGTTGCACTGTAGTATGTGCTGATGGATAATGAGCATATTCTGATGTTTGTGTTTGAGATTGTGGCTGAGGTTGTGGTTGATGTTGTGGTTGTGGTACATCAGGATAAATTACAGAGTATTTGGCAACATCAACATTTACCAGGGCTTGTTTGACAACTAAGGGAATTCTAAGAGGTCTCAAAATTGCCTTTTGGTTATCAGCATTTAGTAAATCAGTAAAAGCCCTTTTGGCTAGCTTAAAGGATTCTAACAGGTCACTGGCTAAGATAAGTTCATCTTCTGTACAGTGACTATAAATTAATTGACAGAATCTAGCAAAATAGACAATATTCCTATCCTATTTCATTCTGTCACCAATAAAGCATAGCACAGTTCTAGCAAAATCAAAATGAGACTATAAATTATTTTGACTGTTTATATCTCACCCAAACATATTCTGATTTTAAATATGAATGTTTCATATTTAACCATAAATAAGTCAAGTAAAGAATCAGAATTTAATATCAGAACTTAGACTTATATCATAACTTAACAGTCATCAGAACATGGCTCCTTAACTCGAAAAGTGAATGTCTATTTCTGTAATTCTTCACACAAATACTGATTTGGTTTTTTCAGAACTTAATCATCAGAATTTCCATCATAACTTGTCCTCAAAATTTGTGCAACTGACACTTGAACTGTTTATCCAACACAACATTGACCACCACAGTTATTTTCATCATTCATATGGAGTGTAAGTGTGTGATTGAAGCTAAATATCAGATAAAGATTAAAGTCTGATTCACTTCAGTACATCTTAGAAATAAGGTATAACTAAGAACTTTGCTCAAAATCTGTCATTATTCTGAAATCTACTATAGAATGAGTTCATGCATGAGTCCACCTCAACTGTTTTGTGCTCATTTTATGCGTCTTTTGAAATTTCATTTTACAGTGGTTTCTCAGTGTAAGTGAGTCACGACTGCTTATCAGAATTTATGCCATTGTCAGAGTATTTCTCCAGTAATCAGAGAATGTGAAAAGTCACCAAGAAAATTTTATTTTGCTTTTCTAATGCATATAACTTAATACCAGCAATGCACTTAGGTCTTCCCTTCCACATTTTTACTCTAGATCTCAAAGGAGTACCTGATTTTTATTTTATTTTCTTTTCCTTTTCTTTTAATAAGTGAGGCTTGTCAGCACTTAGTACATCCATTAGATTTACCAATATCAGAACTTAACATATAAGAAGCACTATTCTAGTTTTAGACTTAGTAACAAGATACACAAAGTAAACTTTAACTAAGCTCAATATCAGAATTTGCTTGTGTTAAAAGATTTCCACATAAATAATTACTTCATACATGGGATCTTTAGTATATTAAAGATTACTAGTTCAGCATCTAGCACAATAATCCTCATTGGATTGAATAGTCACAGAAACATGCATATCACTATCAGAGTTTAGAAATTCACATCAGACAACAATCAACACTTAAGCAAATTTCAATTTAAGCACATAATACACAAAGATAGTAATATCTGTAAATACTGATCATAAAGTCTGATGTAGCAAAACATAAACTAAGCAGATTTAGAGAAAGAACCTGAAACCATTCCAAGTTCATTTACCAATCTTGTAAAGGTTGCTTCACATAGTGGTTTTGTGAAGATATCTGTTAGTTGTTGATCTGTTGAAACAAAATGCAATTCCACTGTACCTTCATCCACATGTTCCCTTATGAAGTGGTACCTAATGCTGATGTGCTTTGTCATTGAGTGTTGAACTGGATTACCTGTCATAGCAATACCACTTTGATTATCACAGTAAATAGGGATTTTAGAATATGTTAACCCATAATCCAGTAACTGATTCTTCATCCAAAGAATTTGTGCACAACAGCTTCCTGCAGCAATGTATTCTGCTTCTGCAGTTGATGTGGAAATTGACTTCTGTTTCTTGCTAAACCAAGAAACTAATCTGCCTCCAAGAAATTGGCAGCTTCCACTTGTGCTTTTCCTGTCAATTTTGCATCCTGCAAAATCTGCATATGAGTAACCTATTAGCTTAAAGTCTGATTCTCTAGGATACCACAATCCCATGTCAGCTGTACCTGTTAGGTCACACACACACACTGTAGAGGGGGTGAATACAGTGTATAGTATACTCAAATCGAACTTTAAGAACTTAAGTAACAGAAAACAAACTTTATTGAATCAATAAATTCTGTTACAGTATGGAACTGTTACCTCTCAGTGATGAACAAATATCACGAGAGCTGCAAGGGTTACAATGAATAATCTTTTCTAATAATGATAACACTTATAGTGTAAACCCTATGTCTGTGTTTATATACTACACAGTTACAAGATAATCGCTAATTGATATGGAATATAATTCTGCTTCCTAAAATATATCAATCAGATATCTTTTCATCCAAGTATTCCATTCTTCACGGAATTCCTTCTTCATGCATATCTCTTCTTATGTTTATCTCGATCTTCTTTCCTTTAATCAGCTACTGTCCTTATCTGATTGTCCTTCAGCACTTAAGTTCTGATATCTATCTTCTGATGATTATCTCCTGATAATATAAGTACTGATATCCTTAAGTCCTGACTTCTAGTATAAGTACTGATCAACAGTTAAGTACTGATTTATCCTGTTCACGTAAGATTCTGAAAGCTAAACATAAAACATATTAGCCATGACATTATCAAATATATCTAACAATCTCCCCCAACTTGTAAATTAACAAAATATACAAGTTTAACAGATATTTGATGATGTCAAAAACATTAAGTACAAATGCATGAGAAATAGACTAGATAACTACAACTTACAGTCCTTAAAGCTTTACCAATTTCAACTTCTGATAACAACTTCAATCTGTGTAAATATCAGAATTTAAGCAGTTGTAGATCTTCGACTTGGCTTCTTCATTTTCTGATCTCTCTGATGTCAGGAGTTGTTCTGAGATAGTTCTTCAATAAACATTTCTCAGCATATCTTAGTTCATCAATCATTCTCCTTTTGACATCTTTAAGCTCTACAGTATCTTCACCAGTTTGAAAGATTGCAGCTCTGAGATCATTAATCTTTGCTTTTCTCAACTCCTGATCTAGTCTTATGACATAAGCTTTGTCAGACTCAAGATTGAATTCAAGTCCCTTAATACCAAGATACGTTCTGATCTGTGCAGTATTAGGCTTCATATCAACAATATCACCATTGTGATCTCTGTACTTTGGAACATATATGCTGTCAGACTTAACAGAATAAAGCCTTTTCTGTTTCTGAATTTGTCCTTTTAAGTAGTTTGCAGCAGTCTCTGTTATTCTGTCATCCACTTGAAGTAAGAAAAGTACATGCTCCAATTCTTCAAAATACTTCAATGGAATGGCATTTTGTCTTATATGATAAACCCTACCATCTGTCATGAAATACAACATGATGTATTCTTTCAAGTAGGTATGGTAAACCATCTGTACAGATTCTAGTTGATTCAATCTCTCAGGAGTTGCTCCAATACATGGTTCACTCAAGGAAGTTGGATCATTGGTAGTGTTGTGTACTCTTCTTTCATCAGCACTTCCCAATCCAGTTTTATCTCTAGCTTCCTTTCCAGTAACTACTCTTGCTTCAAAACCACTTGCAGTAGTCTTCAAAGATTGAGTCTGTTTTGCTTTAGTGAATCCTGGTAGGAGTGTCTTTGATCTATTTTCTGATATCAAGTTAACTTGAGCTCTGTCAGAGGTTACTTGCTTCTTCTGAATATCAGAACTTACAATTTCTTGACTCTGAACAATTTGAGCCATGTCAGAGGTTGTTTTAAGAACTTTTCTTGAAGTCAGAGCAAGATCATCTTTTTCATCAGCAATTTCTTCTTCCTCAGGAGGTACATAAACCTTGATAGGTTCACCAACCTTTTCTTTTCCCTTGGATCTTGGATCTATCTGTGGTTGTGATCTAGCCAATGTTGCTTCAGTATGTGTCCTTTCTTTGATCACAATGCCTTTAAGTTTTGGAAGTGACTTTTTACCAGAAGCTTCAGATTTAGATGTGACTTTCTCTGATTTAAGTCTGGCTTCTTCTTCCTTTAAACTTTCCAAGTCCATTCCTGGATTTTCTTGAAGAAATAACTGTCTTGACATTTCCTCATCAAGATCTAGAAGTTCATCAGAACTTATCCTTTTACCAGCAGCAGAACTTATTCTTTTCCCAGTATCAGAACTTGTTCTGTGACTAGCTTGTCTTGATGTAAACCTTCTACCTTGACTATGACCGCTACCCATTCCAGAGTTTCCTTGGTCATCTTTTCCATCATCCTTTCCTTGCAGTGTCTTGTTAGTTTTGCATTTGGACTTAATTACCTTCTCCCCCTTTTTGGCATCAACAGGTAGTAAAAGAGAGATAAGTAGTTCCACTGAGGTCTGGATTTCAGTAAGTTGCGATTGCTGAGAAGCTTGATTTGTCAGAATTTGATCAATCTGAGCTTGTTGTTTCTCTTGAGTTTTCTCAATATAAGCAATCCTGTCAATGGTAGGTTGAAAGAACTTTTTCTTATCAATTTTCCAAACTTGTTCCTGTTTGATAAAGTTCTCCTGAATCTTGTGTAGCTCTGCATGAGTAGTTGAATGAAGACCTTGTAGATGTTTAGTACTCAATACAGTGACTCTAAGCTGGGTTTTAAAATCATCATAATTTAACATTTTATCAGCTTTAGTCAAGTGCTCAGCAAGATGTAAAGCGAACACATGAAATTGAGTTCCATTCCTTAGTCCACTCCTGACCTGCAGGAGTTTCACTCCAAGGTACTGGTGCATCCCTGATGACAAACTCCTTTATCAGTTCAGACTTAGGAAGAGTCGGTGGAGGAATATGTCCTAAAGGACCTGCTTCATTAGCATCTACAGTTGGAGCATCTTCACCACTATCTCCAACATTTGCAGCATCAGAACTTAAAGAATCATTATCTTCTGATAAGACAACAGTGTGAGTAGCAATGGAGACTTCAGCATCCTCTAATTGCTGATCTGAGACTAAGTTCTGATCAACAGCCATATCCTGATGCTCACCGAAAATCTGATTATCAGCATCTTGATGCAGAGAAGGTGTTGGTGATAACTCTGGAGTTTGAACAGCATCAGTAACAGGTGTTGTGGAAGGATTATTTGCTGTTGGAGCTTCGAACAAAAGTATTTCAGGCACAACCAGGTTCTGAATATCAATTTCAGCACTTGTGCCTGGATCAACAAGAGACACAGATGGTGAGTTAGCCTTGTCAGATACAGCTTCCTGAGATGGAGTTGATGGAGAAGAAGTGACTGGAGCAAATTCCTTGTCTTGGGAGATCAGAGATTCCTGATCCCCTTCCTTAACTGCTTCCTCCTCATCATCTGAAACTGGCCTTTGTGCCCTCTGTTTCTTGTATTTCTTGTTGATTTGGATTCCTTGGGAGTTTCAGGAACTATCATTCGTCTAAGCCTCTTGAGAAGCCTAGAACCCCCAATTTCAGAATCCTTCTGAGAAGTTGCTTTCTCAGCTTCATCGACCACAGGTTCTGAAGAAGGAATCTGTTCCTCAGAATCTGATTCATCTCTCAAAGTAATCCTCCTCCGCTTTTGAGGTGTTTGAGGAACAGTCTTTGTTCTCTTCGGCTTAGAGGATGTAGGCTTCACAATAGGTGCTGAAGAAGAAGGTTGAGCAGTCTGTGAAGTGGAGAGATAGGATTTGATATAAGTTTTCAGGGTAGGCTGAGATATACCCTGAGTGGTAGGGACTGAATATGATGAATTTTGGTTATGGTGAGTTGGTTGAACATTGGAGTAAACAGATTGGTAAGTAGCAGGATCAACATTTACCAGAATCTGTTTCAAAGACCGAGGAATCTGTAATGATCTCACCATTGATTTCCTTGTGTCAGCATTTATCAGGTCGTTAAAGTACCTTTTTGCAACCTTAAAAGGTGGGGTTTGAGTGCTGACTAACTGGGGTGCATCAGTACAAAAAGTATATATAAGTTGACAGAATCTAGCAAAATAGACAATATTTCTATCCTCTGTCATCCTATCCCCAATAAAACCAATTATTCCAGTTGCAAAATCAAAATGAGTTTGATGGATAATAACATACCCTATGTGCTGACTCAGAATTGGGATAACATCAAAATTCGAATATTTGTTCCCAAAAGCTTTGGTGATGCAGTCAAAGAAGAAACTCCATTCTCTTCTGATATTAGCCCTTTTTAACTTCCCAAGCTTTGCCAAACTCTTTTCATATCCCAAATCAGCCATTAACTCCTGAAGTGCTGATTCCTCTGGAGTTGAAAAATTACAATTTTCTGGGAGATGTAGAGCTTTGCGAATTGTACCAGGAGTGACTGCATAAGATGAATCACCCACTTCAAAAACAATACTGGGAGTGCCATGTTTACCACCATCATCAAAGTGCCCAGTCCGCCAAAACGTCAGAACTTGTTGACTCGAAAAGACTTCAGGCTGAGTTAATGCATACCCAATCTCACTGTGTGC
The DNA here is from genome assembly GCF_009905375.1 of Apium graveolens. Classification (NCBI taxonomy): domain Eukaryota; kingdom Viridiplantae; phylum Streptophyta; class Magnoliopsida; order Apiales; family Apiaceae; genus Apium; species Apium graveolens. Next base: position 241,058,121 of record NC_133655.1, read on the forward strand.
AAGAAGATCTTGCACAAAGTGCAATTCAGATGGAGCTTCAGCATGATCAAAAATTGCAGCATAGTTGTTTGGAACAAACTTTGCTCCATCAATGATTAAATCCTTTGGTGCCATGAAAAAAAATATTGAGATTCAAGGATGCCTGTTAGGTGTTTGAGATAATGTCTGTATGAAAAACCAACGTGAGAAAGAAGGAGAAAAAGAGGAAAAGTAAGGAGAGAGAAAAAGTATAAGGAAAATAATAAAAGATTAAAGAAATCTTCTCTCTGTTGTACTTATACTCTGAAAAAAAATGTTACCGTTGGACACCTGTCAGACATGCAGTAATAACGGTCAGTTACTGGGCTCGAGAAAACAGGAATCATTACTTACCCAGTTGCCTAGTTTCAAGGAGAAACTGTTCCATTAATCAAAAGAAACAGTTTTAATTCAAAATTTAAACCATTAGTACTGATTGAATTATTTTTCACTGCATCATTGATATTCTGAAAATACATCACATGAAAATGACCAAGATAAATTAGATGAGTAAGTGCTGAAAATGAATCAGAACTTAATATAAAACAAAATATATATGGTCATCAGAACATCAATCAGGATTTATCAACACAAGATGAAATAACTCAGAGACAAAATCTTGAAGTAAAAACAACTTTCATTAATATATCAAGACAATACATTTATGAAATAGAAATTACATTGTAATAACCCCAATTTTTGGAAAATTTTGAAACCCTTATGAATAGTGTTTTTGCTGAATGAGAAAACTGTTCATGCCACGCTATGTAGGGGTTCTGTTATTGATCTTATGGGATATTATTAGTACTCTATGTGGTATATAAGTGTATGTAAAGATCGTCAGAATCCAATTCTGAACACTTTGATTTTTCCCGGAAATCCACTAGATACGGAGAGAATTGAGTATAAGGTAACAGGATAAAAAGGATTTAAATTAAAGGATTATAAGAGAGGATCATAAAAGGAATACAATATATTGAGAAAGGTTAAGGGAACCTAAGTAATAAGATCCCGGGTATGATCCCTCAAACGATAAACGAGAACGAAAGATAAGCGAACCGTAAAACAAATAAGTGACCAAGAGACAAGCTTGTACAAGAAGCCAGGGATTGTGACATCATCAAACCACAAGGTGTGGACAAGTGGGAGCATTATGACATGTGCAAGGTGACATAGGCATGACAAGAAAGGAAGGAGGTGTGGTTGAATGAGAACCACACAAATTCAAGGGCAACAAGGTAATTGACTAAATCAAACACAAAAACCAAGCAACCAAGGCAAGTAAAATCATTTTTCATCAAAATCAAAAAGAAACCAAGGCATTGTTCTTCATGCTCTCGGCCAAAACAGAACCAGAACACTAAAACTGCTATATCTCCTTCATTTCTCACTCAAATATTGTGTTCTATAGCTCATTGGAAAGGTATTGAGATGGCCTACAACTCTTGTTCACAAGTCTCGTCCAAATAATCATGGTAAGACCCTCATTTTTACAGTTCTTTAAATCGGACTTTTAGAAACTTCAAAGCCTAACTTTGTGTTCTTGATTTCTTTGGAAAGATCAAGCTTGTAGGAGGCTCCCTAAGGCTTCCTAGCAACTTAACACCTCCCAAGGAAGGTATAAACTTCAAACCCTAGCCTTTACTTTATTTGTTAGTAAGTTTAATGGTTGGTGTTGTGAAATGAGAAGCATGGATTGTGATTATTAGTAGTTTGGTTTGATTTGGAAGTGTTTTGGTAATTAAAGCTTGATTATAGTTCATAGGTCTTGATTGGGGTTGTTTGAGTTGAAAACCTTGGAGATTATGGACTGATGTGGTATGTTTTAGGTGAAGTTATGTTGTATTGATGGTTATGAGTTGGTTGGTGGTTAATTGGAGTAGTTTAAACATTGGTAATCGCGTAAACATAGCCGTCGTAACGTCCGATTTTCTTTGGACTGTTTTTGTGCATAACATTAGGACCCGAGAACCCCCTGCTAGATTATGACCACTGCCATGTTTAGATAGCTCATGTTACGAGCTTCGTTTTGATATGTAGTTCGTTCGATTCCGATGCACGGTTTAGGAGAAACGACCGTTTCAAGTAACGGCGTTTCGCGAACGAAACTTTTTCCCTCGCCTTACTTTGAAACATAGGTTAAAGGCCAAAAAGGGTTAATTAATGTATGAAAAAATTATGGTAAGTGTGTTAGGCAGTTGGTAAGACACTCGCGAAGGAATCGCTTTAAAACTCGTAAAGGTTAAATTATTAAAAATGGTGGAGCCGAGGGTACCCGAGTGACTTAAGCAAATCAGTGAGCGCAAAACAAGCGTTAGAATCTAAGTAGTTAAAGTATAGATTTACAAGTGACTTTGGTTTAATTCCAACTTACTTGTTGTTTATAGGTTATCAGACTCGTCCCGAGCCTTTCTCACCCCCAAGTCGCTCAGGCAAGTATTCTATCCGTTATACTGTTGTTGTGATGTATACATTTGTATATGCATGATCTTGCGATAAATGCATATTGGTTATTTAGCAAATTCTTGCGATATATTGTAGCATGTGATATGGTATATATGCATGCCTGTTTCATATTCTTGAAAAATATATCTGTTGGTTCAGTTGATAATACCTATGCTAGAGGATAGCGGTAACTTGCATATACCCTTAGTATAGGGACCCAAAGGTGAAAATATTTTCTAAAACCGGGAGTCGAGGATCCCGAGTAGATTTTGTATATATGGATATGGATATATATATATATATATATTTATATATATATATGGTTATAGTTTTCCAAACTATTAATCGAATAAGGTTTATTCGATAACTTTAACTTTATTATTTATTGAATATTATTTCGAATATTATTCGAAGGCGTATGACTCCTTTTATTTATTTATTTGAATATTATTTGAATATTCATTCGAGGGCTTATGACTCTTTTATATTATTTATTTGAATATTATTTGAATATTCATTCGAGGGCTTATGACTCTTTTATATTATTTATTGAATATTATTTGAATATTCATTCGAGGGCTTATGACTCTTTTATATTATTTATTGAATATTATTTGAATATTCATTCGAAGGCTTATGACTCAGTTTATATTATTTAATGAATATTATTTGAATATTCATTTGAGGATCTATGACTCCGATTATTTGCTGAAATATATTCTTTATTTTATTAAAGAATAAGGTGTTAATAATCAAACTTATTTTCGATTATTCAAATAAAGATAATACTTTCATATAAGTATATCTTTGGTTATTTAATACTCGTTTCAAGTATAAGTTTTAATACTTCTACTTCAATTATTTTTATAAAGATTATTCTTTATGGGAATATTATTTAAATAATAATATTCAGTCATTTTCTAAATATTCTGGGGACTGATTTACTTCATTAAATCAGCTTTACTCCAAACACTCTTTAAAGTGTTTTCGAGTCTTCAAAATGATTTTTAAAGTCAGAGCGGATCCCAAAACTCATTTTTATATTTAAGATCTTCCTTTTTAAGGGGATTTAAATACTCGCTCAAAACCTGGGGAATCCGGCTCTGTGGTGTATTTTATATTCGCAACGAGGTTGCAGTTTTGGTAAACGAATTGATTACTTGCCCAACGTTCGGGAAGTAAGCCCATCTAATTGAGTCGGCATAAGCGACAGGCCGGGGTACGGTCTATTATTGTGTAAGTGGCTGGGTGGCAGTCCATCAACGCGTGAGGGGCCGGGTAACGGTCTAGCGCGAGGTCCTAATGCGGCCAGGGTGATGACCGGTGAGGAATTCATCCATCTACAGTAGAAAAGGTTACTTATTGGTATCTTTGCCTGATCAGCAAGATATCGGGTTTATGCCAAAATTCTTTTCCTTTCCAAAATTCATTGGATGTTTCAAACTCTGTTCATACTTAACATGACAGATGTTTTCAGGAAATGTATAAAGGAAGATGTATATGTGGATATATATATATATATATATATATATCAGAACTTAATGAAGTATGTCATAACTTCATTTCCTTTAATAATATTTTAAAGATGGAATCTATTCAAATCTTGTCTTGTAGTCTCATCTATGTGATGAACTTTTGAAACTGATTATAACTTGAACGGTGGTAGTTCAAGTAGTATTTGGGAAAGATATAAGTATATTGGGGTATCTTGTAACTTCATCTTTTAAACTTATATCTAGTTAATAATTGTCTTATGAATGACAAAGATTTTCAGAAAAACGTTGAGACAAGGTTAGATATATGTGATCACCTTGCAACGATATTTTTTATATATACAGTTATACACTGGGATTTTGTGTATATTATGCATGGAAGAGGACTTCCAATATTTTGAAAAGTATATATGTATATATATATATACTGAATATTTTGCGACTTCATCGCATTAAGATATCAACTTGGTTCATTTTTTTTGACCAAGACTTTCATGAGTACTATGAGAAGGTTCATATACTAGTAAGTATATACTAGTAATTATCTTACTCACGATAAAAGATTCTAGCAAGTATCCATTAGATACTTATATTATAGTTATGTCTATGTATTATCTTGCGAGCTGTAAGGCTCACTCTTGCTTTATTTCTTCATCACACAACAACAGTTAGGAAAGAAGGCCAGACTCCAGCAGACCCAGCGCAAGCGCGTGGGAAGCGTCCCGCGTCTTCCCGATGATGTCGTAGCTGCTATAGCTGCAGAGGTAGATCTATTGTAGATCAGACCATCTACTTTTGAGAATCAATTATGTATAATTATAACTTGTGGCAGATAATGGCAATTAACTGTAAATTTATCAAGTAATCGTTTTGGGTTGTAATAACTTTTAAATTGTGGATTCAAAGACTTGTACTTATTTGAATTTCATCTCTGAGACTATAACGGGTTGTGGTGTATGTTAGTGTGGGGTCACATCATAAGGTTGTTTATTATTAATTAAGTGAAGTGATATTATGGAAAGAAAGACCGTGACGACCCGGATTCCCGACCCCGGATCTGGGGGTGTTACAGAAGTGGTATCAGAGCTAAGCGTTATAAACCTCAGAGATGATGTGACGTTAAGATAATAAGTTAACTAAGATAATAAGAACTCTTGCCAAGTTCATAGTCGGGCTACCTAACGTAGTACTGACAGTTAAAACCCTTATGGGAACCCTTATAAATATCGTGATAGGAGCGTAGTTCGTTATCGTATATGGTAGCGGAACTCCGAACCCTGAGGTTAAGGAGCAACAACGCGATGATGTTTTATTAGTTATTGGAGATCAGATTGTGGATCCGATAGAGCGTCCTAACGCAGGACCGGATGATGTTGATATTGAGGATGTAACGGTTGAGGATGTTGTCCTAGAAGGGATTGTTGCTGAGGAGGATTCCGTGAAGGATCCTGACAAGAATGAATGAAGGACCACTGAGGAATTGATGACCATGGTTAGGGCAACTCCCAGAGGTAGGATTGGCCGGTCACTACCGGAGGTTCGTTCAAGTTTGTAAAGATAGTAGCCCCTTTAACGCGGCTTACTCGTAAGACTGAGAAGTTCGAATGGACAGAGAAATGCGAGAACAACTTTCAAGAACTGAAGCAAAGATTGGTGACGGCCCCTATGTTGGCGTTGCCGGATGGAAAATGAGATTTTGTGATTTGTAAGTGACGCTTCGTATAAGGAATTAGGGTGCTTCTTATATAGCACAGCAAGATAATCGCGTCTGCGTCAAGACAATTAAGGGAATATAAAATTCGATATCCCCACCCATGAGCTTGGGCTCGTGGCAATAGGTTTGCCCTAAATATTGGAGGCACTACTTGTATGGAGAGGAGTGCGAGATTTACCTAAGCCATAAGTACTCTAGTACATTTTCCCGTAGAAAGAGCTCAGCATACGCCAGAGGAGGCGGTTAGAGCTAATCCAGAATTATGATTGGGAGATTCTTTATCATTCGGGGAAAGCCAATGTGGTGGCTGATGCCCTTAGTAAAAAGGAGAGACTCAAGATGATAATGACTTTGGGATAGTTTATAAGAGATTTTGAGAAAATGGAAATAGAAGTGAAGGTAACCGGAGCCGGTACCGAAAAGCCGTTTGAGATTGCAATACAGACTGAATGATCGGAAAAGAACATATTGTGCCAGAAAAAGTTATGAATGAAGGCAGAGAGCCAACAATTAGATCAAAGATTAATACCGAGAAAGATGAGAAGGGAATAATAAGGTATTCCTACAGAATTTGGGTTCCAAATGTTCAAGAGCTTAAAGATGAGATCTTAGATGAAAGCTAGTTTGAGGAATAAGATTAAGGGCAAACCCTGAATGTGATAGTCAGGGAGGTTGCCATCAAGATAGAAGGAACCCATAACATAATGAAGTGAAAATGAGGATTTAAAATATGAAGGATGACCCCGATTATGGGGAGGAGGAGGAAATGTTCAGACTTAAGAAACAGAAGTCGAGTAAGGAAAGGAGACCCGAGACGGTACTCCTATATGATAATTTTTGGCCCTTTCTAGACAGAACTTAGACTATTATTCCCAACCACCACCTTGAGGAAGCAATGCGGTAGGAAATTCTTTCATGACCTTTAAGTCGCTAAGCTCTCAGAGTTCCAAGGAACAAGCTGACCAGCCGAGGCAAGAGCCTGGCTAAAGGAAATATAGGAATCATTTGAGATTCAAAATGATTGATGAACCACAAAAGACCGTTTTTGTCACTTACCCTCCTAAGAGAGAGACCACCCGCTGGTGAAAGGCCAAGGAAGGTACGGAGCAAGAGATTATAATAAACTGATTTAAGTTCAGTCAATTGTTTTCAGGAAAGTACTTCCCAAGGTTATGGAGATAGTGTAAAAGCTTTAGAGCCAGAACAAAGGCAGACGAGTATGATGAATTATGAATCTAAGCTGTAAAAGTTGTTAAGATTCGTTCTGAAGACGCGAATCCAGAATGACGGGATATTTGAAATCAATGCTTATGTTGTGTTGGTTCATGAATTAACGATAAGAGAAAGGAAAATGAAAAGAAACTGAAGTGGAAAGGAATATAAAGGCAATAGAGTTTGAGGAATGATAAGGGAGTTGGGTATTAGGAAACCCTAAAGACTCGTAGCAATAGAAATAGATAAGTATGTAATCATCAGGATGAGGGTGATTCACCATGAGTTAAAGTTGATGATTGAAGGAATAAGAGATACATATATTTTATCCCCAGTAAGTTGGAGGATTTGAGGAAAACTTGAGGTAGTTCGAAGGTTAAATATGAGACGCGGATAGACTGAGGAGACAAGAAAGTAAGAAATTAAGAAAATTGGATGAAGGAAGTGACCTTCAAGAATGTGAAGTGTAAGACCGGTGGCTTGATACCCAGGAAGGGAGACGCCAGGTATGAAAGATATCCCAACATTGAGATGACTGTTGAGATAAACAACAAAAGTAAATAAGGATTTATTAAGAAGAAGTTCATGTTGAACATGACCAATATCTTCCAGAACATCCATGTTATCATTACCAAATCAGGAAAGAAAAGCGGATGACCATTGTTATCTTTTGGAGGCCATATGGATTGACCTCAATTTGAATAAGGATGCTATTATGAAGTTAGGTATAGACTATCGAGGTGGGAATGATGAATAAGATAATCTATCAAGGATATATGACTTGATTTATCCATGGAAGGATGCAGGTACCTTTTAAAGGTGGAATTAAGGATAGAAAATTGGTAACTTAAAATGAATCCTAGGGGAATGCATAAAAGTTGGAATTTCACCCTTAATAGGGACAGTATGAGTTTTGACAGTATGATTTGGAAAGGGTTAAGATAACAACAACCTTTAAGAATCAGTGGAGAAATTTTTCAGAAGTATATAGACAATGGTTCTAGTAATAGTAAATGGTATTTTGATATGCCCTGTATCTAGGGAATACAGGAGGAACGATTGAAGGATAACCTTAGAGGTTTTACAAGGAGAAAGGTAATATTCAAAATTCTCAAGAATAGAAATGTTGATAAAGGAAATATGACGTAATTATAATGTTGCCAAGTGGGGCACGTGTTAAACCACGAGAAAGTATGGATTGAACCAGTAATGGTCGAAATTGTTCAGGGTAATTAGGACTTAAGATAAAATATGTTCTAATTATGATTGAGAGTCAGTCATGACAGTGATTAACCTCTAAAGACTGAGGCAATAACTTATGGAAAAATGGTGATTTTTTTTTTACTCATCAGATTTTAAGGAAAGCATTTTCACATAAGCTGTGATTGAAATAAGGTAGAAAATTTATTTGGAGGTGGTTAGAATGACATTGACTGTAAGGAAATTTTACTATCAGGAAAGGCCAAAGAGGTGGCCGACACTTTAAAGGTAAGAGGATAATTATAGGCGCTTGTGCCAAAAGAATACAGTGATGATGGTTAAAACTGTGAAGGTTGTATTATGGTTTGGAAGATTGACATTCCTTCTGATGACTGTGCAATACCCAACCATAATAGTAGTTAGTAAAGGTTTAATTCGTGTAATCGCCATGAACGGGCTATCTATCTTAGAAGGTCCTATCTTGAGATAAGCCAGGACCATGTTTCAAAAATGACTAAACAAACCTTTGAGATAAGTCTTCTATTGAAGGCATATGATTACGAATGGTATTAACCTGCTATCGTTGCTTTGAGCGAAACTCTTCTGCAATTTTATCTGCTTCATGTCATGTATGTATGTCAGAATCAGGAGTGTACTCCATGAATCATGAATGGTGATTATGTTACCTCCTTAGAAGGATTTGATACGACATGTATGGACTTCGTATGGTTAGATATTAAGACTTCATGGAAAATGAATGACTACAGTAGGTCAGTGGTGGACCATAGTAAGGCAGCAATGATTCTGTGAGTAGTGAGTTGATTACAACCATGAGAGTTGTATTGGAATGGGTGTTGAGATTGAGTACCCCTAATCGGGTCGTGGTAGTGTATAAGTTATCATTGATAGACTAATTAAGTAGAGTATCTACCTAGTGAATAATTATTCTTTCTTATCAATAGAGAGTCGTATTATTATACGAGGAAGGTTGCGGTGCAAGCATAGAATTCAAGTAACGATGATGTCTAGAATGAGATCCCAGATTCGATTTTCGATGTCGAGGGAGTTTCAAAGGTAATTGTGTATAAGCTCGAGGAAGAGCATGGGTCCATAGAATGATGGACGGGATAGCGAAAATATTTAGGCACGTGAAATGCGATGCTATAATACTTGATGTTGATATAAATACATATATGTTTTGTTCTTCTATGACAAACCTCTATAGTTCAGAGGTAGATTCCAAGCCAGATATTTTATGGCAATAAATTTTTTTTTTATGAGTATACAATTCTCCTCAATTCGTTCTTTTCTCTTCTTTTCATTTCATGTAAGCTGAGAAGAACAACCCTTCCAGAAGGGGAGGTATTGCCGAATGACTATCTATCTGTGTGATAGAAGCCGAGTAGGATACCAGCTATTGTTTAATTGCTTGTCAAGTACTAAAGGCTGGCCACCTTCTGTACTAACTATGCGATATAACAAGTGTTCATGATCATAGTGATCTCTCAACAAATTCCTTTACTTCTATATGATTAATCAAACTTTGGAAAAAGGAAACAACTGAAAAAGGAGTAATAAAGTGGTGGTAGTATGCGGAATGGGAACACATTCGTGATACTAAGGTTGACGTGGTTATTAAAAGGTTATAGAACGCTAGCGAGCAAAAGTATAACCAGTATAATATTAGGAACGGAATGTAGTAGCGATTACAAACTGGAAAAGAATGGGTATTAAGAAGCAAAAGCTCTAATGCTAAAAGCTATAATGAGAGTGCAATAGACTTGAAAGAAATTGGAATGATCACTTAACGCGGATTAAGTTATCTTATGACAATAGATCATATGTCATTATCGAGATGTCGCCTTATGAGATCCTTGAGAGAAGACAATGTCGATTTCCCTTATGTTAGGATGAAGTTGTAGAGCGCAAGATGCTCGGACCAGTAGTGGTCCAAAGGACCAAGGATATAATAGATCTAATCAGAGGACGGCTGGTAGTAGCCCAAGATGGACATAAAAAGTATGTTGATTTGACACGAAAGGACAAGGAATGGGAAGTAGGGGACCTAGTGTTGTTATAGGTATTCCCTTGGAAGAGGTTAATGAGATTCGGAAGGAAAGGAAAGCTAAGTCCACCAATTGTTGGACCCTTGGATATATTAAGAAGTATTGGGAAGTTAGCATATGAGCTAGCCCTAACCCCGAACATGTAGCAAGTCATAACGTGTTTCACGTATCAAAGTTAAGAAAGTGTAATTCGGATGCTAGACAAATAGGGGCATATGAGCGCATAGACATGCAACCAGACGTAACCTATATGGAGCAACCAGGAAGGATATAGATTAAGAAGGAACGAGTGTTTAGGAGAAGGGTTATCAAACTAGTAAGAGTTTGATGGTAGAACCACAATGTGGGAAAATTTACTCGAGAGTTAGAAAGTGCAATGCTAAGAGAGTATCCCTATTCATTTTCTATTTGATTCCGGGACGGAATCCTTTTAAGGAGGGGAGACTGTAATAACCCCAATTTTTGGAAAATTTTGAAACCCTTATGAATAGTGTTTTTGCTGAATGAGAAAACTGTTCATGCCACGCTATGTAGGGGTTCTGTTATTGATCTTATGGGATATTATTAGTACTCTATGTGGTATATAAGTGTATGTAAAGATCGTCAGAATCCAATTCTGAACACTTTGATTTTTCCCGGAAATCCACTAGATACGGAGAGAATTGAGTATAAGGTAACAGGATAAAAAGGATTTAAATTAAAGGATTATAAGAGAGGATCATAAAAGGAATACAATATATTGAGAAAGGTTAAGGGAACCTAAGTAATAAGATCCCGGGTATGATCCCTCAAACGATAAACGAGAACGAAAGATAAGCGAACCGTAAAACAAATAAGTGACCAAGAGACAAGCTTGTACAAGAAGCCAGGGATTGTGACATCATCAAACCACAAGGTGTGGACAAGTGGGAGCATTATGACATGTGCAAGGTGACATAGGCATGACAAGAAAGGAAGGAGGTGTGGTTGAATGAGAACCACACAAATTCAAGGGCAACAAGGTAATTGACTAAATCAAACACAAAAACCAAGCAACCAAGGCAAGTAAAATCATTTTTCATCAAAATCAAAAAGAAACCAAGGCATTGTTCTTCATGCTCTCGGCCAAAACAGAACCAGAACACTAAAACTGCTATATCTCCTTCATTTCTCACTCAAATATTGTGTTCTATAGCTCATTGGAAAGGTATTGAGATGGCCTACAACTCTTGTTCACAAGTCTCGTCCAAATAATCATGGTAAGACCCTCATTTTTACAGTTCTTTAAATCGGACTTTTAGAAACTTCAAAGCCTAACTTTGTGTTCTTGATTTCTTTGGAAAGATCAAGCTTGTAGGAGGCTCCCTAAGGCTTCCTAGCAACTTAACACCTCCCAAGGAAGGTATAAACTTCAAACCCTAGCCTTTACTTTATTTGTTAGTAAGTTTAATGGTTGGTGTTGTGAAATGAGAAGCATGGATTGTGATTATTAGTAGTTTGGTTTGATTTGGAAGTGTTTTGGTAATTAAAGCTTGATTATAGTTCATAGGTCTTGATTGGGGTTGTTTGAGTTGAAAACCTTGGAGATTATGGACTGATGTGGTATGTTTTAGGTGAAGTTTTGTTGTATTGATGGTTATGAGTTGGTTGGTGGTTAATTGGAGTAGTTTAAACATTGGTAATCGCGTAAACATAGCCGTCGTAACGTCCGATTTTCTTTGGACTGTTTTTGTGCATAACATTAGGACCCGAGAACCCCCTGCTAGATTATGACCACTGCCATGTTTAGATAGCTCATGTTACGAGCTTCGTTTTGATATATAGTTCGTTCGATTCCGATGCACGGTTTAGGAGAAACGACCGTTTCAAGTAACGGCGTTTCGCGAACGAAACTTTTTCCCTCGCCTTACTTTGAAACATAGGTTAAAGGCCAAAAAGGGTTAATTAATGTATGAAAAAATTATGGTAAGTGTGTTAGGCAGTTGGTAAGACACTCGCGAAGGAATCGCTTTAAAACTCGTAAAGGTTAAATTATTAAAAATGGTGGAGCCGAGGGTACCCGAGTGACTTAAGCAAATCAGTGAGCGCAAAACAAGCGTTAGAATCTAAGTAGTTAAAGTATAGATTTACAAGTGACTTTGGTTTAATTCCAACTTACTTGTTGTTTATAGGTTATCAGACTCGTCCCGAGCCTTTCTCACCCCCAAGTCGCTCAGGCAAGTATTCTATCCGTTATACTGTTGTTGTGATGTATACATTTGTATATGCATGATCTTGCGATAAATGCATATTGGTTATTTAGCAAATTCTTGCGATATATTGTAGCATGTGATATGGTATATATGCATGCCTGTTTCATATTCTTGAAAAATATATCTGTTGGTTCAGTTGATAATACCTATGCTAGAGGATAGCGGTAACTTGCATATACCCTTAGTATAGGGACCCAAAGGTGAAAATATTTTCTAAAACCGGGAGTCGAGGATCCCGAGTAGATTTTGTATATATGGATATGGATATATATATATATATATTTATATATATATATGGTTATAGTTTTCCAAACTATTAATCGAATAAGGTTTATTCGATAACTTTAACTTTATTATTTATTGAATATTATTTCGAATATTATTCGAAGGCGTATGACTCCTTTTATTTATTTATTTGAATATTATTTGAATATTCATTCGAGGGCTTATGACTCTTTTATATTATTTATTTGAATATTATTTGAATATTCATTCGAGGGCTTATGACTCTTTTATATTATTTATTGAATATTATTTGAATATTCATTCGAGGGCTTATGACTCTTTTATATTATTTATTGAATATTATTTGAATATTCATTCGAAGGCTTATGACTCAGTTTATATTATTTAATGAATATTATTTGAATATTCATTTGAGGATCTATGACTCCGATTATTTGCTGAAATATATTCTTTATTTTATTAAAGAATAAGGTGTTAATAATCAAACTTATTTTCGATTATTCAAATAAAGATAATACTTTCATATAAGTATATCTTTGGTTATTTAATACTCGTTTCAAGTATAAGTTTTAATACTTCTACTTCAATTATTTTTATAAAGATTATTCTTTATGGGAATATTATTTAAATAATAATATTCAGTCATTTTCTAAATATTCTGGGGACTGATTTACTTCATTAAATCAGCTTTACTCCAAACACTCTTTAAAGTGTTTTCGAGTCTTCAAAATGATTTTTAAAGTCAGAGCGGATCCCAAAACTCATTTTTATATTTAAGATCTTCCTTTTTAAGGGGATTTAAATACTCGCTCAAAACCTGGGGAATCCGGCTCTGTGGTGTATTTTATATTCGCAACGAGGTTGCAGTTTTGGTAAACGAATTGATTACTTGCCCAACGTTCGGGAAGTAAGCCCATCTAATTGAGTCGGCATAAGCGACAGGCCGGGGTACGGTCTATTATTGTGTAAGTGGCTGGGTGGCAGTCCATCAACGCGTGAGGGGCCGGGTAACGGTCTAGCGCGAGGTCCTAATGCGGCCAGGGTGATGACCGGTGAGGAATTCATCCATCTACAGTAGAAAAGGTTACTTATTGGTATCTTTGCCTGATCAGCAAGATATCGGGTTTATGCCAAAATTCTTTTCCTTTCCAAAATTCATTGGATGTTTCAAACTCTGTTCATACTTAACATGACAGATGTTTTCAGGAAATGTATAAAGGAAGATGTATATGTGGATATATATATATATATATATATATATCAGAACTTAATGAAGTATGTCATAACTTCATTTCCTTTAATAATATTTTAAAGATGGAATCTATTCAAATCTTGTCTTGTAGTCTCATCTATGTGATGAACTTTTGAAACTGATTATAACTTGAACGGTGGTAGTTCAAGTAGTATTTGGGAAAGATATAAGTATATTGGGGTATCTTGTAACTTCATCTTTTAAACTTATATCTAGTTAATAATTGTCTTATGAATGACAAAGATTTTCAGAAAAACGTTGAGACAAGGTTAGATATATGAGATCACCTTGCAACGATATTTTTTATATATACAGTTATACACTGGGATTTTGTGTATATTATGCATGGAAGAGGACTCCCAATATTTTGAAAAGTATATATGTATATATATATATACTGAATATTTTGCGACTTCATCGCATTAAGATATCAACTTGGTTCATTTCTTTTGACCAAGACTTTCATGAGTACTATGAGAAGGTTCATATACTAGTAAGTATATACTAGTAATTATCTTACTCACGATAAAAGATTCTAGCAAGTATCCATTAGATACTTATATTATAGTTATGTCTATGTATTATCTTGCGAGCTGTAAGGCTCACTCTTGCTTTATTTCTTCATCACACAACAACAGTTAGGAAAGAAGGCCAGACTCCAGCAGACCCAGCGCAAGCGCGTGGGAAGCGTCCCGCGTCTTCCCGATGATGTCGTAGCTGCTATAGCTGCAGAGGTAGATCTATTGTAGATCAGACCATCTACTTTTGAGAATCAATTATGTATAATTATAACTTGTGGCAGATAATGGCAATTAACTGTAAATTTATCAAGTAATCGTTTTGGGTTGTAATAACTTTTAAATTGTGGATTCAAAGACTTGTACTTATTTGAATTTCATCTCTGAGACTATAACGGGTTGTGGTGTATGTTAGTGTGGGGTCACAGCATAAGGTTGTTTATTATTAATTAAGTGAAGTGATATTGTGGAAAGAAAGACCGTGACGACCCGGATTCCCGACCCCGGATCTGGGGGTGTTACATACATCAATACTTATACAAGATTTTCCCTAAGCTTCTAATCCTAACATCAACAGCTTTAGTCCTAGCTAAGAAGCCTGACAAAGGTGAGGATGAAGAAGAACAGGAAGAGGACAAGATTAAGTCATCTTCCTCTTCCTATCTTCGACAAACAAGATGGCGAGTTTGATGATTCGCTCTTGCTGGCGGAGAGCTTCCAGCCTTTCCTCCTCCAATCGCTCCAGATGGCGATGGTAGTCCATATAGAAGAACATGAGGTGTGTCAGTACCTCCTGTGGGACAGAGTCCCATATCTCCTCAGGAATGGCTGTGACATGCCATTCCTGCTGCCACTCGGCACAACTTAGCTCCATATTGAATGTTTGGTTGTTCAAAAATATGTTGTATCTGACCATTGTGTTTTTGAAAGAAAAAGTAGGAAGATAAGTGTGTGAGAAGAATGTGATGGAAAGACTGATGTGAAGTGGCTGCTTATATAGGCAAGAGAATGCCAAGAGACGCAAAGATATTTAATGCTGACAGGTAGAATTAATTCTACCTCGTCTCCCTAGACTTTGAAAAAGAATAACAGTCATTGAAAAGAGGAATCATGGTCTAGACTGCACAAGACACAAGAAACAGTGGATTGTTCAAGTACAAATACCATTTATCCTAATCATAGTGACTATTAATCTTCCACTTCAACATATTCAATTATTAACTGAGACTGTTATTAAATTTTATTCACAGATAAGCCAAGTAAAGGATTAGACTGAGAAATCAGAACTTAGACCTATACCAGAACTTAACAGTCATCAGAACATAATTTCTTAACTCGAAAAAGGAATATCTATCTTAGTAAGTCCTCATACAAGTTCTGAGTTATGGACGTCAGAACTTAACCATCAGAACGTGTAACTTAGAACTTGTCCTCAGAATTTATGCAAAGTGACACAGTGACTGTTTATCTAAAATAACATAGACCACCACAGAAATTTTCATCATTCAGATGGAGTGATTAGTGTGTGCATTAAGCTAAATAACAGACAAAGAGTAAAGTCTGATTCACTTCAGTACATCTGAGAAATAAGGCATAACTAAAATTTTGCTAAAGAGCTGTCATTGTCCTGAAACCTATTGATGAATGAGTTCATGCTTGAGTCCACCTCAACTGTTTTGTACTAATTTTATGCATCTTTTGAAATTCTATTTTACAGTGGCTTCTCAGTGTAAGTGAGTCACGACTGTTTATCAGAATTTATGCTATTATTAGAGTATTTCTCCAGTAATCATAGAGTGTGAAAAGTCACCAAGAAAATATTTTGCTTTTCTAATGCATATTTACTTAATACCAGCAATGCACTTGGGTAGTCCCTTCTACATTTTTACTCTAGATCTCAAAGGAGTACCTGATTTTATTCTTTGATCTTTTTGCTTTTTCTTTTTATAAGTGAGGTTTATCAGCACTTAGTACATTCAGCAGCTTTACTAGTATCAGAACTTAACAGATGAGTAGCATTATTCTAATTTGTGACTTAGTAATAAGATATACAAAGTAAACTCAACTAAGCTCAATTATCAGAATTTGCCAGTGTCATAAGATTTCCACTGAAATAATTACTTCTTGCATGGGATCATTTGTTTATTGAAGACTACTAGGTCAGTTATCTAGCACAATTATCCTCATAGGATTGAATAGGTACTAGAACAAACATATCACTTATCAGAGTTTAGAAACATATATCAGACAACAGTAAGTACTTAAAGACATTTATCAATTAAGCACAGAATATACAATGAGATTAATTCTGTAAATACTGAGCATAAAGTCTGATAACACAGAACAAGACTAAGCAGATTTAGAGAAAGAACCTGAAACCATTCCAAGTTCATTTACCAATCTTGTAAAAGTAGCTTCACAGAATGGTTTTGTGAAGATATCTGCCAATTGTTGATCTGTGGGAACAAAATGCAATTCCACTGTACCTTCATCTACATGTTCCCTGATAAAGTGGTACCTGATGCTGATGTGCTTTGTCATTGAGTGTTGAACTGGATTACCTGTCATAACAATAGCACTTTGATTATCACAGTAAATAGGGATTTTGAAATATGTTAACCCATAATCCAGTAATTGATTCTTCATCCAAAGAATCTGTGCACAACAGCTTCCTGCAGCAATATACTCAGCTTCTGCAGTTGATGTGGAAATTGACTTTTGTTTCTTGCTGTACCAAAAAACTAATCTGCCACCAAGAAATTGGCAGCTTCCACTTGTGCTTTTCCTGTCAATTTTGCAACCTGCAAAATCTGCATCTGAGTAACCTATTAGTTTAAAATCTGATTCTCTAGGATACCATAATCCCAGAGCAGCTGTTCCTTTAAGATACTTAAAGATTCTTTTTACAGCTGTTAAGTGAGGTTCTCTTGGATCTGCTTGAAATCTTGCACAAAGACAAGTAGCATACATGATATCAGGTCTACTAGCAGTTAGATAGAGTAGAGAGCCAATCATACCTCTGTAGTCAGTAATATCTACTGATTTACCTGTATCCTTATCCAGTTTTGTCGCAGTGGCCATTGGAGTGGATGCACTTGAACAATCTTGCATTCCAAATTTCTTTAGCAAGTTTCTGGTGTACTTGGTTTGACAAATAAAAGTGCCTTCCTCATTCTGCTTGACTTGAAGGCCCAAAAAATAGCTAAGTTCCCCCATCAGACTCATCTGATATCTTGACTGCATTAGTTTGGCAAACTTTTTGTAAAGTTTATCATTTGTAGATCCAAAAATGATATCATCAACATAAATCTGGACCAGAAGTAAGTCCTTTCCATGGTTGAGGTAGAACAGTGTTTTGTCTATTGTCCCTCTGTTGAATCCACTTTCCAGAAGAAACTGAGCTAAAGTCTCATACCATGCTCTAGGAGCTTGCTTAAGTCCATAAAGTACTTTATCAAGACTGTAGACATAATATGGATGTTTGGTATCTACAAAACCTGGAGGTTGTTCAACATATACCTCTTCCTCCAATTCTCCATTGAGAAAAGCACTTTTCACATCCATTTGAAAGACAGTAAACTTTTTGTGAGCAGCATAAGCCAAAAATATCCTTATGGCTTCTAACCTAGCAACTGGTGCAAATGTTTCATCATAATCAATTCCCTCCTGTTGAGAATATCCTTTTGCAACCAGCCTTGCCTTATTCCTTGTAATTATGCCATCACTGTCAGTTTTGTTTCTGAATACCCACTTTGTACCAACAACAGATCTATTCTTTGGTCTTGGCACTAGGGTCCAGACTTTGTTTCTTTCAAATTCATTCAACTCTTCCTGCATTGCTTGCACCCAATCAGCATCTTGAAGAGCTTCTTCCACTTTCTTTGGCTCAGTCTGAGAGAGAAAAGAATTGTAAAGACACTCATTTGAAGTACCTGTTCTAGTTCTGACACCTGCATCAGGATTTCCAATTATCAAATCAGGTGTATGTGATTTTGTCCACTTCCTTGCAGATGGAAGGTTCTCTCTAGAACTGGATGCTCCCCCATAATCCATGCTATCTTCATTTTCATTTTCTGATGCTCCCCCTGAAACTATGCTCTCTGAGTTGGATTCTTCAGTATTTAGATTTTCAGCACTATCAGAACTTTGCTTATCAGAACTTGACGAATCAGAACTTGAAGAGCCAGATGCATGTTCTGATGTTTCTTGAGATGTGGTAGGATCTTGAGTATGCTCCCCCTGCATAGGTGCATCTTCCTTTAACGTAGTCACCACAGTTTCAATAACATCAGAGTTTAATCCATCAGAGTTTGCAGTGTCAGGACTTAGACTGTCAGGATTTTCAGTATCAGAATATGAGTCTTCATTTTCAAAACTCAGCTGATCATGATCAATGAAATGTTTAAGACCAGTGATCTTCTTGTCATCAAAAGAGACATTTATAGATTCTATGACCACTTTTGTTCTCAAATTATAGACTCTGAAGGCTTTTGTGGAAAGTGGATATCCAATAAAGATTCCTTCATCAGCTTTTAGATCAAACTTTAATAGCTGTTCAGGATGAGTCTTGAGAACAAAACACTTGCATCCAAATACATGAAAATATTTCAGATTTGGCTTCTTTTTCTTCACCATCTCATATGGTGTTTTTCCATGCTTGTTAATGAGTGTTGCATTTTGAGTAAAACAAGCAGTCTGCACAGCTTCAGCCCAGAAATAGTTTGGAAGCTTTGCTTCTTCAAGCATTGTACCTGCAGCTTTAATGAGAGTTCTATTCTTCCTTTCAACAACTCCATTTTGCTGTGGAGTTCCAGGAGCAGAGAATTCCTGCTTTATTCCATGGCTTTTGCAGAACTCTTCCATTATCAAATTCTTGAACTCAGTGCCATTATCACTCCTTAAAATTTTCACAGAATCTTTGACCATTTTATCCAGCTGTTTGACATGATCAATCAAGATAGATGCAGTTTCACTTTTTGTGTGCAAGAAATACACCCATGTGTATCTGATGAACTCATCCACTATGACTAGCGCATACTTCTTCTTTGCAATAGACATGACATTTACTGGACCAAATAGATCAATATGTATAAGATGATAAGGCTCAAGAATTGATGATTCAGTCTTGCTCTTGAATGAAGATTTTCTTTGTTTGGCTTTCTGACATGAATCACAAAGACCATCAGGAGCAAATACTGTGTTTGGCAATCCTCTCACAAGATCTTTCTTGACCAGTTCATTTATATTATTGAAATTTAAATGAGAGAGTTTCTTATGCCAATTCCAGCTTTCTTCAATTGATGCTCTACTTATCAGGCAGATTGCAGAACCATCAGTACTTGTTGAAAGCTTAGCTTCATAAATGTTACCACGTCTATATCCTTTCAGAACAACTTTGCCTTTAGATTTACTCACAATTTCACAGTGTTCTTCAAAGAAATCAACATGATAACCTCTGTCACAGATTTGACTTATACTCAGTAGGTTGTGTTTAAGTCCTGAGACCAGAGCTACTTGTTTAATTATGACATTTCCAAGATTGATATTGCCATATCCCAATGTTTTTCTAATGTTGCCATCTCCATAAGAAACACTTGGGCCAGCTTTCTCCACAAAGTCTGATAGCAGGGCCTTATTTCCAGTCATATGTCCTGAACATCCACTGTCCAGAACTAGAATATTTTTCCTGTTGCCCTGCAATCACAAAGACCACTAATTATTAGTTTTAAGGACCCAGACTTGCTTGGATCCTTTGGCCTTATTAAGTTTGTTAACATTTGCAGCAGATTTAGCATCAGAGTTTATGTTAACATTTTTCTTATCAGAACTTACACTATCAGACTTTGAATCAGAATTTATACTAGAAGGAACAATGGAAACTTTCTTCAAAGAAGGTTTTATTTGATAATAATCATAGTACAAACTATGATATTCCTTACAAGTATAAATGGAATGCCATAAACTACCACAATGAAAACAAGGATTTTATGGTTTGTATCTAACAGACTGACTCTTAACTCCTGATTTTGAAGGTAATGAGTTAATATTCTTATTCTTCCTGCAAAAAAGAAGCCAGATGGTTAGAACTTCCACAGTTATGACATGTTTTCCTAGGAGCATCAGGAACAGGTTTATAATCATTGCTTTTATTCACACCTTCCTTTCCATTCCTATTTTTCCTAGGTGATTTTACCTTGTTTGCATTCTTGACATCTTTCAGCTTATGCTTAAGCTGCTTCTTTGTCATTAAGCCTATGTTCACTTCACCTGTCTTTTCCTGTTTTAGTTTGTCAGAAGTTAATTCCTCTTTAACTTCTGATTTCTCATTTTCAGACTTTACAGTTACAAACTTAACAGGTTTAAACTTTGGTTTTTGCTTAACAACAGGCTTAATTTCTTCAGTTCCTTTATCATTCTTATCTTTTCCATAACCTAAGCCCTCTTTCCAGTTTCCACTACTTAACAAATTTTGAGTTGTTTTTCCAGAGTTAGTCCAAGTCCTGATAATCTCTCTTTCCTTTTCTAACTCAGTTTTAAGAGATTCATTTAATTTTAGCACTTCATTCCTAACATAAAAAGCATCATCTCTATCCTTCTGAGTTTGATGGAACATGACTAACTTTTTTTCTAAGAAATCATTCCTTTTCTTAAATGCAAGATTTTCAGAAGTTAATCTTTCACATGTTAAAGTTTGATCTCTATAGCTAACAAACATGGTTTTAAGATATCTTCTCAACTCATTAATATCATCAGTATGAAAAGCATAAGTAGTCTGAGGTACCTTTGTTTCAGCAGCTTCAGAACTGCTCTCAGCACTTTCTTTATCAGCATTTGCCATCAATGCATAGTTATCCTCACTTTCAGAGTCTGAGGTGTCTGTCCAGCTTTTCTGCTTTGTGACAAGAGCCTTGCCTTTGTCACCCTTTACCTTCTTGCAGTCAGGAGATATGTGGCCTTTCTCACCACAGTTATAGCATTTAACATTGGTGTAATCTCCTCTGTCAGACTTTCCTCCTTTGCCTTCAGATCTTCTGAAATTCTTTTTATCAGAACTTATGCTTTTCCTGGAAAACTTCTTTCCCTTCCTGAACTTCCTGTATGCAATCTTTGTGATTCCTTTCACCATAAGAGCACACAGCTTCATCATCTCCTCATCAGCATCAGTCTCAGGCAAGCTTTCAGAATCTGAGTCATCATCACTCTCAGAACTTGATGACTCAGTATCAGACTTTATGAAAAGAGCTTTACCCTTGTCTTTCTTTGAGGAAGCTGCTTTGGGGAATTCTTCTTCAGCCTTAAGAGCAACTGTCCTTGACTTTCCTCCTTTCCTCTTGCTTCTTTGTTCCATCTCCAGCTCATGAGTCTTGAGCATTCCATAGATTTCGTCAAGAGTTGTTTCATCAAAATTGTAGTTGTCTCTTATTGTCATTGCCTTCAAATCCCAGCATTCAGGAAGAGCTAACAGGAACTTAAGGTTTGAATCTTCTAGATCATACTCTTTATTAATCAATGACAAATCATTCAAGAGTTTGACAAATCTATCATATAAATCATTCAATGACTCATTAGTCTTTGAGTCAAAGTGTTCATACTCTTGAGTGAGTATTGTCTTCCTGTTCTTCTTAATTATGTCAGTTCCCTGACACCTTGTTTCCAGAGCATCCCAACTCTCCTTAGCAGTCTTGCAGTTGATTACCCTATTTGACATTACATTATTAATGGCACTATGCAGTAAGTGTCGTACCTTAGCATCCTTAGCAATTGATGCTATGTCCTCAGCAGTATAATCACTCTTCTCCTTTGGTACGGTCTTTGCTGCTTCACCTGCAACTGCAACAGCGAGTTTGGTTGGTTTGTGAGGACCTTCCTTGATTCTATCAAGGTATTCTGGATCTGTTGCTTCCAGGAACATGGTCATCCTTACCTTCCATATGGGATATTCAGATGGTCTCAGTATGGGGACTCTGATGGTCTCATACCGACTCTGAATTTGTGTCTTCGGTGGTTCCTCAGTTGTGGTAGGCTTAGTTGGAGTTTCTGTGTCCGACATGATTGTGTTTGGATCTTTAACTGTATGTATGTTAACAGATATGCTCTGATACCAATTGTTAGGTCACACACACACACACACTGTAGAGGGGGTGAATACAGTGTATAGTATACTCAAATCGAACTTTAAGAACTTAAGTAACAGAAAACAAACTTTATTGAATCAATAAACTCTGTTACAGTATGGAACTGTTACCTCTCAGTGATGAACAAATATCACGAGAGCTGCAAGGGTTACAATGAATAATCTTTTCTAATAATGATAACACTTATAGTGTAAACCCTATGTCTGTGTTTATATACTACACAGTTACAAGATAATCGCTAATTGATATGGAATATAATTCTGCTTCCTAAAATATATCAATCAGATATCTTTTCATCCAAGTATTCCATTCTTCACGGAATTCCTTCTTCATGCATATCTCTTCTTATGTTTATCTCGATCTTCTTTCCTTTAATCAGCTACTGTCCTTATCTGATTGTCCTTCAGCACTTAAGTTCTGATATCTATCTTCTGATGATTATATCCTGATAATATAAGTACTGATATCCTTAAGTCCTGACTTCTAGTATAAGTACTGATCAACAGTTAAGTACTGATTTATCCTGTTCACGTAAGATTCTGAAAGCTAAACATAAAACATATTAGCCATGACATTATCAAATATATCTAACAGTACCCTTAAGGTACTTGAAAATTCTTTTCACAGCTGTTAAGTGAGGTTCTCTTGGATCTGCTTAAAATCTTGCACAAAGACAGGTAGCATACATGATATCAGGTCTACTTGCAGTTAGATAGAGTAATGAGCCAATCATACCTCTGTAATCAGTAATATCTACTGATGTACCAGTATCCTTATCCAATTTTGTTGCAGTGGCCATATGAATGGATGCACTCGAACAATCTTGCATTCCAAATTTCTTCAACAAATTTCTGGTGTAATTAGATTGACAAATAAAAGTTCCTTCTTCATTCTGCTTGACTTGAAGGCCCAGAAAATAGATGAGTTCTCCCATCATACTCATTTGATATCTTGACTGCATCAGCTTGACAAACTTTTTACAAAGTCTGTCATTTGTAGAACCAAAAATGATATCATCAACATATATCTGCACCAAAAGTAAGTCCTTTCCATGGTTGAGATAAAACAATATTTTGTCAATAGTCCCTCTGTTAAATCCACTTTCCAGAAGAAACTGAGCTAGTGTCTCGTACCATGCTCTTGGAGCTTGCTTAAGGCCATAAAGTGCTTTGTCAAGTCTGTAGACATGATTAGGAAATTTTACATCTACAAAACCTGGAGGTTGTTCAACATATACTTCCTCTTCCAATTCTCCATTGAGAAAAGCACTTTTCACATCCATTTGAAAGACTGTAAACTTTTTGTGAGCAGCATAAGCTAAAAATATCCTTATAGCTTCCAATTTAGCAACTGGTGCAAATATTTCATCATAATCAATTCCCTCATGTTGAGAATCCTTTTGCAACCAGCCTTGCTTTATTCCTTATAATTATGCCATCACTATCAGTTTTGTTTCTGAACACCCACTTTGTACCAACAACAAATCTGTTCTTTGGTCTTGGCACTAGGGTCCAAACTTTATTTCTTTCAAATTCATTTAACTCTTCCTGCATTGCTTGCACCCAATCAGCATCTTGAAGAGCTTCTTCCACTTTCTTTGGTTCAGTCTGAGAGAGAAAAGAGTGATAAAGACATTCATTTGATGTAGCTGTTCTAGTTCTGACACCTGCATCAGGATTTCCAATAATTAAGTTAGGTGTATGTGCTTTAGTCCACTTTCTTGCAGATGGAAGATTTTCTCTAGAACTGGATGGTCCCCCATGATCCATGTTGTCTTCATCAACATTTTCTGATGCTCCCCCTGAAATTATGCTCTCTTAGTTGGATCCTTCAGAATTTGATTTTCCAAAATTATCAGCACTTGAGTTTCCAGAATTATCATAACTTGGGCCATCAGAACTTGATGAATCGGAACTTGAAGAGCCTGTTGTAGATTCTGATGCTACTTGAGATGTGGTTGTATCTTCAGTATGCCCCCCCTGCACAGGTGCATCTTTCTTTGGCGTAGTCACCACAGTTTTAATAACATCAGAGTTTAATCCATCGGAGTTTAAAGTGTCAGGATTTATACTGTCAGGATTTACAGTATCAGAATTTAAAACTTTATTCTCAAATCTCAGCATATCATGATCATTGAAATCTTCAAGTCCTGTAATCTTTTTATCATCAAAAGAGACATTGGTAGATTCCATGATTCTTAAATTGTAGACTCTGAAGGCTTTTGTGGAAAGTGGATATCCAACAAAAATTCCTTCATCAGCTTTTAGATCAAATTTGGATAGTTGTTCAGGATGAGTCTTAAGAACAAAACACTTGCATCCAAATACATGAAAATACTTCAGATTTGGCTTCTTTTTCTTCACCATCTCATATGGTGTTTTTCCATGCTTGTTAATGAGTGTTGCATTCTGAGTAAAACAAGCAGTCTGTACAGCTTCAGCCCAAAAGTAGGTTGGCAACTTTGCTTCATCAAGCATAATTCGTGCAGCTTCAATAAGAGTTCTATTCTTTCTTTCAACAACGCCATTTTGTTGTGGAGTTCCAGGAGCAGAAAATTCCTGTTTTATTCCATGGTCTTTGCAGAACGCTTCCATGATCAAATTCTTGAACTCAGTGCCATTATCATTTCTTATGATCTTCACAGAATCTTTGACCAATTTATCCAGTTTGTTGACATGATCAATCAAAATAGATGCAGATTCACTTTTTGTCTGCAAGAAATACACCCATGTGTATCTGGTGAACTCATCCACTATGACCATAGCATATTTCTTCTTCGCAATAGACATGACATTCACTGGACCAAATAGATCAACATGTAGTAGGTGATAAGGCTCAAGAATTGAAGATTCAGTCTTGCTCTTGAATGAAGATTTTCTTTGTTTTGCCTTTTGACTGGAATCACAAAGGCCATCAGGAGCAAATACTGATTTTGGCAAACCTCTCACAAGATCTTTCTTGACTAGTTCATTTATATTGTTGAACTTTAAATGAGAGAGTTTCTTGTGCCAATTCCAGCTTTCTTCAATTGATGCTCTACTTAACAGACAGATTGCAGAACCATCAGTACTTGTTGAAAGCTTGGCTTCATAAATGTTACCATGCCTGTATCCTTTCAGAACAACTTTGCCTGTAGATTTACTTACAACTTCACAGTGTTCTTCAAAGAAATCCACATGATAACCTCTGTCACAGATTTGATTAACACTCAGCAAATTGTGTTTAAGTCCTGAGACTAGGGCTACTTTTTCAATGATGACATTCCCCAGATTGATATTTCCATATCCCAAAGTTTTTTCCATGTTGCCATCTCCATAAGAAATACTTGGGCCAGCTTTTACCACAAAGTCTGATAACAGGGCTTTATTTCCGGTCATATGTCCTGAACATCCACTATCCAGAACTATGATATTTTTCCTGTTGCCCTGCAATCACAAAGACCACTAATGATTAGTTTTAAGGACCCAGACTTGCTTGGATCCTTTGGCCTTATTAAGTTTGTTAACATTTGCAGTGGATTTAACATCAGAATTTATGTTAACCGTTTTTTTATCAGCATTTACAGTATCAGACTTTGCATCAGAACTTACACTCAAAGGAATAATGGTAACTTTCTTTAAAGAAGGTTTTATTTGATAATAATCATAGTACAAACTATGATATTCCTTAAAAGTATAAATGGAATGCCATAAACTACCACAATGAAAACAAGGATTTTGTGGCCTATATCTAACAGACTGACTCTTAACTCCTGACTTTGAAGGTAAGGAGTTTATGTTCTTATTTTTCCTGCAAAAAGAAGCCAGATGGTTAGAATTTCCACAGTTATAACATTTCTTTCTAGGAGCATTAGGAACAGGCTTATAATCATTACTTTTATTCACACCTTCCTTTCCATTCCTATTTTTCCTAGGTGGCTTTACCTTGTTTACATTCTTAACATCTTTCAACTTATGCTTAAACTGCTTCTTTGTCATTAAACCTATGTTTACTTCAGTTGGCTTACCCTGTTTTGGTTTGTCAGAAGTTAATTTCTCTTTAACTTCTGATTTATCAATATCAGACTTTACAACTACAAACTTAACAGGATTTACCTTTGGCTTTTGTTTAACAACTATATGCTCAATCTCTACAGTTCCCTTATCATTCTTATCATCTCCATAACCTAAACCCTCTTTCCAGTTTCCACTACTAAGAATATCCTGAGTTGCTTTACCAGAGTTAGTCCAAATCCTGATAATCTCTCTTTCCTTTTCTAACTCAGTTTTTATAGATTCATTCATTTTAAGTACTTCATCCCTAACATAGAAAGCATCATCTCTATCTTTCTGAGTTTGATGGAACATGACTAACTCTTTTTCTAAATAATCATTCCTCTTTTTATAAGCAAGATTTTCAGAAGTTAATCTTTATAAATACATATACAAGATTGTCAACAATATGCTCCAATAATTAGCAACCTCTAGAAGTTGTCTATGCAGTCCCTAAATTAAATTATAAATACTACATAAACTAAAATAAGTATTATTGATATCCACTTTTTGCATTTGTATATGTATTTTAACCATTTTGGAAAGTTGCCGAGTTTTGGAAACCTTGGTGGACAACCTCTTGACAATCATACATTTCTAATGGGTTGGCAATCACGATTGTCATGGAACGTAAGATTTGACAACCTCTATCGGAGATGCTCTTAGAGTCAAGTTTGAAGTTCTTCAAAAGCATTCTAGTCAAACGAGATCATATAATTTGGAACTGAGGAAGTATCATATGGTCAATATTTTGGCGTTATTTAGTTTCTGCATTGATCTAAGCAATTTGAGATTCAAAGTTCACATTCCTGGATTAATCGTGTCCTTTTAAAATATCTTTTTCTACTCTTATCTCTTTTCTTCTTGTTTTTATATCTTTGTGGTGCGATTCACATCACCATATCATATACATCTTGGACCTTAAAGCCCAATGTTGCTTTTAATCCAAATGACTTGACCAAAAATCAAAACCTCGTTTATATTTATTACTCCCTCCATTTCAATATATCTGTCCATTTTTGAAAAAATTACGCATATTAGGGAGTTGTAACATCAACCCAAATTTCTACATGTACCCTTATTAATTGTAATCATTGATTTTGGTAAGTGTGTCTTACAGCTAATTTCACTCCATATTTTGGTGGGATGATTTTATTTCATTAAACTCTTTCTCCAAACTTCCGATCTCTCCGGCCATTAAAATTCATTTTATTCTTTTTTAACAGAGTACCCCTCCAAAAAATTTAGAACAAAATCACACTTTTAATCTAGAATGATCTTTATCAAGTTCAAAATTTTTATTTCCCCCAATTTTTTCAATCTAAAATGAACTGCATGAAGTTTAAAATTTTCATTTCCCGCCTGATATGTATAGAAAATACATCCTAATGACACATTAAATGTCGCATTAATTACACTTGGGCTCCTTGTCTGAAGTTCAGTACAAACCTTTCTGGTCCGAACTTATAGCAGACTCAATACGACCCATATAGACAAGGCCCACCAGCTGAGGTCGTCAAGGTCCACGAACACAAGCTATTCACGGACTAGGCCCAATACGGATGGAAGAGCAGAGACATGTGTTCTAAACGGACTCAAAGTTCTACACAGAAGGATCTGAAGTTCCTTCCCTTATAGGACTCCTAATCACCATCTAAGTTGGAGACTTGTCCACAAGTCTCCCAACAGAAGTCTAACCCTAGACTCACCTCTATATAAAGGGCTCTACCTGTAACGACTGGGAATTTTGTGACGTAATTAAGAGAATAAAGTATGATTACGTGGTGTAATTATAATTTATGAGATTTAATAAAGGGATTAAATGATTTTGTTGGTTAATTGTCCTTATTGTATATTAGTAACTGGGAACGTAAAATGACGCGTTCTAGTTTGATGAGTCAGCTTAGGGGATAAGCTGTGTTGTCGGACCGTCAGGTAGAACAGAACCCGTCTTAAAAGGGATTAAAGTGTTTAAATGTGAACTATGTGTTATTATGTGGAATGGAAATGTTTAAGTAAGTATTATATTCTAGTGACGTGTCAGTTGGTATAAAGAATTGATTGTGAAGCATAATTGAAACGCTTAGCGTCGGGCCGTCAAGCAGAATGCGACCCGATACGCGAAAAGGGGAATAATAATAATAAAAAGGAAAATTTATGATCGAGTATGAGTCTGATATGTGAATATGTGCTATTTCTTGGAAATATGCTTGATTATATGCTCTGCTGATTTTTAAATAATTTTAAGGGATTTATTTGATTTAAAATAAGGTTTATTGGACCTTTAAATGTTTTTATAAAATTATCCGAGTATGTTCAAGGTGTGAAAGTTGTTTTGTTATCTTCAAAATAGTCCTAGAGACTTTATAAAAATGATAGATGGATTTATTTCATGATCGGCGTATTTTAAAATGATTTTATCGATTTACAATTCTATTTTGAGCGCAATCTTGTAAAATCCGTAATAAATTAACCGTTAGCTCAAAAATTATTTTAAAAAAATATGGTTGAAAAGCTAATTTCGAGATCTATGTTCTAAAGTTATTATTTATTTCATTCCCATCTTTTCTGAGAGAGTTATTTCTTGTTTAAATTCATTTTTAGATTGAGAATAAAAGAAAAGAGAAAATCAAAGTATGGTGCAATGACCATATTACCCTTGCCAAACTAATATATATACTCCCTCCCCTTTTCTTTTCTTTTACCCCGTGCACTCTCTCTCTTCTCTCACTTTCTCTCATCTCTCTCTTTTCTCTGTCTCACTCTCGAAGCTCTCTCTCTACTTATCTCTCAGTATATAGCCTCTCTCCCTCTCTATTTCTTTGAAAACCTCCATGAATTCTGATCCTTGTTCCACATATGAGCTTCAAACCTTGTGCATGTGTATATTTATGCTTGCATGCGAGTGTGTGTGTGCGATGGATTCGGTTTTAATCCGAGTATCGAGTCTTTATTTCTTTCAAATGCTTGACTGCAACTTCTGTGACTTCTGTGAAGATTGAGTCTTGCATGCATGTGTTGCTATGTTTTTGGGAAGTTAATCAGAGGTTTTAAGGTTGGAAACCCCCGAATGGGGGAACCACCATGAAACCACCGCCACCGGTGATGAACTCCGGTGAACCGGTGGTGAGTAATGATGTATAAACTGAACTCTACAATATTGAAACTTGATTTTGATAGTTGCATGTGGTGTTTTATATAAAACCGAATGGATTCTTGATTTTTAAAAGAATTAAGTTGATTTACATGGATGTGAATGACTTGTTAATGATTATTCTTATAATTGTTTTGATTTTATTGATTGGTGAACTTAGTTTGATAGATGCATGTGATGGTATTGTTAAGGTGCAAGTTTGGTTAGTTTTGTTCAAAAGAAAGTGATATTAATGATTGATCTTGCTAAATTGGAGTTAAAATAAGTTTAATTGGTGAAATTATCTTTGCATGTTATTGTTTTGCTTGGAGCCGAATGGGTTTTGTTTTTGAAAGTAAAAAGTTAATTTTTGGTTAATAAACAAGAGTTATAGATGATTATTGATGGGATATAACGAATTGTGGGATTATAAGTTGGAATTAGTACATGCATGTTGTAATCTTTGGTATTTTCTAATGATCTTGGATTGGTTTAAGATTGATAAGTTGATTTGGTTGATTGAAAGTGATGTTTAGTATAAATGATAGCATTAGACTAGTTGCATGTGATTTTGGATGGTTTTATGCTATATTGGGGTTCAAATTTGTGAATTAAAAGGAGAGAATTATTAAAATTGATTATGGCTTGTAATCATTCGAATTTTAACTATTATAAATGAGGTTTTTGATTTAAGAGTATTCGGTTGATTTGATTCTAGAATCTGGTTAAATGAGTGCATGATAATGTAGTTCATACGATTGATTAGAAATGTTGACAAAAAGAAAAAGGGTTGAGTTGCTTGTTATTGAGTCATTTGAATTGAGGTTATTTACCAAAGTATGAAGTTTAAAGTATATAAGTACACCTTATTAAGTGCTATGTGTTATGGTTGTGTCGTAATGTATGTGATTCGATGATTAATTGATTTAAAGTACGACTATATGGTATATCGTGCTATGTGAATATGATTGAGTATATATATATATATACTCTTAGGGTTTTGCGATAAGGGTTAATTGTTAAGCATTCTGGGAATGTCGAGTGAGAATCTAATTAGGTTTTGATTGTTGGATTGTAGATTCGGAGCGTGAAGGTATTCGGGCTAGGAAAGGGAAAAGTGTACTAGGTGGATATAGTTCAACCTTTGTAAAACAGGAAAGCGAATTCATGCAAGTATCTCTGCTTACTTGTGTAAATTGTTTATAGAGAGGATATTGTTCATGCCATGATAGAGTATTGAACTTTTATAGCACTTGTGCACCTATTATTGATTCTTAAGATACCCTGTCATTGTCCTCGTGAACCTGTTATTGATATGATTATTGTTCAAACCTTATAGTAACCCTTTTATTCATATCCTGATCACCTGTTAATACCTTGAATTCTTTTAAACCCTATAAGAACCTTTATGAACCCCTAGCGTAATAATCCTTCATCCTTTTGTAATCTTATCCATGATGACCCTTAAAACTGCTATGATTCACTATCTTGTAAATCTTGTGATCAGTTGATCAAGATCCTTAGCATTGAACTTTGATTACCTTTGATTCATTCACTTTCTTTGAATCCTTGAAATTGAACTTAAGAATGAGTTTTGACTTGAAAGAGTTTGAATGATTTCATATTCTCGGTAATGATAAAATGAAATTAGTAAAACCTTTCTTTTCCAACACAAGGTTTTCCAAATAAATTCCTGATGGATTGGATTGAGATGTAAGAGACTAGTGGGACTAGTCCAGTCATAAAAGAGGCTAGCGGGGCTAGTCCGATTTAAGGCTGAAATTATGCCATAGGCACCTTAAAGACCAGATGGAGGTCGGTACGGGCTGATTACCCGTATTATTATTTGAAAGTTAAAGTAGTCCAATCCAGGGTTCCATATCATTTAAAGAGATATTGAATTCCTTATTCAGTAACTGATTCTTTTAAAATGAAATGGCTTATAATATTTTGAAAAGAGAGTTGATTGTGATATTGATTAGCATACAGTTTGTGAACCCTAATTCTTATTTTGATATTATTATCAATCATATAATTGATTCCCATAGTTGAATGGATTCTTGCTTTCCAATTGAAAGATCCTTTGAGATCCTGTTAATGATTTATGATGAATGTCGGCTTTCACCCTATCTTGAGCTTTGAATCCTGAAATCTCAAATCTTTCTTCATAACCCTTTCATAGCCCAAAGACATGAATCTGCCACCTAGAGATGTTAAAGTAGAATGCCTTAAAAACAATAATGGTATATTATGGATATTGTATCGTAGAACTATCATATAGTTACTTGCTGAGTTTTATACTCATATGTTTTGCTTTGTTCTAACCATGGCAGTTAAGCAAGAGGATGGCCAGACTTAGGCGCACTGCTCGTAAGAGCGTACTTGGTGGTCCCTACCGTATTGTAGGCTTCCAGATGCCAGAGCAGGTAGTTCAGATTATGTGTGAGCAAGCGCTTAGTCGGAAAGTTGTAAAGATACAATGGGTTATCTGTCGGTTCCAAGTCGGAATCGATTATATAAATTTGGTTTTATTTTGGGTTGTAATTTATATATTATGGTTGTTAGTTGTAATCTTGTCTCAAAATTTATCCTGTTTGATCCTGTTAGTAGTTAATCGGGGTTTATGCATATTTTATGATAGTTTATTGTTGTGTGGGTCCTCATTTCCTAAACCCGAGATTGAGGGCGTCACACTACCCCTCAACCTAGAACTACATTTTTGGCTTGATTCTCTACAACACAGAGATACGTAGGCATCTTGCAAGGATCGATAGTCCCGAACGCAAGAGCAGTCATTAAAGCTTGAAGCTCACCAACCCTAACATTAAATACTAACACACTCAGGTGTTTATTCCACAACATTTGGTGCCGTCTGTGGAAAGATAAAAATAACCATGGTGAATATACAGAGCAGAAACAATAGTGGAACATACACTCTTGTTCCACCACGAACAATCACATCAGCGGTGGAAGTACCACCACACTCAACTTATTCCTCCACCCAAGGAGGAACCCTAGTAGGGGCAACTGAGGCTCAACCACAAGGGACGAATTCCCCTGCTCCTCAAGGGATGAATCCCCAATTTCAGCAGCTACATGCACCTGTGAACTCTCAACCCGTTGGGTATGAGTACTCGAAGATTGTGAATACCGACCCCCCTTATGGGATGCCTCTATACACCGAAGTTGAAGGGAGTTGACACTCTAAAAGGAGTGAAGCACAAGGGCGAACGCCCCAATATGTACATGGTTTGGCTCCTATACCGGAGGATCCTGAATTTTCAGGACCTTATACTGAAAGAGACTCTGAATCACCGGATGATGATATTGCTCCAAGAAGGAGGCGTGCTGGCAAAGAGCCGATGAATGATACTGAACAATGCTCCAGGAGCACTCAAGGGATGAATCCCCAAGATGTTCAAGAGAGGATCAGGGCTCATAAAGCTGAGATCAAAAGGCTGAAGCATGACCTGGAGATGCATCTGGCCCCAAGACCCTCGCTCGCTCCGAGGCGGAGAAATCCTCCACCAATCATAGGACTGGATGGTCTAATACCAAGAAGGGTTGTTGCCCCAATGGCTGATCCAAGTGATCTTATGCCCCTAGGAGATCCTGATGATCCAAACCCACCATTCACTGACGAGATTAGGGATGGCAACGGGTCGGGTTCGGATCAGGTATCGTAAAATCCAAATCCAAATATTTTCGGGTTATCCAAATCCAAATATGTCGGGTTTCGGATCAGATCGGGTATTTTTCGGGTATCCAAAATTACGAATAATGTAAATAAATTTAATATTATTTATACATACAAACACTATTAAT
This sequence comes from Apium graveolens, assembly GCF_009905375.1. NCBI lineage: Eukaryota > Viridiplantae > Streptophyta > Magnoliopsida > Apiales > Apiaceae > Apium > Apium graveolens. Next base: position 241,091,640 of record NC_133655.1, read on the forward strand.
CATATTTATATGATAGTTAAAATTAAAAAAAATAACTAATAAGTAAATAAACACATTATATTGCATGGGTTGAGATTATGAGTAATATCTAAGATATGTTGATAACATAATATTTAGTATTTCATCACAATTTTTTTTATAAATATATAAAAAATACATTTTATAAAATAAAAGTTGATTTTGAAATAAAAAGTTATAATTCACTAAATAAATGTTGAAAATCTTGATAATAATCTACTATTACTCAAATACTACAAGAAAAATATGTAAATTATATGTATTGCATATAATCTATAATAAATATGTAGGGTTTTAATGAATGTCCACATCTCAGGGAAGTTCAAGATGCCCACCATCAAAGCATACGATGGTACTGGAAACCCTGCTAATCATGTTAGGACGTTCTCTAACGTCCTGTTGCTACAGCCCGTGAACGACGCTATTAAGTGTCGGGCCTTCCCTCAAACCCTATCGGGTATGGCTCAAAGGTGGTATAGTCGTCTGTCCCCAAACTCTATTGGATCCTTTAAGGACTTAAGCCAAGATTTATCAAGCAATTCATAAGTGGCAGAGTACACGAGAAGAGTTCAGCCTCTCTCATGGGCATATTCCATGGAGCAAAGGAATCCCTGAGAGAATATCTGAATCGATTTACGAAGGAGGCTTTGAAGGTCCCTGATCTTGATGATAAGGTAGCTATGATAACCCTACAACAAGGGACTTGAGACGAGTTCTTTAAGATGTCCCTGGTTAAGCGTGCTCCTGAAAGCATGTTGCAGTTCTAGTATAGAGCCGGAAAGTATATCAAGGTGAAGAAGAGTATAAAAAAGACAGATGTGAATAATGAACCTACGGGAAACAAGAAGTGGAAGACGGATCAGGAGTATGATGCCAAGGACAAGTATCCACAAATTGGTAAAAACTCTGACTCCTCCTCTTCTAAGAAGAATCAACAAACAAGGTTCACTGAATATGCGAGGTTGAACGCTCCAAGGAGCCAAATCCTCATGAAAATTGAGAAGGACAAAGATTTCAAATGGCCGAAGCCACTAAGGGGAGACCCCGAGAAAAGAGACAATAGTCGATACTGTAGGTTTCACAAAGATGTTGGTCATGATACTGACGATTGTAGGCAATTCAAGGATGAGATTGAGTATCTGATAAGAAGGGGAAAGTTTGAATGTTTCACCAAGGGTGAAGAGGCCGAAGGCCAAATGAGAGATAATGATCGAAGAAATGACGATCGAAGGGGTAACGACAGAGATCGCAACCCACAGCCCCGAGGGCCAGTGATCAATATGATCTCAGGAGGACCTACAGCAACTGGTACTACAAGGAACTCCCGAAAATTTTATGCGAGAGAAGTAATGAGCATAGTTGGAGAGCCATCTAAGCGTTCCAAGTCAGAGTTGATGCTTGAATTTGGTGACCCAGAAATTGAAGGTTTGAAATTTCCTCAGGATGATCCTCTAGTTATCACTCTGATAATCAGAAATTGTCCTGTTATGAGGGTCCTAGTGGACAATGAAGCTTCCGTGGACATTCTGTTCCATGACACATTCATAAGGATGGGCTACAATGATTCTCAACTAACTCTGTCCGATGCACCCATTTACGAGTTTAATCATGTGGAATGTAAATTCGAAGAAGCAATATAACTTCCCATAATTATCGGGGAAGAGCCCAGGGAGGCTACGCAGATGTTGAACTTTCAGGTTGTCAAGGCAGCCTCTACTTACAATGTTATCATGGGTAGAACAGGGATCCATGCTTTTAAGGCTGTGCCCTCAACCTACCACATGGTACTGAAGTTCCCAACTAGGAATGGTGTTGGAGAAGCGAGAGGAGATCATAAAATGGCCCGCGGTTGCTATATTGTAGCACTTAGGCCCAATGGAACCGGGGGGCAGGTCCTCTCCATAGAAGATATGGATGTCCGAGAGAATGACGAACTGCGAGGGAAGCCGGCCGAGGACTTGGTCCCAATTCCCTTAGACCCCCTAGACCCGTAGAAGATCACGTATATTGGGGAATCTCTCAATAAGCCCTTGAAGGGCCAGATGACTACTTTCCTTCAAGAGAATAGTGATGTGTTTGCTTGGACATCAGCTGATATGCCTGGGATAGACTCGAACCTTATAACCCATAGGTTGAACGTTGACCCAACCCGAAAGGTTGTGAAGCAGAAGAAAAGAATTTATGCCCCTGATAGGCTGGAAGCCATTAAGCAGGAGGTCGAGAAGCTTTTAGAAACTGGATTTATTGAGGAAGTACAATTCCCTGAATGGTTGGCCGACTCCGCAATGGTTAAAAAGGCCAATGGGAAGTGGAGGATGTGCATTGACTTCACTGACTTGAATGATGCTTGTCCCAAAGACTGTTACCCCTACCGATGATTGATACCCTGATCGATCCCACTGCTGAACATGAGATGCTAAGCTTTATGGATGGCTTCAGTGGTTACAATCAGATTAGAATGCATAAGGATGACACCCCCAAGGTCTCCTTCATAACTGAATTTGGTGTATTTTGTTTTCTTGTTATGGCTTTTGAACTTAAGAATGCAGGAGCTACTTACCAAAGACCGCTAAACAAGATATTTGCCCATCTAATTGGGAAGACGATAGAGGTCTATGTTGATGACATGTTAGTCAAAATCCTAAGTAAGGCCGATCATATTAGCCACCTCAGAGAGGCATTTGAAGTGCCGAGGCACCACAAGATAATATTAAACCCATCCAAATATGCTTTTGACATTGGGTCTAGAAAGTTTTTGGGTCACATGGTCTCTAAGAGGGGAATAGAGGCCAACCCTAATAAGATTAAAGTCATCCTAAACATGGACCCACCACGCTCCATCAAGGACGTTCAGAAGCTGACAAGAAGAATTGCAACTCTAGGGAGGTTCATCTCCAAGTCTAGAGACAAATGCCTGCCCTTTTTCAAAACCCTTAAGAAGGTGAAGGACTTTGAATGGAAAACTGAGAGCCAAGAGGCCTTTAAATAGCTGAAGAAGTACATGACTAAATCCCCGTTGTTGGCTAAACCAAGTCCAGAGGACACTTTTTATTTGTACCTCGCGGTATCTGAACAAGTCATGAGTGCGGTCCTCGTGAAGGAATAGCAGAAGCTCCAGAAGCCTTTATACTATGTAAGCAAGGTGCTCCATGGAGCAGATTTGAATTACTCCACCACAGAAAAGTTCGCGCTTGCTCTCATCACAGCCTCGAGGAAGTTGAGACCATACTTCAAGGCTCACAAGATCGAAGTCCGACGGACCAACCCTTGAGGAACATTCTTGTTAGCACAAAGGCAAGTGGAAGGCTCATCAAGTGGGCAATTGAGTTAGGAGAATTTGATATCAAGTACAAGCCTCGAACGACCATTAAGGCTCATGCCTTAGCATACTTCGTGGTCGAATGCACCATTAACGACCAAGAAGTCGGGGGGGCAAGAGATAGTAACCCCGGAAGGAGGAGAGAAGGAGAAGGATGAAGAAATAACCTTGAAAGAGTATTGGGTTCTCCATTTTGACAGAGCGTCCAAAATAAAATCTAGTGGTACAGGCCTAGTGTTGCAAAGCCCTGATGGATTTATGGTTGAGTATGCTTTGAAGTTGGATTTCCCGACTACGAACAACGAAGCAAAATATGAAACATTGATAGCTGTCTTAGGCTTGGCTAGAGCCATGAGGGCTAAAAACCTGAAGGTCTGTGGAGACTCAAGACTTGTAGTTGCTCAAGTTAATGGAGAGTTTGAGTCCAAGGATGATACTATGGCCAAGTACTTGAGAGTCGTAAAGGGATTACTGACTCAATTCGATGAATGGTATGCAGAATATGTTCTGAGAGAGAAGAACACTACGGCGGATGCCTTATCTCAGTTCACCTCGTCTGAAATCGAGAACTATTCGAGAAGTATTTACTTCCAGGTGTTGAAGACCCCTACTATTCATGTCATAGATCTGATAACACCGGTTGGTGTGGCAAGCTGTTGGATAGACCCGATCAAGACCCACTTAGAAACTGGGTGGCTCCCCGATGATGCCCAGGAGGCACGCAAAGCTGTCGGTTAGAGCAGTGAGATACTCATTAATTGAAGGCCTTCATTACAAAAGGTCCTTTTTTATTCCGTATTTGAAGTGCTTAAGACCTCTTGAAGCAGATGAGGCACTTAAAGAAGCCCATGCAGGGATTTGTGGACAACACTTGGGAGGCATGGCCCTCGCTCACAAGATAACTCGGTTGGGATTCTACTGGCCAACTATGCTAGCCGATGTTAAGGCTTATGTGAAGAAATGTGACAGATTCCTGAGGCACCCTCCAATAGTAAGAAAGCCCCAGAGAGGCTTATATCGATCAACACACCCATCCCTTTTGCAATATGGGGAATGTACATACTTTGACCATTTCTTGTAGCATCGGGACAGTGGAAGTTCATTGTTGTAGCTATAGACTACTTTACAAAGTGGATTGAGGCTAAAGCACTAGCCAAGATAACCACCAACCAAATTGCCCAATTCTTTTTGGAGAATGTGAAATGCCGATATGAAATCCCACGCATCCTTGTTACGAATAATTTGATAATGCAGAATTCCGAGAGTACTGTGACGATAACAACATAGAACTTTACTTCACCTCGGTTGCACACCCACAAGCAAACGGGCAAGCGGAAGTTGCTAACGGAATCATCCTTGATGGACTTAACAAGAGGGTTGAACGCTCAAGAAATACTTGGGTGGATGAGTTGTTGCCTATACTATGGGCATATCATACCACCTGCAAAGTGACAACCGAAGCTACCCCATTCATGCTGGCTTATGGAGCCGAGGCAGTGGTACCTCTTGAAATCACCCATGGATCCCCTAGGATCGAAGCTTATGAGACAGAGACCAACGAATAAGGCATGAGAATCGCTCTCGATCTCATTGACGAGGTCAGGGATGAGGCCAACGCCCACAATGCACAACATCAACGAAGAGCCTCCCTCTATTATAATAGACGGGTTAAAGAAAGGTTCTTTCAACAGGGATATTTGATTCGGATGAAGATTGAGACATCGGGAGTAGGGGAGAGTGGAAAGCTAGCCCCCAACTGGGAAGGACCTTATAAGGTCAAGAAGACACTGGACGGGGATCCTACAAGTTAGAGACCCTGAATGGTGATGAAGTGCCTCGCACTTGGCATGCTTCAAACCTGAGGGTTTATTATGTTTATGACCTTCACTACATGTGAAGTGCCTCGCACTTCGCATGCTTCAAACCTGAAGGTTTATTATATTTAGGACGTTCACTACATGTTCCTAGTACTTAGTATTATGTTTATAAATAAGGTCGACAAAACCATCTTATGTAAGGGTTGAACCCATTTCTTAGAGATATTATCTATTCATGCAAGTTTATTTCTATCATCTTGTCTACCGATTTATTTAAGTACGAGCATCTAAAGAATGCAAGTCCCGAAGGACCAAATTCTGAAAATAAAAGACAAGCATGAAATGAAATTAAACAAAGTGCATAGATAAAGATCCAGAAGGATCATAACTTAAAGTGCCAAAGGACCAATAGGTTACAGACCAATAAGGTTCAAATAAATAAGTTCTTAAAATCAAAGCCGTATATGGCGTTCAAAGCCATGCAAGGCCACATCATTCACTCATCAGAAGAATCTTCCCCCTCACCATCTGAGCCTTCCTCAAAAGAAGAACCACTGCTCCCTGGAATCGGCTCCCTAATCTTCCCGCGAAGGGCTGCTCTGGAGTTAGGGCTACTCGAGGGGGCCTTACTCTTAGAACCGGAATTTGAACCCCCGTGTCTAAAACTCGATTGAGACCTCATACGAGGAGTCGAGCGCACAAATCCGGAAGCTTGTCCGGATGGATCCATAACAGGTAGCTTCTAGAGGTAAGATAGAAGGCTTGGATCAACCACATCCGGCTATACGTCCTGAGCATCTTTGATTCTCCTCTTCCAACCTATGGCCAGGTTAACAGGGCGTATCTCATCATCATGCTCGTCCATCATTTTGGTGAACCTAGAGGATTTGTGATAAGCTCCCTCGAGGTATTTTTATTCCTTCTTCCTCTTCTCCTCCGAACTAGCATATTTCTTCTCCATGACAACGAGCTTGCTCTTGTTAGTCCCTTAACAATATAGCAAGAATTACAGAAGGGGGGTTGAATGGAATTCTTGAACCTTTTTCCCTAAATAAAAATGTTCAACTCGAATATAGATATAATGTTTTGATTTGCACAATGCGGAATAGAAACTTAATTGAATCAAAACATAAGTAATTAAAAACAAGAGTCTTTAAAAAGTTTCTGGTGGATTTAAACAATTCCACCAGAGATATATATTATATATCGAGAGGACTCTGTGTGCAGGAATGCTCACAGCTGCTTACAAATTGAATTGCTGAGAATACAGGGAAATGCTAATAATTCTGCTTACAAAGATTTCTCTATTTTGTGTATCTCAGTTCTCTTTTTTTTATTTTCTACATTCTTGGTTTATATATCACCAAGATTACAAAATAAAAAAGACTGAACAAATATAAAAACTATCAGTCTTAAGCTTTGCTGCTTTTCGTCCTCTATTACCCGGTTAATGGGCTTCCATAGTAGATTTGTATACATCTCGACGGTTGTGCTCAGCTTTCACTGTTCAACTGATGTTTGAATTCTTTATTAGTTGAGTACATGATCATCCGTCGGGTTGTTGATCATCCGTCGGGTTGTTGATCATCCGTCGGTTGCTTTGGAGGTTATCCGTCGGGTAGCAATCAAGCATATGACTTCATTTCACTTATACAAAATTACAAGACATCATTTATATACAATTAATCAACCTATTCTGCATATCTAGTTAAAGTCAACATGACTTATATGCTACTACAGATTCTATACAAAGGTGTATACGTAACTGTGCTATAGACTTATTATTACATAAGCTACTCACTCGATGGATAATAAGTTAACATCCGTCGGGACTATAATGAGTTATCCGTCGGGACTATAATTCTTATCCGTCGAGTGCTATATTCTTTCACTAAGTAAAATCCACTTAGATGTTTTGTTTATGAAATCATCAAGTACACAACATATGCACAACAATCTCCCCCAATTTATGTCTACTAGAATTGTAGCCATAAATTAAGAGATACTTGATGATAACAAAACATCCTAAACATACAGCTTTAAAGATAAGTAGATAATACTGAAAGTGCTTCAAATAATCAAAGTGTACAAGGTTTGGCTCACAGTCATTTCAAGATGCTCTTCTAGCCTGAGCAGATTTTTCTAGTTCCTTGAAGGTCTGGATCTTCTTCCAAGCTTTCTGTTATTTTCCTCAATCTGATTTTGGAGCTGCCTGTGGAATTCCAGTTCATCAGATTCTGAGAGATCTAGCTTTTCTTGCATTTCCAAGAGAGTCTCATTGCTAGAGATACTCAATTGGTCTTCTAATCTAAAGAATCTTCTCACACCCTTGTCATCCATGAACTCCATCAGCCAATAAGGCCTTAGATGCACTCTTCTCCCTGTGTATGGAATGATTAGAGTCTTTGGGAGTGAATATTTAGCTCTAACACTCCTTAGTTCTTCAATCTTCTTCAATACTAGTCTTATTGCAGTGACATTGAACCCAAAGTTCTTCTTGAAGGATGAATAAACTTTAATCAACACAGCTTGGCTCTCTTGAAGAATCCTGTGAAGTGGCCACTGAATCTCCCTTCCTCCTTTGTACTTGAACACCAACCTTTCAGGTAGGTTTCTGTATGCATCAATTCCCCTTACTTCATCCAGTTCATCCAGATAAAGATTTAAATCTGAAAATTCTTTGATGTCACACAAGTACAATTAGTCTCCCCTGTTGACTTTGGGTTGAGCTTTAACTACTGATTTGGATTTGAGAGGTGACAGCTTCACTTTCTTGACTGCCCTTGACTTTGTCCTTTTTGGCTTGCTAAGGATTGGTAAGCTGAAGTCAGGAATTGGTATATTATCCTACTCTATTGGCTCATCCTTTGGCACAATAGGTTCACCATGAATATTCCTGTAGGGACCCCCCACCCTTATGTCTTTAAATACCACAGAGGGCTTTGATGCTTGAGTTGTAGCTGGTGTGGATTCCTTAGGAAATTGATCTTCCAATTCCTTGTCAATAATATCCAGTTTCCTTTTTGTTCTTCTAGCCAATTCTTTCTTCCTTGGGGATTTCTTCTGTTCTTCAATTTTTTTCTTTGATTCAGCAGCTTCAGATGGTTGAGAGGGAATTTGTTGAGATGAATTCACAGCCTGTAGCTTGGCCAAGATAGCAATCTGCTCTTTCTTTTGTTTAAACTTCTTTGCATCTAGAGCAGCTTGCTTCTTCTCTTGCTTCAATCTGGCTTTTTCTTCTCTCTTTGCATGAGCAAATTGTGGATGTCCAGCTACCACACAAATTTCCTTTCCATTTCTGAATATCTTAGCAATTGTCCTTTTTGAAGCTGAATCAGCTGGATCTTTATAGAAGACAATTGATCTTGATAGAAGCTTCTTTTCATCAGGCTTGGGTGCTCATACACAGTGTCCAAGGGGTTCTTCAAGGATGATTTTGGATAATTTGCCCTTGGTTTAAGAATTGTTTCAGCCTTTGGAGACTTGATGCTGGAAGATTGTCCTTTTTCCAGATAATTCATGCTCATCTCATTCACACTGATTGGATTGACTTGAGAGTGATGGATGGCTGACTTAACTGGCTCCTTGACAAGTCCAAACTTTTTCTGTATCTCCTCATCAATCTTATTCCAGTTGATCAAACTCAACTTTCCTTTTTCAGCAACTTTCAAGTTTGCTGTTGCTGCTGCTTTAATCAGATCTATACCATCTGCAACTGTTGACTTGGAGACAGTAATTGAAGGTACAATTACTTCGTTGATTTGAACTTGAAGTGTCTCCCCCTCACTTGGTCCTTTCTCCCCCTTACTTGATTCTCTCTCCCCCTTTTTGTTATCATCAAGTTGAGGAGTTAGGCCTTGTGCTTTAGCCAGTTGCATGAGAAGATTTGTTTGAGTCTGTTGATTTTGAAGAAGGATAGCCACTGAATTCTCAATAACCTGAACTCTATCTTCCAGCTTGGCCAGCTTCTTTTCAGAATCTGATTCTCTCCTCAATCTTAGCAATAGATCTTGCATGGTACCATATGGCATGACTGAATCCAGCTTCTCAGAACTGTAGGTCTTCAAGTCAGCTATATCCCTTTTTAGTTCATCCACACTCAGATTCTGTCTTAACTGCTGGATCTTCATGAGATGTAGAGAGTTTAGGTGAGCTTGAAGAATAGCCTTGGTACCAGCATTTGAAGTTTCCTGAAGGGCCTTTTGAATAGCCATCACTTGCTTAACCAAAGAGACACCAAATTGTCCTGGTGTAGATTCCTTTGTCCATGCCCATTCAGGTAAATCTGAAATAGAACTTGGGCCTTCATCTCCCCCTAAGTTCATGCTTCCATCCAAAGAAACAGAGTCATCATCATTAGAATTTACTTCAAATTCTTCAGATGACTCACCAGCTTGAGAAGGCATCCGATTGACAGCAGCTTTATCTTTTTGAAGAGATTCCGAGGTGTGTACTAAGTTCAAAGACTGTTCTGCCTCCACATTGCCCTGAGCAGCCAACAATTGATAGGCTGACATAGGATGAGTAAAAGTGTCAGCATCCAAGGAAATGTTATCAATTACAGCTTTGTAATGTTGCTGAAATTGTCTTTCCTTTTCAGCATCATCCACAATCATTGACTCACTAGCAATGGCTGGATCCATCCTTATTTCTCCTGTACCCGCTTTTTTCTCATAATCTCTCTTTTGTTGCATCAGGGTCTCACCCTGGCTCCCAACCTTCACACCCTCACCTTCACCTACTAAGGTGGGACTCCTCTCACTCACTTTTGCCAATCCTGAATAAATGGATTGCTGAGTTTCACTCTTTTTCTCTCCTTTTGCCTGGGAGCAACCCAACCTCTCACTCAATACACTCTCCTTTCTCAGTCCTAAGAGTGACTGTACAACCACTAAATCTTCTGTACTTGAAATAATTGAAGTTTGAAGTTGTGCAGAGATACTCGATGGATAAGTGATATCTGTCGAGTGAGTGGTAATGCTATCCGACGGATAACTGCTGTTAAGCTTATCCGTCGGGATACAATCACTACTCGACGGATGAGCAATATCCATCGAGAGAGTAGAAATGAATGAGGTGGGAAGAGAAACTATTGTTGACTCTGTGTTGATTGAAGATATTTGAGGCACATATGTCACAATAGAATCTGAAAGAATTGGCAAGTGAGCCAACAAATCATCTAAAAGATGATGCTCACTTGCACTAGATTTTGGCTTCCCCAACAGAGTTAAAGAAGGGGAATCAGGAATTGAAGTGTTTATCATATCCACTTCCAGAGAGTTTGTTGGTGAGTATGGTGTTTCAGATGCTTCTATTATTGGAGATTTTGGCTGTGACTCCACATTTATTGGAGCCACATCAAACTGAATTTGAGAAAATGCAGGGACTATGTCTTTAGCACCAGTTTGCACTGTGTGTGTGCCCTGTGCATCCCCGGAGGTTTTAGATTTCTTCTTTCTTGTGTAAGTTTGGGGTGAGCTTGTGTCCCTAAGCCTTTTGGCCTGTGCTCTTGGCTGAGAGCTTTGTTCAATAACTATATCCTTTTGGGAGGATGCAGCTAGAAGTGAGCTTTTGTCCTTTTTAAGCACTGCAGTTTGTTGAGAAACTGCAGTGTGGCTAGGATGGGATTCACTCAACTCTCCAACCTTATTCTTGGGGTTTCTTTGATGTTCACCCCTTCCATCACCTAACTTACCCTCCTTCACACTCCCCTCTTTGGCTTTAGTGGATTTTTCAACTGGTACCTTTTGAGAGATACCAGAGGGGGTTTTCTTTGATTTGGATTTAGAAATAACAGTTGTTTTGGCAGCTTTGGTAGGCAACTGTTTGGTCATTGTCACAGTTGCCATAACTGCTCCTGAACTCAAAGAAATTGAGGGGGTTGGAATAGTTGAAGGGATGGATGAACATACCTCACTTACCTGAGGTGCCTGCATTACAGGAAAGTAGAACATTGGCACATCCCTGTGATGGTTGGCTCTGTTCAAGTCTACAATGAGTCTTCTCTCTTGAACCTAACAAGCCAGTTTGTTGTCTGGGTTCTCAAGCACAATTTCTTGACATAGATGGTTAGCCAATAACATGAAAAATCTAGCATAATACACATTCTTTCCTCTTTTAGCTAACTTACCTAGTTTAAAACCTAACTCAATCAAGACAAGGTCACTGAAATTGTAAAATTTATCTGTGACTAGCATGTATAGCATGTTAAGCATGGAAATGTTTACAGAATCAAAATTACTGATTTTTCAGAGAAAACCTTAGTAACTACATCACACATGAAACTCCACTCCTTCCTAAGACCCATTCTTCTAATATCACTTAGTTTAGAAGTAGGAAGTGCATAGTGCATGGAATTAAGCATATTGATAAGATCAGTGTCAGTGTGTGGTAAAGTCACATTATTATCAGGAATTTTGAAACATGCTTTTATCACATCACTATTGATACAGAATTCGTTACCTTTGATGGTTGGAGTGATGGTCTTGTCAGTAGAGTTGTAGATTGCAGTGGTCCACATCTCTTCTTCAACAACTTCACAAAAAATTGTGGGTGATTCCAGCATGGCATAATTTAACTTGCAGTTCTTCACAAAGTCCATCATCTTGTGAAAGTCTTCTGATTGCTGAATACCCTTATTGACCAAAGCAGTGAAGTTGTTCTTCTCATAAATGAACCCAGTTTGAGACATAATCTTTACTACAAGTGCCATTGTTAGAGAAAGAAAGCTTGAAGAGAGAAATAGAAGATTTGCTTGAGAGAGAAAGAAATAGAAGCAGTTGAATTTGAGAGTGATAAAAGAAAATAATTGGAATGAAATAACCTTTTATACTATCTCAAAAACAACGGATAAAAATAATAAAGAAGAATAAATTAACCAATAGAAATTGCCTAAAATAGCCGTTTAAAAAATAAACTGTAAAAATTCCACCCATTATCCGTCGTATAATGCTTACAAACAGTAAGTATACTCGATGGATAATGTTCAGGGAATTAACGGCTGAGATTTAGACAATTCGACGGATGAGGATAAACTGTTATCCGTCGAGTTTTAAAAGATTCCAGAAAGGTAATTGATTTTTATTGGCAAATAGTATATCGACGGATGACTAAACTCGATGGATAAGGGTCATCCGTCGAGATGCAAATTTTGACTTAGCCAAAATTTCATCCAAGACTTAAAAATCAGCTAAATTTCTGGCTACTTTTCAACTTACAAAATAACTCGGATAAATTAAGAGTAATTAAGCATACCTAACTCACTTACCAACCTTGAAAAGGTGGATTCAGCCAGTGGCTTGGTAAAGATATCTGCAAGTTGCTTCTCACTTGGAACAAAATGTAATTCCACAGTACCATTCATCACATGTTCCCTTATAAAATGGTACTTGATGTCTATGTGCTTTGTCTTGATGTGTGAACTCTAGAAGACACATCACCAATAATAAGCTCAAAGGGGTGATCTTTTGTCCATTTCCTTTGCTGGGGTAGATTAGCTCTAGATGAAGAGGCCTCATGATTGTCTTGATGTGTGATTGAGTTTTGATTGCTAGAAACTCCCCCTGAGTTTGTGGATCTTTGATTTGAGAAAGGAGAATTTTTTGTAGGTGACCTGTCTTGACTTCCTGCTCCTTTTGATAACCCGACGGATGGTGAATTTTAAGTACCGACGGATGAGGCAGGTTGTCTTCCGACGGATAACACAGATTGCCTTCCGACGGATGAAGCATTATGTAACTCGACATATGTTGAGTTTTGTGCTTCATTGGTGGTAGATTTGTCTGCATTATCCTTAGACATTGTTTCTTGATCACTCCCATCATCACTTTCATCACTAACCATCTCAATATTGTCGAATTTGAGGCTCTCATGGTAATCTCCATCTTCCAGTCCTTCAATCTTTTTATCATCAAACACAACATGTATAGATTCCACAACAATGTTGGTTCTTAGATTGTAGACTCTATATGCTTTACCAACAGCATATCCAACAAAAATTCCTTCATCTGCTTTAGCATCAAACTTCCCATTTTGATCAGTTTGATTTCTCAGAATATAGCATTTACAGCCAAAGACATGAAGAAAGTTTAGAGTTGGCTTCTTGTTCTTGAAAAATTGATAGGGAGTCATGCATCTTGCTTGATTAATCAGAGAAATGTTCTGAGTGTAGCATGCAGTATTAACAGCTTCAGCCCAGAAATATGTTGGTAGTTTAGATTCTTCAAGCATTATCCTTGCAGCTTCAATAAGTGATCTGTTCTTCCTTTCCACTACTCCATTCTGTTGTGGAGTCCTTGTTGCTGAAAACTCATGCAGAATCCCATTTTCCTCACAAAATGCTCTCATGACAGAATTCTTGAACTCAGTTCCATTGTCACTCCTGATTCTTCTAACTTTGAAATCAGGATGATTGTTGACTTGCCTTATGTGATTGATGATGATTTCACTAGCCTCATCTTTAGACTTTAAGAAATATATCCAAGAGAACTTTGAGAAATCATCTACAATTACTAGGCACAAATCTTTTCCTTGAGATTGACAATACATTGACTGGTCCAAACAGATCCATGTGAAGCAGTTGTAAAGGCTCTTCAATTGCTGAATCAAGTTTCTTCCTGAATGATGTTTTAGTCTGCTTCCCTTTTTGGCAGGCATCACACAGTCCATCCTTTGAAAACTCCACTAGAGGAATGCCTCTTACTAGTTCTTTCTTTACCAGCTCATTCATGGTCTTGAAGTTTAAATGGGATAGCTTCTTGTGACATAGCCAACTTTCATCTTGACTTGCTTTACTAAGAAGACAAGTTACAGATTCAGCTTTAGTTGAGTTGAAATCAGCTAGGTACACATTTCCTCTTCTCACACCAGTGAGAACCACTTTGTTGCGTTGATTATTAGTCACAACACAGGCTTCTTTGTTGAAGGTTATTGAATTGCCTTTGTCACAAAGCTGGATGATACTCAACAGATTATGTTTGAGACCATCCACTAAGGCAACTCTTCAATGATGACATTGTCCTTTGAAATCAAGCCATATCCCACTGTATAACCCTTGCTGTCATCTCCAAAAGTAATACTTGGGCCAGCTTTCTCCTTAAACTCTGTGAGTAGGGTAGAATCACCAGTCATGTGTCTTGAACAACCACTATCCAAGTACCAAAGATTCCTTCTATTTCCCTGCACACATCAAAATCAAATCAAGTTGATTTTGGTACCCAAGTTTCCTTGGGTCCTGCCTTGTTAGCTTTTTTCTTCTGTTTCTTAGGTCTTAACTCATTTGACTTAGGAATTTCAGATTCTTCCTTAGTCATTTGGGCAGGACCTTTGAAACCATTTAATGCAACATAATTATCATGCATATTATGGCTACTAGAGTCGGCCACACGGTCGGGGCGACCGTGCCGGGCCGAATTTCCGGCGGTCCGGTTCACCAGCAACTTAAGTCGTGAACGGCCCGTATAATTAGACGAATCGTGTCGTGCCGTGCCGAGTTGAAGGAATTGTAAGCCGCGAATCGTGTCGTGTCGTGCCGGTTCATGTTAGGAAATTGAGACTGAACAGACATGGGAGTAGGCATGGTAGATTTGCAATTAACAGACAAATGATTTACACTACCACACTTGACACAGATTTTTCTAGGAGCATATTTATTAGGTGTGTAGTTATTGTGTTTTTTAATCCCTACTTTACCATTCCTATTGTTTTTTCTTTTAGTCTCTGTTTTTACCTCAATTTTCTCAAGTCTATCACTTAACTGTTTGACAGTCATGTGACCAACATTAGCCTTTTTCCCTTTCTTAGCTTGACTTGACTCTCCTGAAATAAAGTTCTTGGAAACAGACCCGTACTTCTCATTTAGCTTGATTAGTTTGTCTTTGCTAATGGGCTTGCTCACAGCCGACGAATGAGGATTTTCATCTTTCGACGGATAACACTTTTTGTTATCCGACGGATAGTCCTCATCATCCGTCGAGTCTACATCTGTCAGCAAACTATCTACCAAAATAGGTTCTAGTTTCTCTTTATTCTTTTTCCAGGCTTCATCACAAAAAGACTCAATTCCTTGAACTTTGGTGATTTGAGCATGGACATCCCTGGATGTTTTCCATGCTTTAATCACCTCTTGTTCACGCTCGAGCTGCTTCTTTAAAATCTCTTCCTTTTTCAAGGACTCAGTTAATTCCTCCTTGGCAATCTTACACTCAATTTTTAGTTTATCAAACTCAACAAACTGAGTGTTAGGAATATATGTGCATTAGTTTGATGATATGTTTAACAAAACACTTAAGTAGAAATCTAGTGTTTGTAGCCTCAACGGATAAGACCACTTTGGCTATCCGTTGATGGTGTAGCTTTACTTAGAAATAAGTCTAGTGTTGTAGCACATTTCAGTCTCTGTATTTGAGATATAATTCTTAGAAGTTGAGAGGAATTATAAGTCATGTTGACTACTAGAGGATATGCAAATAGGAAGGCCAATTGTAAGTATTTTATGCCTGGTAATTTTGCATAAATGAAGTGGTATCAACGGATAACTTAAAGACCTTCAACGGATGAGAAACAAAGCTTCAACGGATGTCTCTAAAGCTTCAATGGATAACATCCTTCAACGGATGAGTGCATCAACGGATAGAGCTTCAACTGCTAACACATCAACGGATAAAGCCATCAACGGATGAAGGCTTCAACGGATGTTCTATTAAATAGCAGTTGACAAGTGGTAGTTGTACCTACAAACAGAGGCACATGGGTTGACAGAGACAACTGAGATGTGGTAGCCTATTTCAGGAACATCAGAAAAAGCAGCCGTTCTACTCTAGTACAAAGAGGCAATAGTCAACAATGCACTGGAGTAAAATGGAGAAGAAACAAGTGGAGAACTTATTTTATTATTGTATTTTATCTTTGTCTTTACTTGTAAACTTGGTGATATATAAACCAAGCAGAAGCTAGTAATTAGACAAGAAATTTTCCAGAGCTGTTTAGAAAAATCTTGAGAGAAAATTTATCTAGTTTGTACTAGGACGCAGCTGTGATCAACTTCTTGAATCATAGATTTTCTGAAATACCATCTCTGGTGGAACAACAAATCCACCAGAAAAGTTTTTAAGGTCTGGTGTGTTCTCTACATTTGTGTTTGAATATATATATCTGTCTGTATTAGCTTGTAGCAATTCACACACTTGTTCATCTTGAACACATAGCCCTTGAAACTGCTCAAAACCTGAAAAAGTTTTGAGATTTACATTCAACCCCCCTTCTGTAAATCTCATTGTTAGTTCACTAGGAATAACAATTGGTATCAGAGCAGGCTCTTGACACACAAAGAGTTTAAAGATCTTGGAAACTAACAAAGATGAGTAAGAAGGATATTGGAGTAAAAATCCCAGTTCTTGACAAAGACAGTTATCACCACTGGAAGGTGAAAATGCACCTTCATCTACTCTCCCAAGATGAAGATTATGTAAACTTCATTGAGAATGGTCCTCACATTCCCCACAAAGTAGCCACAGTTGCTACGGCCACAATTGCTGTTGGTCAATCCATTCCAAAACCTAGAGCAGAATGGACAATGGAAGACACAGAAGAAGTCCACAAGGATAAGAAGGCTATGAACATTTTGTTTAATGGTCTTGACAAGGATATGTTTGATAATGTGATAAATTGCACAACTGCCAAAGAGGTTTGGGACACAGTTCAGCTACTGTGTGAAGGTACAGAACAAGTAAAAGAGAACAAAATGCAGCTTCTCATTCAACAGTATGAGTATTTTCATTTTGAAGAAAATGAATCTCTAAATGACACATTCAATAGATTCCAAAAGCTGTTGAATGGACTGAAGCTGTATGGTAGAGTGTACCAGGTGAAGGATTCAAATCTTAAATTCTTAAGATCCTTGCCAAAGAAATGGAAACCCATGACTGTCTCCTTGAGAAACTCTCAAGATTATAAGGACTTCACTCTTGAGAGATTATATGGAATCTTGAAGACCTATGAACTAGAGCTGGAACATGATGAGGTATTGGAGAAGGGGAGAAAGAAAGGAGGTTCAGTTGCCTTGGTAGCTGAAAATGAGAGAGAATGCAGACAAGAAACTGTGAGATCTACATCAAACTCCAAAGATGGTATAAGAAATCAGGAATCATGCAAGGAAAAAGAAGTAGCTGTTGACATTGAGGACAACTCCAGCCAAGATGACTCTGATGGAATTGATGAGCATCTTGCATTTCTGTCCAGGAGATTTGCAAAGATGAAATTTAGGAAAAACACTAGAGCCACTAAACCTCATAAGAACATGGTGGACAAATCCAAGTTCAAATGTTACAATTGTGGTATAAGTGGACACTTTGCAAGTGAGTGCAGAAAGCCAACTTCTGAAAAGAAGAAATTTGACCAAGTAGATTATAAAAAGAAATATTTTGATCTGCTCAAGAAAAAGGAGAGGGCTTTCATTACTCAAGAAAAAGACTGGGCAGCTGATGGAGAAGAAGAGGATGAAGATGTGGAATATGTCAACTTGGCTCTCATGGATGATTCTGAGGAAAATGAAGTTAGTTCATCAAGCAACCAGGTAATCACTACTGATGTAACACAGCTTACTAAAGAAGAGTGCAATGATGCTTTTAATGACATGTCTACTGAATTGTATCATTTGCGCGTGTCTCTTAAATCTCTTGCTAAAGAAAATAGTAGGATTAAAGAGAACAATCTGTTTTTAAGTAATAGAAATGCTGTGTTAGAAGACAAGTTGATTGACCTAGAGAAAACTAAGCTACATTGTATATCTGTTGAAAATGAACTAGCTGAATCTGTTAAGAAAGTAGAAATACTTTCTAATCAATTAGAGAGAGAGCAAGAGGTGATTAAAGCCTGGAAGACATCTAGGGATGTTAGTGCTCAAATTGCCAAGGTCCAAGGAATTGAATCATTCTGTGAGACTGCCTGGGATAAAAACAAAAAGAAAATGGAATTAATTGATGGACTGTCAACGGATGTGGAATCAACGGATGATGAAAGTTATCCGTTGAAGGAAGAAAAGGAGCATCCGTTGAAGGTTCCTCAATTAAAACAGGTAGATGTTTCTAAAAGTGAAAATCTAAAGAAACTCAACAAAAAGTTTGGTTCAACTTCCAAA